>NW_027249180.1:0-584113 GCF_030848795.1 Temnothorax nylanderi | reverse complement strand
TAATTTTTCTTTGTCGTACATTCATGAATGTAATAAAAAATGTGCGGATACTTAAAAAATTCGATGCAAGTCGAATGGGTACCCTGATATTAGATTATGAAATATCGATAACTTGAATTTAAACGTAATTGGTAAATGATAAGATATATATTGTAAAATATTCCTATATAAAATTTTTCAGAATCTATTATTGGGTTCGACTTGTCTCGGATTAAGTTGGTACCCCAGAATTATTTGTACCCGCATATATTAAAATTAAGATAAAGGCGCATGTACTTCATTATTCTTAAATGTACTCGTTTGTAATCACATTTTCAGTAAAAACTGTTCTATCCATGTATTTTTAACTAGAAAGTTGTTTACATATATATCTTGTAATAATGGGAGAACATTATATTTTCTCGCACGAATTTTGATTTCGCATAAAACAGAATGATGAATATCGATTAAATAAATATTCAGAAATTGTATAATTGTATAAGTCAATAAGCTCATACGATTAAATCAGTCAGGAAGAAAAGAGCAATTGAGCCGCAACAGGATGTAAGTGTTGAAAACTATATTATAAATAATTGGCAAACGTTTCGGCCCTTCATGGGACCATCTTCAGTGTCGGTACATATTCTTAAAAACTAACGCGACAGAACTTAACGTAACTAATCCGCAACAGTGTTGATTGCAAAGAGGACCACTGCAAAGATAGTGATATATATGTGAAAAAAATTACAAAAGGTATTATAGAGAGAGTATCAAAACGTACATTAGGAATATGTTTCCTTATATTGCGGAGTCATTTCGATGCTGATGTGTTACAATAGAGTTAAATCGACAAATTACTCAGCGACGAGAAATCGGGCTCGTATATATATACAAAAGGAAGGAGCGGGAGGGAAAAACGGAAAGGAAGGGGAAGTACGAAATTACCTGGGCGGGAACATATCTCCGAGATGTTATATATAAAACGACAGACATCTCCTTTGAATAAACAGAAGGACACGGAATCTATATCGGCAGAATATCTCCCTGTTCTTAGTTTGTTCCCGCCCAGGTAATTTCGTACTTCCCCTTCCTTTCCGTTTTTCCCTCCCGCTCCTTCCTTTTGTATATATATACGAGCCCGATTTCTCGTCGCTGAGTAATTTGTCGGTTTAACTCTATTGTAACACATCAGCATCGAAATGACTCCGCAATATAAGGAAACATATTCCTAATGTACGTCTTTGATACTCTCTCTATAATACCTTTTGTAATTTTTTTTCACATATATATCACTATCTTTGCAGTGGTCCTCTTTGCAATCAACACTGTTGCGGATTAGTTACGTTAAGTTCTGTCGCGTTAGTTTTTAAGAATATGTACCGACACTGAAGATGGTCCCATGAAGGGCCGAAACGTTTGCCAATTATTTATAATATAGTTTTCAACACTTACATCCTGCTGCGGCTCAATTGCTCTTTTCTTCCTGACTGATTGTATAATTGTATTGTTAAGAAACGGTAAATGTTATTGACTCGCTGCCGAAATCACTACTATCGGAAGCAGCCCGGAAGATAAGGGATTCGTTTCCTCCTGCAGCGGGGCCGCCGATATTTGACGAATCGTTTAACTTTCCTTCGCAGATTGATCTCAAGGAGAGTGGTAAGAAGCAAGACTCAGGTCGCCCGTTACCATAAAGATAATTCTTTTCTGCGTTGATTGCTAACCAGCGTATCACTCGGCAGAGGGGCCTTAATCTGGCCAAATTATTGAGTCAGTTATCCTTTCTTGAACATGGTAATAACGGGATCGTAATTCTTTAAGACTTATAAGGTTTTGAAAGATAGAGCTTTAGAGGGTTAATAGTGGTGTAAATTCTATCGGCAGGTACGATTAATCGAAATCATTTAGAGACAACTATAATGTAAAAAAACAAAATACAACAAAAATGGATAAAAATACAACCAAAATGGATTTGGCCAGTAACAACTCAATAGGTGAGTTCAATCTTGGTCAGAAGAAACGACGGAAACATCTCATAAGGTAAGGTCTATATTAATGACCAGAATTGAAGGTTTGTAAAGTAGTTAACATACAAAATAATTTGATCTGTTTATTTGCCCAAAGTAGGACTATTTTCTTTATATTTTCTCGCATATGTGCGAGATTGGAAAATCCCCATCCCCAATTAAATTCCAATCGCGCACGTTAAAACTCTCAATTCTACGTTTCCCAAATCTCAAGTGATCACTTTGAGGTATGGATTAACAAATACTAAATTGTAATACGGGTAGGTAGGACAACGGATAAAGTTAAGCGTGTAAAAAATGTCCCTCTCGTGGTGTGCCACCTTGCCGTGGTGAGAGGGCTCCCTGTATCAACGATCCACTGGGGCAGTACCTTCGGCTTTACCGAAGGGAGGGCCCGGTGGGGAGGTACAGGGTCTACGAGCACACCGTACCCTCCTCCCAGTTCGCTGGGAGTGAAGGGTACAATGGGGTCCGGCGCTCCCGTCGCGTTGTCTGCCGCCGCGAGACATTACGTTTCGCTTATACGGTCGTCGCGGGTCTCTCCGCGCCGCGAGACTATGTCGTCGGCTTCCCTCCCTTATACGCGTCGTCGCGGGTCTCTCCGCGCCGCGAGACTATGTCGTCGGCTTCCCTCCCTTATACGCGTCGTCGCGGGTCTCTCCGCGCCGCGAGACTATGTCGTCGGCTTCCCTCCCTTATACGCGTCGTCGCGGGTCTCTCCGCGCCGCGAGACTATGTCGTCGGCTTCCCTCCCTTATACGCGTCGTCGCGGGTCTCTCCGCGCCGCGAGACTATGTCGTCGGCTTCCCTCCCTTATACGCGTCGTCGCGGGTCTCTCCGCGCCGCGAGACTATGTCGTCGGCTTCCCTCCCTTATACGCGTCGTCGCGGGTCTCTCCGCGCCGCGAGACTATGTCGTCGGCTTCCCTCCCTTATACGCGTCGTCGCGGGTCTCTCCGCGCCGCGAGACTATGTCGTCGGCTTCCCTCCCTTATACGCGTCGTCGCGGGTCTCTCCGCGCCGCGAGACATTTATACGCTTCGCTCGCTCGTACGGTCCGTCGCGTGTCCCTCCGCGCCGCCGCGGGACATTTATACGCTTCGCTCGCTCGTACGGTCCGTCGCGTGTCCCTCCGCGCCGCCGCGGGACATTTATACGCTTCGCTCGCTCGTACGGTCCCGTCGCGTGTCCCTCCGCCGCCGCCGCGGGACATTTATACGCTTCGCTCGCTCGTACGGTCCGTCGCGTGTCCCTCCGCCGCCGCCGCGGGACATTTATACGCTTCGCTCGCTCGTACGGTCCGTCGCGTGTCCCTCCGCCGCCGCGCGGGACATTTATACGCTTCGCTCGCTCGTACGGTCCGTCGCGTGTCCCTCCGCGCCGCCGCGGGACATTTATACGCTTCGCTCGCTCGTACGGTCCGTCGCGTGTCCCTCCGCGCCGCCGCGGGACATTTATACGCTTCGCTCGCTCGTACGGTCCGTCGCGTGTCCCTCCGCCGCGCCGCGGGACATTTACACGCCTTCGCTCGCTCGTACGGTCCGTCGCGTGTCCCTCCGCCGCGCCGCGGGACATTTATACGCCTTCGCTCGCTCGTACGGTCCGTCGCGTGTCCCTCCGCGCCGCCGCGGGACATTTATACGCTTCGCTCGCTCGTACGGTCCGTCGCGTGTCCCTCCGCCGCCGCCGCGGGACATTTACACGCCTTCGCTCGCTCGTACGGTCCGTCGCGTGTCCCTCCGCCGCGCCGCGGGACATTTACACGCCTCGCTCGCTCGTACGGTCCGTCGCGTGTCCCTCCGCCGCGCCGCGGGACATTTACTACGCCTCGCTCGCTCGTACGGTCCGTCGCGTGTCCCTCCGCCGCGCCGCGGGACATTTACACGCCTCGCTCGCTCGTACGGTCCGTCGCGTGTCCCTCCGCCGCGCCGCGGGACATTTACACGCCTCGCTCGCTCGTACGGTCCGTCGCGTGTCCCTCCGCCGCGCCGCGGGACATTTACACGCCTCGCTCGCTCGTACGGTCCGTCGCGTGTCCCTCCGCCGCGCCGCGGGACATTTAACGCCCGCTCGCCTCGTACGGTCCGTCGCGGGCCCTCTCCGCGCCGCGGGACACATTTACACGCCTCGCTCGCTCGTACGGTCCGTCGCGGGTCCTCCGCCGCCGCGAGACATGTCTCGCTTCCCTCGCTCGTACGGTCGTCGCGGTCCCTCCGCCGCGCCGCGGGACTATGTACACGCCTCGCTCGCCGTACGGTCCGTCGCGGGTCCTCTCCGCGCCGCGGGACTATTTCGTCGGCTCCCTCGCTTATACGGTCGTCGCGGGTCTCTCCGCGCCGCGAGACTATGTCGTCGCTTCCCTCCCTATACGCGTCGTCGCGGGTCCCTCCGCCGCGCCGCGAGACATTTGTCGCCGGCTCCCTCGTAACGTCCGTCGTCGCGGGTCCCTCCGCCGCGCCGCGAGACTATGTACACGCCCGCTCTTATACGCGTCGTCGCGGGTCCCTCCCCGCCGCGCCGCGGGACGGGGACATTTCACGCCTCCCTCCCTTATACGCGTCGTCGCGGGTCTCTCCGCGCCGCGAGACTATGTCGTCGGCTTCCCTCCCTTATACGCGTCGTCGCGGGTCTCTCCGCGCCGCGAGACTATGTCGTCGGCTTCCCTCCCTTATACGCGTCGTCGCGGGTCTCTCCGCGCCGCGAGACTATGTCGTCGGCTTCCCTCCCTTATACGCGTCGTCGCGGGTCTCTCCGCGCCGCGAGACTATGTCGTCGGCTTCCCTCCCTTATACGCGTCGTCGCGGGTCTCTCCGCGCCGCGAGACTATGTCGTCGGCTTCCCTCCCTTATACGCGTCGTCGCGGGTCTCTCCGCGCCGCGAGACTATGTCGTCGGCTTCCCTCCCTTATACGCGTCGTCGCGGGTCTCTCCGCGCCGCGAGACTATGTCGTCGGCTTCCCTCCCTTATACGCGTCGTCGCGGGTCTCTCCGCGCCGCGAGACTATGTCGTCGGCTTCCCTCCCTTATACGCGTCGTCGCGGGTCTCTCCGCGCCGCGAGACTATGTCGTCGGCTTCCCTCCCTTATACGCGTCGTCGCGGGTCTCTCCGCGCCGCGAGACTATGTCGTCGGCTTCCCTCCCTTATACGCGTCGTCGCGGGTCTCTCCGCGCCGCGAGACTATGTCGTCGGCTTCCCTCCCTTATACGCGTCGTCGCGGGTCTCTCCGCGCCGCGAGACTATGTCGTCGGCTTCCCTCCCTTATACGCGTCGTCGCGGGTCTCTCCGCGCCGCGAGACTATGTCGTCGGCTTCCCTCCCTTATACGCGTCGTCGCGGGTCTCTCCGCGCCGCGAGACTATGTCGTCGGCTTCCCTCCCTTATACGCGTCGTCGCGGGTCTCTCCGCGCCGCGAGACTATGTCGTCGGCTTCCCTCCCTTATACGCGTCGTCGCGGGTCTCTCCGCGCCGCGAGACTATGTCGTCGGCTTCCCTCCCTTATACGCGTCGTCGCGGGTCTCTCCGCGCCGCGAGACTATGTCGTCGGCTTCCCTCCCTTATACGCGTCGTCGCGGGTCTCTCCGCGCCGCGAGACTATGTCGTCGGCTTCCCTCCCTTATACGCGTCGTCGCGGGTCTCTCCGCGCCGCGAGACTATGTCGTCGGCTTCCCTCCCTTATACGCGTCGTCGCGGGTCTCTCCGCGCCGCGAGACTATGTCGTCGGCTTCCCTCCCTTATACGCGTCGTCGCGGGTCTCTCCGCGCCGCGAGACTATGTCGTCGGCTTCCCTCCCTTATACGCGTCGTCGCGGGTCTCTCCGCGCCGCGAGACTATGTCGTCGGCTTCCCTCCCTTATACGCGTCGTCGCGGGTCTCTCCGCGCCGCGAGACTATGTCGTCGGCTTCCCTCCCTTATACGCGTCGTCGCGGGTCTCTCCGCGCCGCGAGACTATGTCGTCGGCTTCCCTCCCTTATACGCGTCGTCGCGGGTCTCTCCGCGCCGCGAGACTATGTCGTCGGCTTCCCTCCCTTATACGCGTCGTCGCGGGTCTCTCCGCGCCGCGAGACTATGTCGTCGGCTTCCCTCCCTTATACGCGTCGTCGCGGGTCTCTCCGCGCCGCGAGACTATGTCGTCGGCTTCCCTCCCTTATACGCGTCGTCGCGGGTCTCTCCGCGCCGCGAGACTATGTCGTCGGCTTCCCTCCCTTATACGCGTCGTCGCGGGTCTCTCCGCGCCGCGAGACTATGTCGTCGGCTTCCCTCCCTTATACGCGTCGTCGCGGGTCTCTCCGCGCCGCGAGACTATGTCGTCGGCTTCCCTCCCTTATACGCGTCGTCGCGGGTCTCTCCGCGCCGCGAGACTATGTCGTCGGCTTCCCTCCCTTATACGCGTCGTCGCGGGTCTCTCCGCGCCGCGAGACTATGTCGTCGGCTTCCCTCCCTTATACGCGTCGTCGCGGGTCTCTCCGCGCCGCGAGACTATGTCGTCGGCTTCCCTCCCTTATACGCGTCGTCGCGGGTCTCTCCGCGCCGCGAGACTATGTCGTCGGCTTCCCTCCCTTATACGCGTCGTCGCGGGTCTCTCCGCGCCGCGAGACTATGTCGTCGGCTTCCCTCCCTTATACGCGTCGTCGCGGGTCTCTCCGCGCCGCGAGACTATGTCGTCGGCTTCCCTCCCTTATACGCGTCGTCGCGGGTCTCTCCGCGCCGCGAGACTATGTCGTCGGCTTCCCTCCCTTATACGCGTCGTCGCGGGTCTCTCCGCGCCGCGAGACTATGTCGTCGGCTTCCCTCCCTTATACGCGTCGTCGCGGGTCTCTCCGCGCCGCGAGACTATGTCGTCGGCTTCCCTCCCTTATACGCGTCGTCGCGGGTCTCTCCGCGCCGCGAGACTATGTCGTCGGCTTCCCTCCCTTATACGCGTCGTCGCGGGTCTCTCCGCGCCGCGAGACTATGTCGTCGGCTTCCCTCCCTTATACGCGTCGTCGCGGGTCTCTCCGCGCCGCGAGACTATGTCGTCGGCTTCCCTCCCTTATACGCGTCGTCGCGGGTCTCTCCGCGCCGCGAGACTATGTCGTCGGCTTCCCTCCCTTATACGCGTCGTCGCGGGTCTCTCCGCGCCGCGAGACTATGTCGTCGGCTTCCCTCCCTTATACGCGTCGTCGCGGGTCTCTCCGCGCCGCGAGACTATGTCGTCGGCTTCCCTCCCTTATACGCGTCGTCGCGGGTCTCTCCGCGCCGCGAGACTATGTCGTCGGCTTCCCTCCCTTATACGCGTCGTCGCGGGTCTCTCCGCGCCGCGAGACTATGTCGTCGGCTTCCCTCCCTTATACGCGTCGTCGCGGGTCTCTCCGCGCCGCGAGACTATGTCGTCGGCTTCCCTCCCTTATACGCGTCGTCGCGGGTCTCTCCGCGCCGCGAGACTATGTCGTCGGCTTCCCTCCCTTATACGCGTCGTCGCGGGTCTCTCCGCGCCGCGAGACTATGTCGTCGGCTTCCCTCCCTTATACGCGTCGTCGCGGGTCTCTCCGCGCCGCGAGACTATGTCGTCGGCTTCCCTCCCTTATACGCGTCGTCGCGGGTCTCTCCGCGCCGCGAGACTATGTCGTCGGCTTCCCTCCCTTATACGCGTCGTCGCGGGTCTCTCCGCGCCGCGAGACTATGTCGTCGGCTTCCCTCCCTTATACGCGTCGTCGCGGGTCTCTCCGCGCCGCGAGACTATGTCGTCGGCTTCCCTCCCTTATACGCGTCGTCGCGGGTCTCTCCGCGCCGCGAGACTATGTCGTCGGCTTCCCTCCCTTATACGCGTCGTCGCGGGTCTCTCCGCGCCGCGAGACTATGTCGTCGGCTTCCCTCCCTTATACGCGTCGTCGCGGGTCTCTCCGCGCCGCGAGACTATGTCGTCGGCTTCCCTCCCTTATACGCGTCGTCGCGGGTCTCTCCGCGCCGCGAGACTATGTCGTCGGCTTCCCTCCCTTATACGCGTCGTCGCGGGTCTCTCCGCGCCGCGAGACTATGTCGTCGGCTTCCCTCCCTTATACGCGTCGTCGCGGGTCTCTCCGCGCCGCGAGACTATGTCGTCGGCTTCCCTCCCTTATACGCGTCGTCGCGGGTCTCTCCGCGCCGCGAGACTATGTCGTCGGCTTCCCTCCCTTATACGCGTCGTCGCGGGTCTCTCCGCGCCGCGAGACTATGTCGTCGGCTTCCCTCCCTTATACGCGTCGTCGCGGGTCTCTCCGCGCCGCGAGACTATGTCGTCGGCTTCCCTCCCTTATACGCGTCGTCGCGGGTCTCTCCGCGCCGCGAGACTATGTCGTCGGCTTCCCTCCCTTATACGCGTCGTCGCGGGTCTCTCCGCGCCGCGAGACTATGTCGTCGGCTTCCCTCCCTTATACGCGTCGTCGCGGGTCTCTCCGCGCCGCGAGACTATGTCGTCGGCTTCCCTCCCTTATACGCGTCGTCGCGGGTCTCTCCGCGCCGCGAGACTATGTCGTCGGCTTCCCTCCCTTATACGCGTCGTCGCGGGTCTCTCCGCGCCGCGAGACTATGTCGTCGGCTTCCCTCCCTTATACGCGTCGTCGCGGGTCTCTCCGCGCCGCGAGACTATGTCGTCGGCTTCCCTCCCTTATACGCGTCGTCGCGGGTCTCTCCGCGCCGCGAGACTATGTCGTCGGCTTCCCTCCCTTATACGCGTCGTCGCGGGTCTCTCCGCGCCGCGAGACTATGTCGTCGGCTTCCCTCCCTTATACGCGTCGTCGCGGGTCTCTCCGCGCCGCGAGACTATGTCGTCGGCTTCCCTCCCTTATACGCGTCGTCGCGGGTCTCTCCGCGCCGCGAGACTATGTCGTCGGCTTCCCTCCCTTATACGCGTCGTCGCGGGTCTCTCCGCGCCGCGAGACTATGTCGTCGGCTTCCCTCCCTTATACGCGTCGTCGCGGGTCTCTCCGCGCCGCGAGACTATGTCGTCGGCTTCCCTCCCTTATACGCGTCGTCGCGGGTCTCTCCGCGCCGCGAGACTATGTCGTCGGCTTCCCTCCCTTATACGCGTCGTCGCGGGTCTCTCCGCGCCGCGAGACTATGTCGTCGGCTTCCCTCCCTTATACGCGTCGTCGCGGGTCTCTCCGCGCCGCGAGACTATGTCGTCGGCTTCCCTCCCTTATACGCGTCGTCGCGGGTCTCTCCGCGCCGCGAGACTATGTCGTCGGCTTCCCTCCCTTATACGCGTCGTCGCGGGTCTCTCCGCGCCGCGAGACTATGTCGTCGGCTTCCCTCCCTTATACGCGTCGTCGCGGGTCTCTCCGCGCCGCGAGACTATGTCGTCGGCTTCCCTCCCTTATACGCGTCGTCGCGGGTCTCTCCGCGCCGCGAGACTATGTCGTCGGCTTCCCTCCCTTATACGCGTCGTCGCGGGTCTCTCCGCGCCGCGAGACTATGTCGTCGGCTTCCCTCCCTTATACGCGTCGTCGCGGGTCTCTCCGCGCCGCGAGACTATATCGTCGGCTTCCCTCCCTTATACGCGTCGTCGCGGGTCTCTCCGCGCCGCGAGACTATATCGTCGGCTTCCCTCCCTTATACGCGTCGTCGCGGGTCTCTCCGCGCCGCGAGACTATATCGTCGGCTTCCCTCCCTTATACGCGTCGTCGCGGGTCTCTCCGCGCCGCGAGACTATAGTCGTCGGCTTCCCTCCCTTATACGCGTCGTCGCGGGTCTCTCCGCGCCGCGAGACTATATCGTCGGCTTCCCTCCCTTATACGCGTCGTCGCGGGTCTCTCCGCGCCGCGAGACTATATCGTCGGCTTCCCTCCCTTATACGCGTCGTCGCGGGTCTCTCCGCGCCGCGAGACTATATCGTCGGCTTCCCTCCCTTATACGCGTCGTCGCGGGTCTCTCCGCGCCGCGAGACTATATCGTCGGCTTCCCTCCCTTATACGCGTCGTCGCGGGTCTCTCCGCGCCGCGAGACTATATCGTCGGCTTCCCTCCCTTATACGCGTCGTCGCGGGTCTCTCCGCGCCGCGAGACTATATCGTCGGCTTCCCTCCCTTATACGCGTCGTCGCGGGTCTCTCCGCGCCGCGAGACTATATCGTCGGCTTCCCTCCCTTATACGCGTCGTCGCGGGTCTCTCCGCGCCGCGAGACTATATCGTCGGCTTCCCTCCCTTATACGCGTCGTCGCGGGTCTCTCCGCGCCGCGAGACTATATCGTCGGCTTCCCTCCCTTATACGCGTCGTCGCGGGTCTCTCCGCGCCGCGAGACTATATCGTCGGCTTCCCTCCCTTATACGCGTCGTCGCGGGTCTCTCCGCGCCGCGAGACTATATCGTCGGCTTCCCTCCCTTATACGCGTCGTCGCGGGTCTCTCCGCGCCGCGAGACTATATCGTCGGCTTCCCTCCCTTATACGCGTCGTCGCGGGTCTCTCCGCGCCGCGAGACTATATCGTCGGCTTCCCTCCCTTATACGCGTCGTCGCGGGTCTCTCCGCGCCGCGAGACTATATCGTCGGCTTCCCTCCCTTATACGCGTCGTCGCGGGTCTCTCCGCGCCGCGAGACTATATCGTCGGCTTCCCTCCCTTATACGCGTCGTCGCGGGTCTCTCCGCGCCGCGAGACTATATCGTCGGCTTCCCTCCCTTATACGCGTCGTCGCGGGTCTCTCCGCGCCGCGAGACTATATCGTCGGCTTCCCTCCCTTATACGCGTCGTCGCGGGTCTCTCCGCGCCGCGAGACTATATCGTCGGCTTCCCTCCCTTATACGCGTCGTCGCGGGTCTCTCCGCGCCGCGAGACTATATCGTCGGCTTCCCTCCCTTATACGCGTCGTCGCGGGTCTCTCCGCGCCGCGAGACTATATCGTCGGCTTCCCTCCCTTATACGCGTCGTCGCGGGTCTCTCCGCGCCGCGAGACTATATCGTCGGCTTCCCTCCCTTATACGCGTCGTCGCGGGTCTCTCCGCGCCGCGAGACTATATCGTCGGCTTCCCTCCCTTATACGCGTCGTCGCGGGTCTCTCCGCGCCGCGAGACTATATCGTCGGCTTCCCTCCCTTATACGCGTCGTCGCGGGTCTCTCCGCGCCGCGAGACTATATCGTCGGCTTCCCTCCCTTATACGCGTCGTCGCGGGTCTCTCCGCGCCGCGAGACTATATCGTCGGCTTCCCTCCCTTATACGCGTCGTCGCGGGTCTCTCCGCGCCGCGAGACTATATCGTCGGCTTCCCTCCCTTATACGCGTCGTCGCGGGTCTCTCCGCGCCGCGAGACTATATCGTCGGCTTCCCTCCCTTATACGCGTCGTCGCGGGTCTCTCCGCGCCGCGAGACTATATCGTCGGCTTCCCTCCCTTATACGCGTCGTCGCGGGTCTCTCCGCGCCGCGAGACATCACGCTCATAAAGTTAGGCGTATAAAAAATCTTGTCTGCAAAAGACATCATCAAGGGAATAATTTGTAATTTTTTTCAGCAATTACATTTCCATTAAGCGAGAAAAGTCAAGAAACATTTCGACTATATTGCAACAACGTCGTAAAATTAATGCAATATAGCTGAAATGGCTTCTTGATTTATCTTGCTTAATGGCAATGAAATCACACTGCATTGCCACGAGTCTCAATGTGGCTCGAGACTCCTAGCTGACCCGGAGATGGAAGTGGATTTTGTGGCCTGAAGCGCTTAAAAGAAAGTGGTGAGTGTAATTCATTTTCACGTACTATGTCACTTATGTCATAAAATTTTCTATCTCTTCTGTCTTTACTTAATCGAATCGTTCATTTGAATGTTTCAGAAAATAACGACGCAGAAGGTGACATCGGAGCAGCGAGGGAATCCTGCGTAGCTGACATTCCGAGCAGCCTGAGAGGAGGAGGAGGCCTAGGATAGGCATCGGGCATCGGCGTACCAACACTTCTGGTAAATGTTACTTTTTATTTTTTCTAAAGATATTATAGAATCTCTCTTTTCGTTTGTGCTTATTCAGTTGCTACATTAAACCGTGTTTCGGAATTTAAATTAATAAAAAGAAATATTTTAAAAAATTTGATTCAAGTTGATTATAACGTAGAGACCTTTTTCGAAGAAGTAATTTAAAATATAATATTAATCTGAATAACGAATAAGATGTTCGATGCGCGTGACACGTATTTAATCGATTCGATTATTTTTATGTTACAGAAAATATCCGCGCGGGAAGGAGCATCATCTTCGCATCGAGGGAACACGAGTGACATCCCGAGCAGCCTGAGAGGAGGTGGAGGCCTGGAAGAGGCATCAGGCGCCGGCGGAACAACATGCGGTAAATATAATTGGTTTATACATATTGTGTCTTTCGCGGAAAGTTTAACCAATCGGTTTTTCAATCGAATAGTAAAGATAGTCAGAGAGTAGAAATTAAAAAAGAGTTTAATTTTTTAAATTTTATTTTGAATTCTTGTGTTCAGTAAATAGAGTATACTTTCAAGAAATTAAACGTGTTTTTTTATTAAATTTATTTAATTAAAAGAAATATAGAATTCCGTGTTTTACCTTCGGTAATTATTTTTCGAAATAAAGACTGTCTCTTTTCTTCCCTGCTCTAATCTGGATTATATGTTTGATTGTTACAGAATCATCGTAGCGACGTTGCAGATACAGCTCCGCTGCTGCGCATCGGTGTCGGTGAGTTTTAGCGTAGGGAAGTGTGGAGAAATAAGCGTAGGTAGGGACTTAGTTAAAACGTAGGTAGGGAATAATTTTTAATTATTTTCAGTAATTACATTCCCATTAAGCGAGAAAGGTCAAGAAACATTTCGACTATATTGCAACAACGTCGTAAAATTAATGCAATATAGCCGAAATGGCTTCTTGATTTTTCTTGCTTAATGGATGAAGTCACACTGCATTGCCACAAGTCTCAATGTGGCTCGAGACTCCTATCTGACCCGGAGGTGGAGGTGGATTTTGCGGCCGGAACAGCAGGAAAGAAAGTGGTGAGTGTAATTGATTTTTACGTACTATGTTACTTATGTCCAAAAATGTTCTATCTCTTCTGTCTTTACTTAATCGAATCGTTCATTTGAATATTTCAGAAAATAACGACGTAGAAGGTGACATCGGAGCAGCGAGGGAATCCTGCGAAGCTGACATCCCGAGCAGCCTGAGAGGAGGAGGAGGCCTGGGAGAGGCATCGGGCGCCAGCGGAACAACTTTGCGGTAAATATTATTTTTTATTTCGTGTAAAATTTTTCCTGTTTATTCTCGAGTTGTTTTATTTCCCCGTGATTTAGAAATAATAATTAGAAGAAAAGAAGTAATTTAATATTGTAGAAATTTATCCTTGTAAAGATCCTTTTCGTAAAATGTTTCCTTATTTAAATTAATATCTAATTGAATAATAAAAAGTTTGATCCACATAGGAATTATGTTTCAAAACATTAGGTTTTTTGAACACCATTTTAATATGAATTTTATGTTTGTATATTACAGATACAACGTAGCTACGTGGCAGATGTAATTCCGCTGTTGCGCATCGGGGTCGGTGAGTAATGAATTAACATATTTTTTGAGGTAACGGGGATGTGTGGCAACCTATGAAATATATACCACGAAAAATGTATTCCACATAAATGTATACCTTAAATGTATACCACATATCTAGATAAACGTATGCAATTTGATGATAACATAAGTTTATAGCATTCCATACATCTGTTGCCTTAAAATGAATCAGTTAAAACAGATTAGGATAAGTTTAATCTTGGATGTCTTTTTATTATTATATTTATTGATTAATTTAGGATGTATACGAGAATGTACTCTTATGCATACACTGTGTATAAAGACAGAATTTTTCGGAAAATTGAGAATACCATGAGGACCAAATATTATTTATTAATAATTATATTAATTAATAATGTTATTTGGTTAATATTTAGAATCAAATAATATAATTTTTAATTATATATATATGTACATAACATAATTTTTTTAACAAATATAAAAAATAAAGAAAGTAAAGTAGAATACAAATAAAGATTTAAAAATTAAAATCTTTTTAATTTAATGCTCTTATTTAAGTTTACTCATGATATTCATATCTCGGGATCAACAAATAGAAAGAATAAAATATTTATATTGTTTCATACATGCAATAAGAAAAATGAAAAAATATAATAAAATAAAAAATAATTAAAGTAAACAATATTGTAATCATAATATTGAAAAATATTTATTACAAATATTGTATTATAAAAGTGTAATATTGTATTATTCCTTTTCTCATCTACCTCTTTCCTATTATATCCTATTAAATATTTATCCAAGATTAAACTTTATATAAGTTAGTGCAAAGGAGCGATACATATATGTATACATATCACGTAACATTTTATATAAGTTATTGATCTCGCTTTTTTATATAAAAGACATGCTTCCAGTTATTAATTATTATTACCTTTTTTTATGCATTGATTTTAGCCTAATCTGTTATAGCTTATTCATATGTAGTGATTGATAACTGGATTTTATACCAGTTAAAGTAGTAAAGTGACGTGAGATCCGATATCTTTTTTATTATAAAATAAAAGATTTTTAAAATAATTATCTTATGTATAAAATCTATCAGTTTCATCTCGCTTAAAAATTATTTTGAAACAATATATTGTATAAAAAGTAATTTCAATAATTTGCAAAGTACAATATCCAATTATATCAATTGTGCGGGAAGTTACTTTTTTTCGGATCTCACGTCATTTATTCTGTATAATATCTTACTTGATATATTTTCAAGATGCGTGTCGCATGAACATGCACAATCACGCATCTTTGTATTTTCGGGGTCGGTTTTTATCGAGAAGTTTTCCGATTATTAATTTTTTAATTTTGTCCGCATTATAAATTTCAATTTTTTGCGATATAATTGAGATATTCATATAACGCAAAGTAAAATTTTTTTATGTACTTGATTACAATTCCAAATTTAAAAAACGGTTATTCAATATTCTTAAGTAAATAACAGAATTAGTGATAGAAATATTTTTCAATGTTTAATTGAATTGTACAGTTAATTAGTTTTTATGAATTAATAATATATATATATTTTTTAAAATTAACTTCTCGTTGTTTTTTATACAATCGATGCTCGCGTGTAATTCGAATCGAACGTAATATTATCTTTCGGCGATGATAATAATCCGACAAGGAAGGAAACAAGGAATTTTTCTCTTTCCTTTTGATCTGGTCGAAATGTGACCAGATTGCATATGGCCAGGAGCGACAAAGGTAAGTCCAGTCTCTCCCGAAGAAAGAAGATTGGATACATTAAACGTAAGTGGTCAACATTGACCACATTGCAATGGTGAAATAAGGTAACATATAAAATGATTATATATATATATATATATATATATATATATATATATATATTTGCCCCAAAGGACTATCTTCTCTATATTTTCTCGCATAAGTGCGAGATTGGAAAAACCGCAATTAAATCCCAATCGCGCGAGTGTTAGAACCCCCAATTCCACTTTTCTCACATCTCAAAAGTGATCGTGTCACTTGGAGATATCCCCCCCCCCCCTCCCGTTCAGGTATCCTACTAGAACAACCAACAAATCAGGCCCCTTATAAATCGTGTCGCGGTCTTCATTAAAGTTTTGTATATTAGATTATAACACGGGTAGGGGGTAGGAAAATGGATAGGTAGGACTATAGATCGGAATACAGGTAGGTAGGGATTCGGGTAGGCAGGGACAAGGGGATTAAATTCGATAGAAAAAATTGTAAACAAAATAAAAGTAATATTCTTAATATAATAATAAATATAATTATATTTATTATTATATTTTTAATATTAACAACTCAAATGTATATTAAATAATACTAATTTTTATATTAAAAATTATTTAATATATTAAAAATTAATATTTAATAATAAATATCAATTTTTATTTTAAATAATACCAATTTTTTATAGATAATTATTGCATTATATTGCATTTTACTGTAAATATTATGTAATTATTATGTATATATATTATATATGTGTATCATGTATAAATTGTGTACATTATGTAATTAAATTATGTATGTACATTGTAATAACTCTTTTATAATGTTGTACATTATATTATTATATTGTGTAAAGTAAATTGTAAGAGAAATAAAGTAAATGATAGAAATGTGACAAAAACGTATATTGTAAATAAAAGAGGACCGCCGATCGGAATCGGCGGGGGCGGTGGAGGGCCTCTATAAGTTGATCTGTTTCTAGCGGATGTTAGTTAAAGTCTAAGATAAAAACTAATATTTAATTTATAACTAAGAAAATGCAAAGTCCAAAATGCATTTAACCTTAATGACATTCGGTACAAGCAGGACGGCCTTTAAAAATATTGTTTATATACATATACCTTTTCCTTGATACGAGTATATATCAGATTAAATTGTGCATTACCAGATGAAATCACGCAATTTGCAGGGTGCGCACGGACGCGCACCAAATGATGTTTTATCGGCAGTATCGGAAAATGAACATGGCTACGTAGTACCAATTTTGAAAATGGATGTACTGGCGCTAGTGTACAAAGGCTTTCGACGGTCCCAATGGGGACCGGGTCCCATGAAAAAGACCGGGATGCGGATTGCGGAATGGCTTCTCTCAGGCCGTCAGGCTTTTCTCTGCTGCTGCTGCTAACGTCCGTCTACTGCTACGGAATGGTTGACCGTAGACACATCAGTTAACCTGTCTTCTTGAGGATTTGCTCATAAGTAACATTGACATCACTGAAGTCATAAAGAATAAAAAAGACTGATTTACGTTTAAGTGTATTTTCAACTTTATTAGGAAACTAGGCAAAATAATTTAGTGCAAAGATTGGATTAATTTAAGATTAACCTTCTCTATTAAATCAGCAAAGTGACACAATAGAATTAAACCGATTCACGTATCTCATCGTAAAGGAATTGCTACAGAAAGTTAAAATCTTGCATGTACAATCCAATCTCCGGATAAGAAAATTTCTGAAACGGCTTCTAGCCGCAATAATAATCTTTATTTTTTTTACACGTATATATACACGCCATACACATGAACCCGCATGCATTTGGTACAAGAAGCACATACAACATATGTACACATCACAGAGAGAATTCCATGCAACTGTCCCTCAGACGGACTACTCCTGGTGTGGCCGGTTATTATTTCTGTAGGGATCCTCTATGACGATGGAGTGACAGATCAAATCGTAGCCGGTTCGGTTGAACCGAAAGAAGAACAGGGAGAAACAAATCGGGAATACGAACGCCAGCACGAAATTCTTCACCAGTGACCGGCCCAATGCTAACGGCAGGCCCAGATCGGTTCCGGGGCTCACCAAGACCAAATCTGGCTCATTCGGACGTTCAACGGGAGTTATGCTTCGGCACTGAACCACCCGCAAACCCATCATGTACTTGCCAGGAGTAGCACCGCCAATAAGACCGTACACTCCATGTTGAAGCCAGAAGGCCTGAAACGTTTTATAGAAAAAAAATTAACTCAGTCTTTTTGTGTTGATTTATTTTTATAAAAGACTGTTTAATCTCTTTATGAAATATCAATGGATTCGAGTTTCCTTACCTCAAAGATACAAACTATCACGCGATGAATTACTTCCAGAATCAGAATTCCATAAGTCATCTCCAGAGCCATTTTATAATCAATACGTAAATTTGTTTGCAACAAATCTAAATCCTCGATGTCTCTGAAGCATTAAAAAAGACGTTGAAAATATTAGAAATTTAAAAAATTGAATAGAAATAAATTATGATTGTGAGAATTGCATTGACAAGTTATATCTATTCGTAACAAGTGAAATTTGATAAATATCTTTTAATTATTATACACAGTGCCGTGTCTTTCTACCTACATAAAGTCGAAGACGTCGATTGCAATGAAGGTGATGGAAAACTTCAAGAGAAATAGCATTGTTGAATCTATAAATTCCGCTGCGAACCTCTTCCAAATCGGAGGAATTCGATACTCGTAACCTGAATCGATAAATTTAAGAAAGACATAAATCAACGATATTTAATATGTAACAATCTAATACTTATATTTAAGACTAATAACCATCAGTTCCTGGAGGTTGGAAGGGTCCCGCGGATTGTTCCTGAGGCCTTTGCCTCGCTGTCTCATTCTGTCTGTCTACATTTATCACTCCTTGTGTATTAGACGATGCTGTAAAAGATATTTACCAATTTTTACTTGTTATAAATAGATATAACTTGATTTGGTTGGAAGGGTATTAAAGGGTATGAAATCATATGTCTTCTTTAAACTTTAATTCATTTTTAACGCTGAAGCTATATCTCGACAGTTTCTCAAATTGGTCTAAAATTGTTCTTTATTATGTAGTAACAACTATAATCACTAAATTTGTCTAAAAACAATTAAGAGTACAATATCTTAATAATATTTATTAGAAATACGTATTACATATATAAGAAAAAGGAAGAAAATAGAGAATTTTTCAAATTTTTTCTAGTATATAGGTATATCTGAATATTTTAAATTTTATCGATACAATTTATTTCTCATTCCAATCTTTGAAATATTTTGAGCCCAATATTTTTCTATGTTTATACTATATTACATTATATCATCTATATTTTTGTATAAACAAAAATATAACATAGAAAAACTCGAAATACAGATAGTCATTTCTTGGTTTCTTGCCCTTCGAAATGTCACGCATGATGACTTCAAAATACTTGCGTTTCATCGTACCAAGTGTCGGATTCGGATTAATGATGGGTTGCCCTGACATCACGTAATGCGGGAACCACGCTGCGAAACTTTGCCAAGCGTATGCCTCCTGGTACCATTCTTCCAACTTTTTGAAATACCGCGATCTCTCCTCCGCCGGATCCATTTTACTTTCGGAATCCGGAATACGTTCGGTTTCCATTTCGGAATCCGGAATACTTTCCCGCCCCGGCGTGTCGTCGTTTTTGTCGTCTGCCATTTTGGCTTCTCCGCTTCGCTTGCGTAAGAAAATAAATCGGCTCGTCAGTCTCGTCACTCAATAAAGTCGTGGAAGCTATCGATATGACGTTTATATCGCTCTAAAATTTCCCCCCTTCGTTTGGCACGATAACAAAACAATGACAATTGACACGTACGTAGCACAGTTGTCACTTCGTCGATTAATTTTTATGCTAGGAAGCAATTGACAGGCACAAATGCAAGATGCGTCGGAAGAAGATAAACAAACGCACTGATAACGTTATTTTTAATTGTAAATAATTGCAAATTACTTTCGATACCTCTGTGGCAATCAATCACTACGCTCGTACGTGAACGCGCTAGCTAACGCTGCTGTCTATCACTGACGTGTACGACATCAAATGGATACAATGTAAAGCTTTTTACTGTTGCGATCATGGTTGCGATAGACCAGTGAATTTCCGTCACGACAGCGTTTCCCCCAGACTTCAATCGTGGGGAAAACTCCTAGGCTGACGTCTGAGGCGCATTTCTTATCCGAGAACATTATCAATAAAAGTTTGACAAAAATTCAGAGTATTTTCTATTTGTATAAAATCTTGAGAAATAGTTTTTTGCTATATATAATATTTCTGTTAACATTGAAATGATCTGTGATTTTCCCCTGCCCGTTACGTGAAAATTCTAGATTATTATACGTATATTATCATCTGCTGATAAAAATATACTAGCAATAAATCGATCAGAACCTGTTTCTAAAAGTAAACAAAAAGTACTGCAAGAAAAAGGTTTAAACCTAAAGCATTCTTTGAGAAAAATGTTGTGTGGTATTTTTTACTTTTATTCTATTTCTTGAAAGTGATTTTTAAAGGTATAATTGTAACGTAAATGACAAACGAAATCATTCAAGACCGACCTCTGGTAGTTAAGACTGGTATCAGAAGTAAAGGATAACTGAGACTTGTCCAAAATAGTGATTCGGAATTTTATCCCAATTATTGTTTCATCAAGGAATCACTAACATTTGGCAGCCAGAATATAAATTCTGAGTTGTGCTCCGATTTTTTTTAAATAATTGTGCTCAATACAACGTTTTATATATTCTTAACTTATAATGTAAATTAAAAAAAAAATATTATTTAATTAAAACAGAATTAAAAATTTATTTATTCTGATAATTTAATGAGTTTTAAATGTAAAGAATAATTTAATGAAAAGGAACAACAAACATATATTTTAAATTATCAATTTAGATTTCACACACATACAGAGGAAAGAATCCAAGATAATCTTTTTACTTGCTTTTCATAATTATTCTTTCACTCGAATTTTCGCTCCAAACGTGTTCACTTATTTCAATTCAAATGGCTTAAGTGTTTTTTCAAAAAGTAAATATAATTAGAACAAAAATCATATGTTCCGCTAGTGACTTTCTGTTTATCCGGCATTCCGAACGTCTGAAATCATCTGTCCAAGGTAAAGGTAAAAATAGAGATAAAAATCCAGTCAAGAGCGAGGATGACAACACGACCGTGACTTCCTATCCGGAGTCCGGACTCGTTCAACTTCTCACAATCCCTTTTCTCCGCTCCCATATCCGAATTTCTTTCATTCGAAACTCCAGGGACAAATCCAAGTTACCCTGCTTGGCGGCGTTCTTGGCAAGTGCAGTTTAAAGGAGATATAGGGACTTTCCTCTGAACCGGAGCTCGCACGCTCGCCGTAGACACTGGTTTTCTGGTCGTGGCGACGTGCTCGCAGCTCCGGTTCAGTAATCACGGTAGGTCGCGATGCGCGTTTCCGACTGACGAGAGACGAGAGTGTGACGAGCAGTCGGGCGGGCCAGCCAAGTCGTCCTCTTTCGTGCGCGAGACTCTCTCCGCGCTAAGTACCCTAACCGAGACGGTGGTGGCCGCCGTCGTGCTGCACGCACGCACGCACGAGTGCTGCGGGGTTGAGGGTCGCCGGAGGGTGGTCGCGTGGGCAAGCGTCGCGCCGTCGCGACGCGTCGCGCCGCGGCGACAGTGACAGCTCCGGTGGAGCACCTGAAGAGAGGGTGTGGGCCTCGCGCGACGCGGACGATCACGCAGCGGGACCTTAGGTAAGGTCGTGTAAGAGGACGGATCCGGCACACACGCTCGCGCCGCGCCGAGCCGCGCCGCGCCGGGGAGGTCCTCGCCCGGCATCCGGGCGAGGAATTAATTCCCTCGGGACTTTTGCTCTCCTTCAGCTTCCCTGCTTCCCCCCGCGAAACCGACCGTTATTACTCGTCGTCTCGCATCGCACGATCGCACGCAATGCGACCTCATCCTCGCGGAAATGCATGTGACGCTCGCGCGAAGATTCGGGCTCTGAAATTTTATCATTGTTCCCATTCGGATACATTTATCACGTTGTACCGAAAAAAAAAGGATCTGACTTTGATTCCACGCGCGAGAAAAGAAATAGGAGCGGACCGTATCGTCCCCGATCCTCCTCCTTTGAGTCATTTCGACGAAACGCCAGCCAGCCGGAATTCCGGAAATTCCTGCGACTCCGAAAAACCGGAGTTATCTTGCACACGAAGTATGTGCTCGCTCGTAAACAGACTGGCGTAAGTCTGGAATCCTGTTCCTTCTTTCATAATTATTTGCAATCGTACGTCTCTAATACGCGTATCTAAAAAAAGGGAGAAAGATGAGTGAAAAAGTGTCAGGTTAGCCTGTTTGATTTAAATTTATACTGATAAACTTGGAAACGTTTAGAGAAAATCTGATTTTTGAAAAACGAGACTGTCGTTAAAAATAAGAAAAATCTTTCTTTCAAATATCTCTGAAGTTTTATAAGTAGAAACGTTATACAGGGTGTCAAAGTTGTAGAAAGAAGAAAAAAAAATGAAAGTTTCGAACATCTGGAAGACGTTTAAAGATATTTCATTCAAATTTGGTATGCGTAATTGTGGTATTAAGAATCATTTTCCAGTACTGGTGAAACATTTTTGGATCCATCAAGGGCGTACGTATGGATAATTTTATATTTAAAAAACAAAGCAGTTTTGGACATATGTTTATTCGACCTTTTCTTTCTATAGCCACGGAATATCCCTTTCAATTTTTTTGTACTTACTTAGGAAACATCCTGTATATACGTTTCCAAAGTCAAACGTTCTGAATCGAAACAGAATTTAGACGAATTTATGCGTAGCTGCATAAAATAAACGTGAAAAGATACCAATTAAATATCACTAATGCGAATAAGACAAGATAAAACAAAAGTATTAGAATCAAATACGAATAAATACGAATTTAAATAATAATGAGAGAATTTGCGTAACGAAATCCTCGCAATTAAATGTCAATTAGGTATTCAATTAATTATTACTTAATGCAGAGTATTATATAAAGAGACTGTAAACTGCGGGCATTAAGATAATTAATCTTACGTAATTAACGTAAAAGTGAAAAGCAAAAAAAGCAAGCGAGCTCTGTAGCAACTCAAGTTTAAACTAAAAAATACCATATTGCGTTCTATCTATTCTGTGTAATTGATCGATTTATATTTTTTTAAGCGTCTGTGAAAACAACCTGTTCGATTGGGTCTTTATTCTAAAAGCTGTATTTTTTTTTAAAGCGTCTAAACCAGTAACAATTGTTTATAACATTATAACAACAATAATGCGTCACACATCCAATTGATACGAACAAACTCATCATAAAAAAAAAAGAAAAGAAATCCCGTGAGCTTTACCGAATGCATTTAGATTATTAGAAGTTTTATGAATTTTAAAATTTTATTATCATGCAGTAAATAAATACAGAAAATGTAGACAATAGAATATCAGTATGACGCATTTCATTCGTTTGCTGATTTAGAAACGCTCTGTACACGCGATTGTACTAAGAAGTGTGTCGAGAAGGAATTCCATCTGTCATCACAGCAGGTCCCGAAGATTGCTTATATCATTAATTGCTGCGCTTAAAGAGCTCGCCTGCTTTCCTTGTTTTTCACTTCTGCGTTAATTACGTAATATTAATTCTCTTAATGCCCATAGTTTGCGTTCTCTTTATATAACAATCTGCATTAGGTAATAATTGCATATCTAATTGACAGTTAATTGCTAGAATTTCGTTACGCGAATTCTCTCGTTATTATTTCAATTATAGTATTTACTATTTAGCTGTACTTTTGTTCTGTTATTTATTCGCGCGTTAGCAATATCGATTTGTTTGTCGGTCTTTAGTAAAGTACTTTGAACGATGATGCTTTTGATTATAGCGTCGTAAATAGCGATATAACGCTGACCACGTAATTTGACTCTATCGCTATCATTATGAATTTTATTATCATTGCCAGTATCGTAATTCTTGCAAACGCTATGTAAACGCATTTATTTATGCGGGCATGAATTTATATGCGGGGCCGGCATACACACTCGCCCCGAAAATACTCATTTATAAAAGCCGTCGACACGAGCGATGCGGCCCGATTATCGTTACCCGAGTAGATTTTCTCTTCCTCTGAAAGAGAGCACGATAACGTAGGGGGAGATGGGGAACTGGGGAGATATACGTTTACCCCGTTATCAGGCGAGACATCATCAATGTTGCATCCACAATTGTGTGGTTTCTGACCCGATGTATCGAAAATCGAACGTACGTACAGGCCGACAGGCCGCCTCGTCTATCGCGCCGATCGATATTCTCCGCTTTTCACCGTCGCTTTTCACCACGCGACGTTAATTGCACGCGCCGACGACGCGGACGGACGGAAGATGCATCGACGCGTTCGCTCCCAGAATCGGCGATACTCACGCGACTCTCGTGGGCCCGGTGGGCCGTCGACGAAACGCCGCCCGGTGGACGCCCGAGTAAAAAAGACCCCGAGCGCGCGCTGACGTTGACAAATACCGTCGTGATAAGCTCTCTTCTTTTTCGGAGAAACACAAAGAAAGCGATAGATGCACTTCTGGGAATTTTAACCCGCATTTCATTCTCTCGCACGACTTAAATGCCTTATTTCTCTCTTTTAACACGATAAGAGAAATAAATAATGTCAGATACATGATTGATTGATGGAAATAAAACATCATTATGAGTCGTTAAATTCGATATGCAACGTTGTATTAAATCGAAGAAATGTAAAGATAGCTTTAAAATTATTTTTGTGGAGGAAACATGAAGATTTTACGTCGTGGATTGTTATTATGAGGTGATTTTATCATTACATAAGCTATTATGTAAAACTTTAGATCATTACTATGTCGCTATAAACGAAGCAATAAAATTATAGAGTATTGTTTTGTATTTTTCCAATTAATTTTTTATTCCTTTAACTTATCGTTTTTACGGCACATTTTAACATTTCATTATAATACTTTATACTTTTTATATACTTTTAATAATACTCTTTTTTCTCTTTAATTTATAAATTTTATATTTCTCCACATAATTTATAAATTCTGTATTTCTGCATCTGTGAATATATTCATCGCGTATCTTTCTCTTCTGTGTCATTATATCTTGTATTTATATCTCTAATTAAAAGAGAGAGGATGCGACGCACGGATGGCATATTTGCAGCGTGATGAATGTATCTTGTATATGCAAGGGCCAAATATAAATATGAATCGCGCTTTTCTTTTCGCCGCTCATTATCATGCCGCGTTCGTCCTTGACGCTATCGATGATCAATAGTCGTATTGCCGAAGATATATAGTGATTAAATGAAGCATTTAATGCGATTTCCACAATACGTAAACATCGACGCCGCGTCCCAGCCAACTACATATCGATTTTATTCTACTCAATAAATGCGTTTATTATACGCTATGAATGAGAGATGCAACAGTTTGTCGTGCCGCAAATTAGTTGCTCTTGTAATTAATTGCCGAGTTTTATTTGCGTAACTGCATTTTGAAATTAAAAAAAAAATATGGAAAATATACCGCGCCAGCATTTTTATCATATTTACTGTACTAATAAAAAAGCTAATAGCAACATTAATTACAAAACAGTAAAATTTATGATAAATTATTTGTTTAATTTACAGTAATGGTTTCTAAAATTACTATCCATGTACTTTTATATATTCTTAAAATCAAATAATTTATTTGTATATCATATATTTTTAACGAATAATCTCGTAAAATTTTACCATTACATTTATTCATTAGCGTGATGTTTTACGAGATGTTTTACAATTTACTGTTGCCGCGCATTTTTTTCCACCGTTAAAAATTCCAACTGGGGGCTACAGACGGGGAAGGGGAGCGGTCGAAGTTCACGCGGCGACTCTCTCGGATCGATATTCGTATTCTGCGAAGTCGCGAGAGCCTTAACTTAATCTAGCTGGGATAGTTTAATCACGCAGAATTATACGCTAACTTCGTTAACTCGTCCCTGTCGATGTGGTCGCCTCTTCGAGGCAACGCTTAAAAAAATTCAGCCCATTAAACACAGATCAAATCTCCTTGAAACTCGAGTCGGTTTATTCGCCGCGCGATATCGGAAATTTTCTTCAGTTATTAGATTGTCATGTAAAACGTTGATTTCGTATTAACGGCTTTCGGGGAAACTTTTTTGAAACTTCGACAGTTTATGGACAGCAAATCGATAATTATTGAATTTAATTATTTTTAATTGTACGTCAAACACACAAGCGAGGAAATCGAGTGTATATGAAATATTAATTCAATTATTATTTTATATATATACGATTCTCCGAGCAGAACTTCTGTTGAGGATACTTGAAGTCGTTGTGAAACTATCGGGAACAACAGTGCTTACCTGCTAACCTTGACGAGACATTTGATAGTTACCAATTGCATATTTATATACGAACTCGGATATAAGTAGCAAACGGGGATTCACTGTTATCATTTTCGAATCGACGACCCAGAGAGTCAATCATCGAAGATAACTATTGATAAATCTATCAGTAGATAAATTTATCTTTATTGATATTGGTAGTGATAATGTATTTCTATCAATTTCTTGTCAATTTTTATTAATAAAATCGTTTTCCGAAAAGAGAATTAAGTTTATTGACATTACATTGTAGTTAAATATTAGAATCTAAACAAATTTTTGATTATATATATTATAATATAAAATATTAGTATAATGATATAATAAAAAATTTAGGTATTATTTTTTCGATAATAATTTAATTATTAAATTAACACAGTTTTCCAATACACACAATGTCTAATAAATTAAACAAATTATAATCATAATAATAAATGTTATCAATTATAGACTAAATAAGATTTTATAACTATTTAATAAATTTGAGAGCAAATATATAAGTAAAAAAAAAAGAACCCCGCCCATTGTATAAGGGGTTTTGGGCCATGAACACTTAACTTCTATATGCATTTGTAGAGGAGGTTGATAGAAATAATAATAGTCTCACAGGTCTCAAAAACATGGAAAAGGATATTTTCTGGAGCGTGAATTTAGCACATTACCATATGTAATATTAGCTAATTGGCACTAAAAGCTTTACACTATTTAACTTAAATATTATATTACTAACTTTATAAAAAATAATATATTTTTTATCGTCCAGACTTCCTTGCTCTCAGGACACTTTCCTGTGGTGACGGCGGTAACGAACAAACTTATTGGTTTGTTCGGCTAAGTCAATCCTGCGGCCGGTTTACTTTCGGCCGAAAGAAAAAAAACACTCAAACGCAAGAATCAAGCTACATCGGAGCATATTGAAGATATTTTCATATCATTTTTTGACAATTATAACGGTGAAGATAATAATGAATATAGGTATTAACTGTATTAAGACTGGTAATTGAACCGGTTATAACCGCCTACCGTCCCAGAACCTAAACTTATTTTTCTAATAATGTATACACGGAAAAAATTATGAGGGGCCTGCTGCACTTTGCATGGTAAAGCTGCTCTCACATCACAGTTGAGTGGACTGCCGACTCGAATTTGGGCGAGTAACTGTCCCAAACATTGCATTACCAACGCTTTCAGATCGCAGTCGTCGCAGTTTGGGAGAGCAGCTGTCCCAAAAAAAGAGAGCATGTGTTTCGAATCGTGAACGCGAAACTCATCTCCGGTTTACGCTGCAACAATCGCAATTGCGTCAGCAACTGCCCCAAAATTTTTTCCGTGTAGGTACACAACAATACCTACAAAATGGCATATGATTCAATGTTGTGCGCCAATGGCCCATTTTGGGCGAGGTTCTTTAGGTCGCTTTTTACTTTTTCATAAATTTTGAAAGGGCTTCCCCGATATTTCGTTGCATTGTAATTTTGAAGTGACAAATTGCAAAATAATAGGATATGCGTATTCTACTACAGCGTAGCCTTATCACTTATCGTATACCATCCCATCAAAAGCTCGCGCGACGCAGAAGCTTGCAACATGGCCCGCACACGCAATATGTCCGATAATAGCTAATAAATTGTGTAATATAGCGGCTCGTTTATCAGCCCTCACGTGTGCGAAAATTTCCTGCAGAATTTCCCGCCGGCTACAGAATTCCCCATTTATACTACCGGGAAAATCCGAGAAGAAATATCGAGCATTAATATGCAGTTAGAAGGAAACATTTTCTTCATCAATTTCAAATCTATGTAGCGAATATTGAAATTAATAAAGCTTGCTTAGTCTGATATTGTAAGGAATCGTTCTATAAAAATCATAAAAATCTTTTCACCACGTTAACGATAGGGGAGACCGGGGCTCGTTGGCACCGTTTTCACAATTTCGGCATTTGAGTTTTTAAACAACTAATTTTCATGATTAAACAGTACTAATATAATAGAGAGAACCTTTCTCTACATTTTCAT
This sequence comes from Temnothorax nylanderi, assembly GCF_030848795.1. NCBI lineage: Eukaryota > Metazoa > Arthropoda > Insecta > Hymenoptera > Formicidae > Temnothorax > Temnothorax nylanderi. The sequence goes on along the minus strand of NW_027249180.1, from coordinate 556,353 downwards.
GCCAAGAACGCTCCTGTATACTGTATAGTTTCTTTGTAATAAGTGAAATACGAACATGCTGCATTGTAGCCAACTTGCCTCAATAGTAGGGTAAGTTGGCTATGCGATAAAAGTCCATGTTAAATTAATGAAAACGTAATAGAAACACAAAACGGGTAACAGATATGTACTTCTTGATAAAGATTGTATCTTTTAAAGTTATTTTATAATGATCGAATAGCAAAATGCTGTTACAGAAAAACAATTGTAAATTATTTTAGATGTAGCTTTCTTCAATATAAAAATATTAATATAAATATATATCTAGCTGCTATCTACAGCATTGTAGGTAGCAAATCACATGCTCACACAGGTCTCACGCGCGCGGCAACAAGTCAAGCTAAGCATGCCTTGATATGAGCCAACATACCCCATCCCTACATGCGTTTGATTTCAGTCGTTTTCGTTTTCTTACAATAAATTACTGTTGTTCCTCAAAATGACATGTCGTATAGTAACAGAAACTTTTCTTTTAACTAATAATACGTCACTTTGATTTACTTCTCAAGCTGAAGAGCATTAATACGATATTTTGAAACGCTCGAAAATTTACTTGCCACCTCTTGAATTAGAGTTTTCTCTTTTTCTATTGTAATACTTTTTTGATTTAAATAAAACTTTGGGAAAAGTACCTATATCATAAAAGAGATATTTTGTGATAACTTTTCCATTATTTCTTTCGCTATAAATACATAAACGGAACGCATTACCAACTTGCCTCTTGTGCCAACGAGCCCCGGTCTCCCCTATAGCTGGATTTGAAACGTCGAAACAAAATGTAATTTAGAGTTTCCAAATTTATTCCAATTAAAATTAAAATTGAGTCAATTGTAAAGCAAAACGAAGAATGAGTTATTGTGTCGAAATTAAATTTTAAAATAAACGGAACACGGTCCGTGTTACTGACAAACAAAACATTTCACAAAGTACGTTCCATATATTCCGTATTTTTCTCTCCTTTTCTCTTTTGTTGAGCAATTCGTGCCTCGCGTAAATAAGTTATTTCCGGCAGGGTCAACCTGCCGAACATTTTGAGGTACGAAAACCAAACGTTCGTATCGTTCGCCTGGCGTTTATATAGCCACATACAGGGTGTCAAAAAGTCGCAGCGCCGATTTTCTTGACTAATTTTAATAATGCTAAAATTAATTTCGTCTCCGTGAAGATTCATTTAGATTCTTTCCATTCCGACTATTTTAAATGTCTCCTTTATTTTCTTAATTTAGAAACGTTAAAAAATCAAGCATTAAAAAATCGAAAAAATAGCGATTCATATCAGATTCATTTAAGGAAGAATCGATCGTACGTTGGAATTAAAGGATTTTATTGTAGCGCGTGTCTCGACGCGCCCTGAATAATGGAAACAGTATAACGTAGCTTCTGAATAATCCAGTTTTCCCCGGTCAGATTCAGACGAGGTACACACGGCGCGAATCCCGGTGTATACACGGGCCACCCTGTGTATACAGAATAATGACGTCAACGACGATTGAGTAGTATGATTCCCGGTAGTTTCGCGCCGGTTATAGAATCACTGTAACAGGTATAAGTGCGCTAAACTACAGGCGACTTAGAATGCAACGCCATCGTTCGTATAATATACGCCTCCACGTCGTTTATTTGCCGTCAAAAGCGCAATCAGGCTCCGAAATCGCGATGAAAGCTCGTTAAACAATATAACGGATTATCTGCGAAACGAAAAGAATAATTGCGCCCCGTATCCGTAAACTGACGACTGACACTCTCGTCTCGACGTGAGAGCTTCGCGAGGGAAAAAACGGGAGGGCAATGATTGCGTCTGACGTGCAATGTGCAGCGCAATATGCACTGAATGAATTAATCTGTGCTCTTTTTATCCTTCATTTCAACCCTCTTAAAACCGAATTAAACGCAAAGGGAATTGAACGCGATTGAAATGGGCAGAGTGAAACGTTTGCGAATTAAATAACTTTCTCTGCGAATTTCGATTTATTTTCCAATTATATACTTAGCAAAATGAGAAAAATAAATTGAAATTATCAAATAAATATCAATAAAATATCTTATGCAAATATACTATATTTACTGGATAAATATTTAACTTTAGTTAATTAATCTTACTCTATTTTTGATATCTCATAACATCGCTGAATAAACAGCCACTTTATTAAAATAAACGAAGTTTACCGATTGGTTTGTGTTTCTGGGCGTAATTGATTTTTTCACGATTGTTTGATTTATGGAGGATCGTGATAACGACCGCGAGAATGCCTGCTCAGACATTTATACATATACCAGACCGCAGATAACATCCGAATGACGTCAAATGAATCGTAAGCTTCCGTCCGTTGACCCAGCATGCAAAATTTGCCCTGAATCGTTCAAAAGGATTATTCGGTCAGTATTCGCGGACAATTGACGAATGGGGATTCCAAATGAGAGGATGAAAGACTGACATTTTGCGTTATCTCATTCCTTCTTTGATATTTAAAATATTCAGCGTACTAAATGTTATTCCAATATTTCAGCTTGATTTATATTTGATGTTTAATAAAACTTTAATTATTTGATGTAATAATATTTTATGTTTCCGCGTGGAATAAGCGAGTCTCAAAATCGATGAAATTTGTCCCGCGCCTAATCTTCATGTTATCTTCGTGATACGTAGTTGGAGACGCTGATTATGGCGCGCAGATTGATAAAGAAACGTATATTTTCGGTGCTCCGAGATAACATTTGGCATAATGACGTCAAATATATGTACGCAAGTTCTCTATTCCTTTCCGCTGACCCGTTTCGTCGACATTAGATATCCAGCACGATCTTATATTTTCGTGCGCATACTTTCGATTATATATGGCGTTACAGAAAAACAACGTTTTCCGTTTCTTTCTCAGTTGAATATTCGCCAAAATATACAACATATTAAATAATAAAATATTTTTTAAATGTTTTCTTGTATATAATATATTGAAACATTAAAGGAAAAAGGAAAGAGAGAAATATTTTCTTAATTAATTAATCAAATATAATAGGTCGTTTCTTAAAAAAATAAATAAAGACTTGATAGAATACTTAAACAAAAATAATAATAGAAATTAAGAATAATTTTTTAAATAAATATAGAAAATATTAAAATATAAAATGCACCACACTAGGTATTCTTCTAATAAATGACAGATCCTATATAGCGAAATGGTTTTGAGCAATCAGCAAATTAAATAGAAGTAAATGTCTCTCATGAAATTCACCTTTCTCTGCCTTAATGAATTTAGTATCGATTTTCCCTCAAAGAAAATTTTATCAGTAATTTAATGGGAAAATTGTTAAGACAGGAATTAAGCTTGAGAAGTGTAAATTGGTAATACGAGCTCACTTTTCAATTAATTGAAAGTAAACTTTATTTAAGAGCAAACTTTTTTTTAATACCTTGATACTTTCGGGAAACGTAAAAATTGATGTCTGTCTGCACGGTAAACAAAGCAAAATCCAATCTAAATTTTTAAAAAATTTTATAAAAGCAATTTTCTAGAATATTTCCCTCTTTCTCTTTCTCTCTCTCGTGTTTTATTTGAATAGCACGCGGTATATAAATCCATCTCGTATTACAATTGGTCACTCGTGTATCTGTAACCGATACCGGCACGCGGTGTGTAAATCCCGTGAGTACAAATTATTGTACGAGCATTATCGTATTAAGTATTATACGAGCGCCGATTGAAATTGACATCTATTTGCCGGAGCAGTTCAGTGCAAGCTCGGCGTTGTCCCGAAGTGCTCCGCCATCTTTCACCGCGCTCGCATTTCGACGTAATTTCAATTCAGAGCGACCAGTTTATCACAGCAGCGAAATAAAAAAAAATGCAAATTTGTGCACACAAAGTTGTGGATCCGTGAAATGCAATATACACGCTGATATTTTTCCAGAAAGACACATCGCGGATTAACGTTGTTTTGCAGAACTTAGTTTGTGCACAATAAACCGTTAAACGTGAAATTTATGATAAGAAGGACGAAAAATTATAAAAGTTTTGTGTTAACAATTATATAATATAATTAAAATAAGTTACAAATAATTCAAATTAATTAAAGATTAAATTCTGATTATATTAAGTGTTAAAGATACGGTATAATTTTTATAATTACTCTAAATAAGCTGATAATTAAACAAAAGTACCTGCATTAATGAGAGAATTAGGGGAGAATATGATAGAGGTAAATTTAGAATTAATAGTCAAACTCTGTAACAAAAGAAAAAGAAAATTTTACAATTCTACAATCTTATGATACTAAAGAGATAATTCCAAAATATGTGATTTTACAATTATTAATAAATTGTTTCGTCAATGACTTCTTAGCAAATAATTTCTGTCGCCAGTGGGAGAGCTCGGAATCGGACTTCTCGGACACTGAGGACTCAAATGAGTTAGGGGCCAACGTGGACCCCGAGATCATCACGATGGACACTATAGACAGTGTCAACAAACGAGCCACACGTGTCTTCAAGAAGTCCAGCCTCAATGGCAAGATCACGGTTTACCTTGGCAAGAGAGATTTCGTCGATCACATCACACATGTCGATCCTATTGGCACGTATCTATCATAATTAGTCCACGCGTTTTCAAACAAGAACAATGTATAGATTCTTAATTTATGTATATTATGTCATATGTACATATATCATAATATCATAGTATCATAATATTATAGTATCATAACATCATAATATCATAATATTACAATATCATAATATCATAGTATCATAATATAACGATTTTATGCAAATAAGCATTTTCTTAGGAATTTCATGTTAAAAGATATTTTTATAATTTTATAGACGGGGTTGTCCTGATCGATCCTGACTACATAAAGGATCGAAAAGTGTTCGGCCACGTTCTTGCGGCGTTTAAGTACGGCAGGGAGGACCTGGACGTTCTCGGGCTGACTTTTCGTAAGGATCTCTATCTAGCGGCAGAGCAGATTTATCCAGTGCTGCAAGGATCGCAGCCTCCCAGGGAGCTGACGCGATTGCAGGAGAGATTGATCAAGAAGTTGGGCAGTAATGCATACCCCTTTTACTTCGAGTTACCACCCCACTGTCCCGCTTCGGTTACCCTGCAACCGGCACCAGGTGACACCGGCAAACCCTGCGGTGTCGACTACGAACTGAAAGCGTTCGTAGGTGAAACGCAAGATGATAAACCGCACAAACGGTACGAATCTTAATATACAAAATTAAAGAAATTATTCGTTCAAATAGAAGAAACTTTTTTTCACTCAGAGTAAAATAAATCTCTATTAAAGAGAGATACATAAAAGATACTTTCTTTCTTAATATCTCAACTCTTGTTTTAATATAAAAATTAATATTTTGATTACTAAAACAACAAATAAGTTTGGTCTTAATTATTTTATCGTAATTAAGTGTTGAAACTGATTCAACTCGTAGGAGCTGCGTGAGGCTGGCGATCAGGAAAATTATGTACGCGCCGTCGAAGCAGGGCGAGCAGCCCTCAGTGGAAGTCAGCAAAGAGTTTATGATGTCTCCGAACAAGCTGCATCTAGAAGCCTCCCTCGATAAGGAGCTCTATCACCACGGCGAAAACATAGCTGTGAACGTGCATATAGCGAACAATAGCAACCGGACTGTGAAAAAGATAAAAGTGTCGGTTAGGCAGTTCGCGGACATCTGCCTGTTCTCCACGGCGCAATACAAGTGCACCGTCGCCGAGGCCGAGAGCGAGTGAGTATTCTTTAGCTAATTACCACGCATTCATTATCGAGAGTTGAAGATATCGCACCCTGGATAATATCCAAAAAACGCGTTGTAATAAATCGGGGTAATGTGATTTAAAAAGCTGTTTTGACGAAAAAACCAATCGTGAATTTCATGAAAGTTAAATTTTCGTTATAAATGCCTCTTTAACTTTGATTTCTGTAACTCTTAAAGATTTTAAATAAATATTTTATTTAATTAAATTTCTTAGGGAATAGAGAAAATAATTGTTTAACATTATATACAAAATTCTTTAATTTATATGTCACGAAGATTCTCAAAAACCGCTTTTTAATCGCCATCATATAAATAGTCTTAGTTGGAAATTAACGTTTTTTAATTCAGTAAGCTAATTTAAAACTGTTTATAATTCAGGCAATAAATTTAGCGTTTTTAACGATCCATACTCTAAGCATCTATTTGCGAAGCATCGTTAGATATATATCTATAAGATTTCGAGACTCGGCGGGTCTCTGACGATGGTGACCAGCTTGAATTGCGTCAAAGTTTTTTTAGCATACAGTGGGGGCGGGGGGGGGGGAAGCGCGATAACATGCGATAAACAAGACTGTGACGAGCAGGAAAATAAAATTATTGCACTGGCAGTATAGGGGTAGCGCCAGGATTCACCCTGAGTAAGGTGTTTTCTCTAAGGCCGACGCTTGCCGAGAACAAAGACAAGCGGGGTCTTGCTCTAGACGGTCAGCTTAAACACGAGGACACCAATCTCGCGTCTAGTACAATGTGAGTGCGAGATTAAAGAGCTCGCTGTTTCCCTCATTACTCTCTCACCTTCTCTGCCGGGTACTAAGGAAGAAAAAAAAGAAATGACGGAGGCTGGAAGCCGAATACGGTTCGCCGACTACGATCGTTACGATATCTCATGGCGAATGTCCGGATTTTATAGGAACTCATCGTGTTCAAGTGCCATAAAAGACGAAGCGTAGTAAGAGTGTGCTATCAAATTGCTTTTTAGAATAGCTTTACAATGTTATTGAGAGAGACAAAATTTGCTGAGCTTTCAAATTAGATTACATTAATCTCAATAGTCTTTCAGATATTATAACATAAAAAAGTTGTTACTCTATAATTAAAATATGCAAAAAATCGAGTCTTTAAACACATAAAGTAATATAATTTAAAAATCAATCAATTTGCTTATAAAAAAATAAAATAAAGAATTAAATTTGGTTGAATTCTTTTTTATTCAAGATATCAACTACTTTGCTTTTCGTTAATAAGTTGATCTTAATAAGAAAAATTACGAAATTGATAAGAAATATTAAAGGACAAGACCGTCACCAGCCTCCTTGTTCATTCTCTTTTTTTATTAATGCAAAAAAGTAAAAAATGGAATGGCAGCATTTTCTTGGTGATTTTGTGCTGGGGATTTTTAACGCGGTGGCCTGTAATCACGTATGGATCTCGATCGGTGGTGGTCTCATTTCTTCTGCAAAGCTCCCTCTCTCTCTCTCTCTCTCTCTCTCTCTCTCTCTCTCTCTCTCTCTCTCTCTCTCTCTCTATCTCTCTCTATCTCTATACACATTATATTCCTTCTTTCTCCCCCCCCTTTTCCATATTAAATATATTTCTAGATTCTGTTTTCTTTCCGTCTACTAAAATATATTTTACGAATTCTCAAAGTAAATTTTTCTGCATTAATATGTAACCGTAAATGTCTCACACCCTACGTAACCCTTTCATTAAGCACTAAGGTATTGTGAAACCCTCGTCCTGTTCTGTTCTCGTCTTTCGCAATCGTAGTCTGTATCACAGCGTGAGGCACAAGCTGATATATCGTACTATCACGAGGTTTATGAGTGTTACAGAAAACATAATTTATTTGAGTTGTTTACGTGTCATACTGCCGTATTTTAATTAAATATTTTAATTAATATGCTCGGTGGAAAATTGAAATTCTGCGAAACTTCTCTCGGCTTAGATGCGCAGGAGTATTATAATATGATAGTTATCACTGAATTAAAATAACAAATCATAATCAAATATTGATTAATATCTTGATCTTTATTATTTGTTATTTTTATTTAGTGATAACCATTATATTATAATACTTCTGATGATAATCGAGATATCGATTAATATCTTGATTAGCATCAAACAATTTTTATGTATTTAAAGATAACAAATTTATTTGGAGAAAGTGTATATATTTATCTGGAATATTTATTTGGAAATTGTATCTAAATGCGTTTTTTGCTCCTTTAATACACATGCATAAATTAATATTGAATATTAAAAATGTTAAAGAAGATAGTTTATGAATGAATATCCTGTCAAAATTGCGCGTATCGCGATACGTTTCGCGAATTGATCGATGCGAGATCTCGGCCCGCAAGTAGGTATAGCAGCACGTTAACACTCATGCTGGTTGTGTGTTCAAATGTCAGGGAGGGATGCCCGGTGGGCCCGGGTTTCACGCTGAGCAAGGTGTTCACCTTGACACCCCTTCTGGCTAACAACAAAGATAAATGGGGGCTCGCCCTCGACGGCCAACTCAAACACGAGGACACCAATTTGGCGTCCAGCACCCTGTAAGGACGCGATGCCTGAAATTGAGCCTGCGACACATATGCAGACACATGTCTTATAGACATTGATACGCCGCGCCGTACCGTTTCGGTCGCGCATTTAGCGCCGCGAAGGATAATGTCCAAAAATTGTGAAAGTTTGACTCCGGAGCTTGACATATAGTGTTTCCTAAACTTTCAACAGCTTGACAGACGCGTAGCAGTTGAACGACAGAGATCTCTACTATTGAATATTTAAACACGTGTTATAATACATATTTATTTAATAAAAGAGGGAAATACAAAAATAGAAAGTTTTGTAGGAATATTATTTTTGTATTGAGGTATACTGTGTATGAACTTTGCTATTGAAATAAGAAAAAATTTCTACAACTCGTAAGAATTTCGTAAACATGTATGGGAAAATTTTGATAGGTATAATTAAAAAATATATATATAGATATTTAATAAATAGATTTAATAAAATATTTCTACAAAAATCCAAGAAAATTTTTGTAATATTAGAATATCATTCAGACACATATGATTATAAATTATTATAAAATCTATTTTAAGAATTTCTTCAAGTATATAATAATTAATTATCCCCGAAGTTAAACATAAACAGAAATTATTTAAATGGAAAAGTTGTGTTTAAGAAACACTGAAATTCAACACGGGCGGGAAAATTTGCCAAACGAGCGCTAAATGCGGGGGTGAGAATGCGGACGGCGTTTTTTTTACACACGTGTCGTTCACGCACGCAACGCGCAGCCGAATACGCCTTTGGGAATTTCTCATTTTCGTGCGCAACGCTTTCCATACAACGGCCGGAAAATACATGTTGGCTGCCTGCAACGAAGCTTTTCTCAACGATCGATCGATCGAGATGGCGAGCGACTGGCTCAATCATTTTCGAACGACGTGTAATTTCTGTTTTTGCGAGATTCGCACTCAAACTCACTTGGGAATCGTTCATCCCGCGCATCCTGAATTTCTTAGACCCGGATCCATGGACGTCCATAAACGGAAGAGATTTTGAGGTAGCTTTCCAATAGCTTTCCAGGATTTTTTAATATTAAAAGATCTTAAAATTCGATGAATCTTGAAATCCATGGATTCTGAGATCCAATTTTAATTCTTTCGATACCATCTTCATGATGTTTTCTGACATTGACAAGGTTCTAAAATTAAATCTGAATTATGATTTTAATATTTAATATTGGCATACAACATCTCAAAGAATAAATCTGATTATTTTTCTGACAAAACACGTAACATTGGCAGATTCAGCACGTTTTATCTTTTAGCATTACGTAAAACTAAACTCGGCGACCTGAATACATAACTAATTGTTTTGCAATAGAAGAAACCTTCGTCTTCTCTGTTATCTTCTTTTTACCCCGAATAAAACTTTTTGAACTTTCGCTGGGTCATATATTTTCCAATGGTACCGGAAGGATTAGGAAATTGCGATCCAAGAGATTTAGGATGTAAGATACCCCTAAAGCAAAAAAGTTTAAACCGAAATCCCATCCTCCTTCTGCTTGTGCTCGTAAAAATATGGCATCGCCACCGCATTGTGCCTGCATGGACAAATTAGAAATTGTTCATTTTTTGCTGCGAAGCTGTAGTATGAATAGCTTGACTAAAAGATATGTACGTGATTACTGCTTTATATAAATGTTTAAATAAATAGTACTGTAAATGTATAAATTGCCGCTTGCTTCTGTCTATTTGCGACTAATCGAGTTAATTTACAATTCTTTTCCTGTGTTGCTTTCCATCGTTGTGCATGACGCCATTACACACAATTAAATTTTGCATGAGCTTTCATGTAGCGTTTACATTAATCGTTTATAATGTGTTATAATGACAACAGTAAATATAATTCGCAGTGTGGTTGACCCGGCGCAGCGTGAAAACCTCGGCATAATTGTCCAGTACAAAGTTAAAGTCAAACTGTGCCTCGGTGCTCTAGGAGGGTAAGTGTCATTAGTCATTACCTATTTAACACGTTGACTATTAACTCTAACCACTCACCTGTGGTCTTTTTTGATCCCATGCAGCACTTAAAAATAGCAATATTTTTTGTTTTATCAAAGATAACGATTCCGAATAGTTATTTTCATAGAAATATATTTATAAATATAAACTTTTTTTGTTACTTTTGATTTCAATAAAAATGGTTTCATATATTAAAACTTCTTTTTTCAATAAAATGAGTAATTATAAAGTGAGGTCAGAAACGACCCCAGGTGGGTTATATGAAATTCTAAAGTAGATGGGGGTAAGGGTTAAAGGGATGACCTAAAACAGTCACTCTCAACGCAATAATAATTTTTTTACAACAACTGTAAAAAGAGTATTGCTAAGTGAATACTTTTAGATTGAGTTAATAGTTTTAATTTTGACGGACAACACCAATCTAAGATACTCTAAGCTCTAAGATACTCTAAGATATTCTAAGGTCGGTATTAATATAGTCAGATCTTATATTTAAGATCGTCTTAAGTCTGGTCAAAGGCAGTCTTAAGACTCCATCCAACTAATGACCATATTAATATCAAGACATTACTTAAGACGGTCTTGAAATAAGACCGGACTATTAATACCAACCTAAGATTTAAATTTCAAAACTTTCCTAAGAATTTTCAGAATAACAAATTTAACACTTCTATTTAATATTACTATTATATTCTGATCAATAGCGAATTAGTCGCGGAACTGCCCTTCATTCTGATGCATCCTAAACCGGAAGAAGAGGAACCAGTGCCGTCCACAGCTCGACCAAGCCCTACGCACAAAACTGAAAGCGGGGAAGTCCCACTTGACACAAACCTTATCCAATTGGATGCGTGAGTAACTTAAAACAATTTCGAAGAAAGTACAATTTTTGAAAAAATTATGAATTTGTGATTAGTAAATCGATAAAACCTGATTTGAAGTTTTACGAATGATTATATAAATATATTTTCTAAAAGTCGGAGAGTAAAATATCACTCAAAACAAGTGAAAATTGTGCACTTCGAGTGATTCGCCATTCTAAGAAAGAGTAAAATTGCGCTCTACAAGTTGGAGTGAAATCGCACTCCATTTGAGTGAAAGGGCACTCTCTTTTCAAGTGCAGTAGATCAATGTCTATAGGAGTGAATTATGTCACTCTACAATTTTGAGTGGAAAATTGTCAGTTAGAGTCATTTATCAGTTGATCTTTAATGAATCGTGATTCACTATAGCTTTAGAGTGAGATCGTATCACTCCGGTAGAGTAGCCGCTTTAAAAATTTGAGTGAAAAATTCACTCTTACCTTATGAGTGCTTGTATTTATATACTCAAATTAAAGTGAAAACCCTCTTTTTTGGAGTAACTATCGCAATCTGCAACTATCACTTTAATATATTACCTAGTGGCGAAACTATGAGATTTAGAGAGTATATAATGCAGTTCTCTTCTGACTATTTTCTGATTTCTCTATTCTCAGGGAGGCAGATGGCGACGACGATATAATCTTCGAGGATTTCGCTCGTTTGAGGCTGAAAGGCGAAACAGAAGCTTGACCGTGTTCCGCCGACACCTTGACACGTATCGATCAAGTAACTTTGACGCCACCATGCCGCACGCAAGACGGAAGTTGCACAATTTCGCCAATGATGCCAATAGTAGCTATATCGCAGCAACAAACTTAAACGACATTAGTGTTCAACGACGTTATTACTGTTTATTGCTGCGGTATATCATTGCTACCCTCAAACGCAAAGTGTCGATAACGATGTTCCACCGTTTTAGCACATTAAAATTTACTACAGTAGTTTAATGAAAAAGATAAAAGAGTAATAGTTATTAAAAAGAAAAAAGTACACCTAAGGGAGAAATTTTTCGAGCTGTTCACATTTTTTGTGCAATTTCAGATTTTTGCGTAATATAAAAAAAACAACGTAAATTGGAAATGTTATCGAGAAACTTCTTCTTCAACAATTGTCATTTTTACACTGCAAATCCAAGTGTGTCATTTTAGCCGAAGCTAACACATTTTAACTAACTCTTCTTACACATTTCTTGCCGGTTTAAATTTTAAATCACGTCATTTAACACAATTGAACGCATTAACTTTTAATTTAATATGATTAAACGTATTAAATGACGTAATTTAACATAAAGAAACACGTAAAAAGAGCTTCTGTCTAATGTGTCATTTTTAGACGTTTATGCGTGTAAAAATAACACGCTTGGATTTGCAGTGTATTGATTGTCGCGAAAGTAATGAAAAATACATACAGGAAGTTGAAGTTTCTCAAGAGCAAACAGTTTTCTTGTTTGTTTTTAAGCTAGCCTACATATTATATTTATGAAACAATTAACAAATGAAATAACTAAATAATTAATTAAGCCATTTTTGTGGCACATGTTCTTTATTTAATCATGATGATAATTTTGATTTGTGAGAAAGCGGCGGATTTTGTAATTAACATTCACGAATTTTTTATTAACACCGTCGCCATTTTTACGCTCTGGATTAGAAGACTGATTTTAGGAAGAACATCCAAGAATCTAGCCAATGATGTATTTATCGTTAAATTTTTAACAATAAAAGAAAAATCTATTGCAGATGAAATCTACAAAATTCGGTATCTTATTTTTCAAAAATTACAATTTTAAAGTTGATATTAATTTAATTATCTAATCAATTATATAAATCACAGATTAATTCAGAAAATATTATTTAATTACTACATAATTCAATTAACCCTTAAATGCCACCCGGGGTCCAGCGGACCCCAGACCCTTTAGAATGATATATTTTCAAATGTTCCCGCCAAATATGGAGCTCATATTTATTTATTTATTATTTTTTATTTTTTTGATTTTGGAGCCAACATTTTAACTGTTGGCGATCTTAATTTTTTATACTATGTTGAAATTGAAATTTTAACAATATAAGCATTTTATTCTCTTTTCTAAGCCTTGAACAACATTGAAAATAATTTTCATAACTAAATATCAAAAAATCAATAAGTAAGGAGACATTTTTCATGCTGGGGTCTTTTAGACCCCATGTGTCATTTACGAGATTCTTGAGAGGTGTGGCATTTAAGGGTTAAATCTATTAAGTAAAATTATTTCACAATTAATTAAATACACGATTTGTATACATAAATCCGAGAATGAGATTCTTTAGATTTATAAGCCATTATTGCGATTCTTTAAACATGGCCAGTACACTGTCTTTAAGTTACACTAGCGCACAGGATATTATCAATTTTATTTTAATAATGCAGAGTAAATATGTATGTTAGTGCACATTGCAAAGATTGTTTGCGTAAATGGGATGATCATAAGCGCTTTCTTGCTTCTCGTATAAATTTCGCAGAATTAAAATCTAATTTATGTTGTCAATATAAATAAAGAACAATTAATCGTAAAACCATGTAGGATAAAAAAAGCTATTTCATATTTATTGCGCTTCTTCGGCATGGAAAACTACAATAGTTAATTTCCGACAACGAGAGAAATATTTTGTAAAGAGTCAAACTCTAGAAAACCCATTTAGAAGAGTTTAATGCAATAATTTAATTATACACGATGCACGAAACAAGATGCACGAAAATATGCAGAAAAAAAAGGAAAGTCGGAGTTTCGAAATGCAGATGTCAATTCATAGATGTATTTATGGATAATTTGTAGAACTTGGTAATATTGTATAAGATTTGTAATATTAATCTGTTTCTCATGTCCCTTTTCCAATTTTACAATCAATTATTAAGTTAAGACGACGAGCACTGTTTATTCGGGAATATCGACTCCGATTGCACATTTTCAAGACTGTTCGAAAATTCGATTTTCGCATCTTGCAATGAAATATATAAACGCATAATCTCGGCTCGCTCGTATTTAAAATAATTAGCAGTTTGATATTGATTGCCTAATTAAACGTTGAACGTCGGACACAAAGATTTTTACTGTAAGATTAAGTTAGGAAAATTATCAGATAAACTTCGTCATCCAAAAGTAAAGTTATCGCCGTGATTGTTACGATGATTAGTGTTACATATGGTTACACCTCTACTTTTGTATGAAAATTTTTGAAAAAAATCTTTTTTCTAAATTTTAGAAGTTACTTTTAATATTGTTAGTACGATAGTACGATATATTTTCTTGCCTTTATGATATTCTACTTTTTTACTATTTATCAAATTTTAATAATCAAGAATACAAAGAAAAATTATATTTTAAAATGTAAACTTAAATTATATGAAATCTCTCAGAGTTTAATCACAAATTTTCTTTAAACGAAAGATTTACGATTAAATATTAATTTTAAATTACAACAATGAACGGTTCACGTTGGCAACGAAGATAAATTGACAGTGAAGATAAATTGACGTTAATTAAAATGGTGAAAGTTGCAAAATCACAAAAGCTGTAAACAAAATTGTACACGTATGTATGCGTGCGTGCGTATGTGTGTGAATATGTATACATGTAGGAGGCAAAGAAAAAATAGTATTTTTTATCACTTTAGCATTTACGAACTGTATCTAGACGAAATAATCAAGTATGTGGTCTACGCTTTTTTTTCGCGCGTTTAATGTTAAACGAGCGATGAAAATGCGGCCGTATTTCCTCATACCAAAGCCGATATCTCCGTTTCCTAAAAGAAAATGCTTCTCGAGAAAGGTATTAATAGTACATATATATAAAATACGCGAAAATAAAAAAGTCTATTTAAATCTGTAATCTAAAGTTAAAGAGATTTTCGAAATAAATACATTCTTTGTATAAAAAATTTATTAGTACTTGACAAATTATTAATTTCTTTTACACAGATATAAATTTAACAAAAATATTATTAAAATACAAATTGTATTAAAAGTTTATATTATATTATATTATTTAAAAAATATAATATAATATCTTCTGTATATTTCTTTCAGTTAATCTTATACGGTAACTTAATTATTAACTGTCCAACTATAGCTGTTTGCTTAGAAAATCTCTTAATTTTTTAAACTTATTTTCGTAAAAAAAAATAGGAACATTTTCGTAAACGTGCATGTTCAACGAACGTAGTAATTTTATTAAGGGACGAACTTTTGCGATTGATGCGGCGAATGTCGAATGTCGACACTTGAATTATCGTTTTAAGCGATACGTATGAGTGTGTATATGTGCAGGCTTATAATACTGAGAGTATATTTTATATTCGCCCGCGGGTGCGCGCATATTTTTTATATGATCGCAAGCGGTAGATCATTAACAGTTTTTATTGTGATTGTTGGAATCACAAGGGAGAATTACACCGCGCACAAAACCGAGAGAGATAAATAAAGTCAATAAAGGATGCCGTCTCTATAATTCTAATATTGAGATTGTTTTCTTGTAATACAAGAAGACCATATCGCATACAGAGTGTCACAGAAGAACGCAAACTTTATCAACTTAACCGTAACACAAAGTCTGATCTCATTACTTTCCGTGCAAATTGTAATTATTTTGTCATTATGTACGTAAGTTGCATATTTGATGTTGTAATTAATTACATGTAATTGATATGAAACATTTAACTTAATACTTTATCGACAAGAGAGAATTCTAAAATTTCAACTTTAAGAGTTACAGTTTTTAATGCGACATTTTTTGGGACCCTCTGTATTTAACGAATCACTGCGAAAAAAAGGCAAACGATTACGCTTCTTTGATATAACGCATTTTGCACCTGGAAATTCACATTTCTCTCATTTATATCCCAGTTTAAATAGAAATTGTATTTCTGTGCGAACAGGAAGTCGTTGTGATTGAGCCGTGTAACGTAATGCGGATATGCATTGTCAGAATGATTGTATCATGCGATATAGGACGGTAATTAATTAATTACACTGCCCAGATAGCCAAGCGTGATAGAGCATATTGAGCAAACTAATGCATTGCATGTGTTTTCATATATTTGCTGTAAATTTGCTGACATCGAAATAGAACACGTTACAAATACAGCTACATGACTGCTTATACATGCAATCAGTTGACGCAATTTCAAGAGCAATCGGTCCGCATTATTGGTACGTTATGTTATCTGCAACATGTCGTGCTATCACAAATCCCTCACAAATTGATGCTGTTACGTTGCAATCAATTTGCTGTTAATAGAAATATAATTCATATGAGTTCAACCCGACAAGCATAATGCTGTTTCATCTTGTCTCGAGTTTGTCAAAATTAGTTGCATTAATTTGTTGGGAACATGGCAGCAAACTCACAGCATTTGGCTATCTGGGTGAACATAAATGGCATAAGTTAGAGACAAAGGAAAGAAGAACAAATAAAAAAGGAAAAGAAGATATTATACTCATCAGAGTGTATTTGTAATTAATATAATCGAGCTGATGTACAAGTGTTATGGTTCTTTGCAGCTGTTACACGTGTAAATCATAAGAGAAGAGAGAGAAAGAGAGAGAAAGAGAGAGAGAGAGAGAGAGACAAATAGAGAGAGAGAGCCATTATTGCTAACTTGTACATACTAGGGTTGACTTATTTATTGAAGCCGCGTGTTGTTAGTTAGCAAACAAAGTCGTGTACGTTCATGATCGTTCGTCGTTCACTCGTGAATAATCCGTTTTGTAAAAAGATTACAAGAGAATTAATGAAAAAAAAGAGACAGAGAGAAAAAAGGAAGAAAGACGCGAGAGTGCGAGAGTGCGTGTATGTAAAGTAAATGGCATGGAGTAAATATAAATATATATATATATATATATATATATATATATATATATATGATGCATAATATATTGTATATGTAAAAATCGTGTATTCTCGTATTGTAACTAGCTGTAATAATTTAATAAATCCTGTATATCGAAACTGTATAAGTCCCACATGGTCTTTTTAACATTTATTACTCTGAATTTTATATTACTCCTTTTAATCCATAAAAAAATTTCTTTTATACATACTTTAATAGTTCTGTTCATTACAAAAATATTTAATTGCAATAATCGTAGTTAGTTTAATAACTACCATATTTTATTAAGATCTATAATGTAATTATTTAGTAATAAGACAACACAATATTAGAACATTTTTGCAAAGTTTTTCACACTTTCCCAGATGACTTTATTATAAATATACATGCAAGATCGGTATCGCGATACTGTTGCTCAAGCTTTCGGAAGTTGGAAAAGTTTCTTAATTGGCGAAATAACGTGCAATTAACGAAGCAGCTTTGTCTAATACGGAAGTTCTCTTCCTTGGCGAAATTAAATGCACGTCTTGTTAACGCAAAAGCGTTCTTCCCTTTAAGACGCTGAGATTCTTCAGAATTAGCAATGTGTTGTTTGCATTTAAAAGTTCTTATTTATAAATGTAAATAATATGCAATAAAATTAATACACATACACGAACATTTTAAATTAATTTTAATAAACAATAAGTATAATTGTAAAATTTACAAGGAATATTTTTTAGCAAATTTAATGTTAATACGTTAACGTAAATTAACTGGTAATAGTAAATTGCAGGTATAGTAATATTATGACATAATAAATAATTCTGAAGCAATTTAAGCAACTATCACAATTTTAACTTCGAAACAAACTCGAACACGAAGAAAAGATATTCGAACCTCTGCCGCGCGGTTTCCAAAGTAATTTGCTAACCGCGGAGAGGGAGAGGGGTTTTGGATCTGAGCCGAGGGTGAATTTGCCATTTTATTCATGTAGAAACTTTATTCAGATTTAGTCATCTTCCGTCGCAAATTCTGGTCATAAATCGCGGCGGTATGGAGCGAAAAAACGAAAAAATAAAAGAAGAAGAAAAAGGGAGCGCGAGGACACGTCTACAACACGAGAAGTCCCGGAAAAATTACTCGGCAGAAAAGAAGAAATCGGCTGCCGTGACGAAATAAGAGGAAGCTCGTGATAATGGAAAAAAGAGTGCAGGGCCACGGAGCAGAGAAACGGAAACGATAGGAAAATGAAAAAACACGGCGGAAGGGGGAGACACGGGAAAAGGGAGGTTCGAGTGGCGCGCAAATTTTAGCGCTCTTCCGTCTCGCTTCCATCCCGCTCTCGTCTCTCATCCCTCAGTCTCTCATCACGCAGCCTCCATAGCCTTCCTATTCAGTATGATCCGCGCGGTCCGAGCGTGAGCAGTGAGCATCTCGTCCAGATTGTTACCCCGTTGTCGCGTTACTTATTTTATTTCCGCGTAAAAAACTGAATTTTGTGAAGAGAATTAAAGTTGAATTTAATTTAAAATAAATATTTTTCAATTATTTCTAATAAATATACTTAGAGACAAAGAGACGTCACATATTCTCTACGGAGTTTAACTGACTTTTTCATATAATAGAGTAAACTTTTTAAACGTTTATTGGTGACGTAAAGACGTGAAAAATATTCTGCCAGGTACGTTTTATAATGTCTTTAATAATGTCTGATAATTTATTATTGATTCGTCAATTTTGTTCGAACCTTCTAAATTTTCGTGTGTTCTATAAAACATTTATACTGCACTATTTGCATTAGTTATCAATTTTATTATGCTGTGAATTTAACGTGGCATTCACATTGTGAATTTAATATTACTCTACTAAAAGTTTTGCGAAGCATATTGAAGCCGAATTGAATTTAACTAGATACCTGATCGCTACATATTACATAGGTTGCTTTATTGACTTTTTAAAGAGATTAGCTAATCCTTTGTTATGGTAATTTTGATCGGCATTATTTACACACTAAAACAAATTTTCAGTCAAATCTCTGTCAATTTTCACGTTTAGAATCCTCGTTTTCGTCGAACTTGCAAAATTTCTAAATTTTTATGTTATAAAACTTAATAAAATTTTATTTGCACTGCAAATAGAAAAAAATGACACAAATTACTCATACTAAATTTTGTAAACTAAAATAAAATTAAGTGAATTTATATTAGATTCTTAATTAATACACGGAGAGAATTTTTTCTTATATTTTACCCTTAAATTCACTACAAACTTGGGACAACTTGGCAACCAAGGAATTTTTAAAATATACAAAAGACATTTTACAAACAACGTGATAAAAATTACCAAGCAGATTGGTAAATTTTGAAAAATTATTGAAATTTTCTAGATATATTTTAATAAAATTAATCAAACATATTTTATATTTTAATGTAATAGATATTAATATTTTTTATTATGGTGGATATTAATCAGAATAGCTCGCATAAAATTCTTGGTGGTACATGTTGTCCCATAACTACCATGATTTCAGGGTAAATTTTAAAAGAAAATTCTTTCCGTGTAGTTTCCATTGAAATCGTTAACCTGGTTAAATCATGCCAATGAACTCTGTCGTCATATATATCACTGATAATTTTTACACAGATCTTTATTGACATTGCTGGTAGATAGCACAAAGTTTGCAGTATGAAAATATCGAGTATAAAGCTTCAAATATATGTTTCAGTTTCTCTGTGATTAACAATTTCGATGTTGATTTACCGAGATTTGTTCGGATCCCGAACTTTTTGAGCTGTCACGCATAAAAAGTCGATTATACTTTGCTATTCAAATATCGAGTGAGCCACGCGAGATTTAATAAACCCGATCGGCCGAATTCATTTTGGGATATCGAGGTGCTGTGAAATTATACGATACAGATTCGATATAGATGGTTAAGTTTCGTATAGGCTCGAAGGTGACACGCGATACTGAAATTCAAACCCCCTTCAGCGGTTTCTTAGCAAGAATTATCGTTAATGCCATGTTTAAGGGGGTACATACGTGTAGACCGCAAGAAAAATAGGTAAAATTCGAGAATTTTTATCTTGGAAACTATTAATTCGATTCGATCCGGTTTTTTTTTATTTAATAGTATCTACATTGAGGCACGTTCACAAATTTTTTTAAGGGAATTCATTCCCTCGGAGCGCTGTTCTCGTGGCCGGCGTAAAATGTGTTTTCGCAAACACGGTTCACGGTGCCCAAGATTTCGCGCAGTCGGTTGATCTGAAACGTAAAATTAAAACGGATTCTTAAATAGCAATACATAAAGCAATTTCCATCGGGAACTTTTATTTAAAAAATTTTTTTTACTGAAACGTCGACTGTTTGAACTCAAGATTCATGTTTCGACACAAATTTTCGACCTTTATAGTCTGATTAAAAAAAAACTAGTTGAGTAAAAAAAAAATCTTCCGATGGAAACGAGATAAACTATCGCAAAACATTGTGTGTAAATTTGAAGCAAATCGATCCAGCCGTTCTCGAAATATTCTGGGCACCGTGAACCGTGTCCGCGAGGAACACATTTTACGCCGGCCACGAGAACAGCGCTCCGAGAGAATGAATTCCCTTAAAAAAATTTGTGAACGTGCCTCAATGTAGATACTATTAAATTAAAAAAAACCGGATCGAATCGAATTAATAGTTTCCAAGATAAAAATTCTCGAATTTTACCTATTTTTTTTGCGGTCTACACGTATGTACCCCCTTAAATTAAATATACTGGCTATCAAGCTCTCAATCATAAATCTCAATAATTATATATCTTTAAATATATAATTAAAAACTTCTAAGAGCTTGTTCGTAAGTTTTCTCGATTTTTAATTGTTTTATAATATATAAATTAATTGACATAGTATCAGCAAAAATTATAAATCAAATAAACAATTAAGAAATATTTCCAATAAAATATACTCTTCCAATTGTGCACAATAAACTAATTAAATGTTAAATTTTTTATCAAATGTCAAAATTGTTAAAAAAAAGAAGTTTATCTACGTAATCCTTTCAAAATCGTAATTTATTTAAAATATATTTAATAAGATGTATTAATCATTTTCTTAAACTTTTATGATAGAAATGTCAATCTCACGTTTGTCAGAAAATTTGCAACTAAAGAAGCAGAGAAAAATGCTTCCCGTGTATATCTAGTGCTAGAGAAAATTCACTCTATAGACTCATCTGGCCTTCGATGGCTTTTTACTTGACATTTTTGGCGGAAATTGCCTCACTCGAAGTCTCTCAGAGAATTTACGAGAATAAACCTGATAAATCCTGGATTTCTTCTGTAAACTTCTAACATTTAATAAATTATAATTTATAAAAGCCGTAACATTTTATGAGAGGAGGGATGAAGCTATAATAGCTCATAGACAAGTGAATAAACATTTATCACGGTTTTGTGTGAAACGCAAGTAAAAATTCCATAAAGAAAGTGTAAAATGCCGGCTGTGTCTGAAATTCAGACAATGAACTATTTACCGAGGACAAAACAAGAGAATCAATGATGTCGAGAGACGAACAGTAGAAATTGGAAAAGTAAGTGCAATCATATAACATCGTATAATCGATCGAATGCGATATACTGTTTCTTTGCAGGATTCGTTCACAGATTATGTTCGTTGCAGAACTGACTTGTTTCATTTATCACAAACATATAAAAATATGTATACATAAAATAATAAAGTGATATTCTAGATAAATTTCTTTTTAATTACAACTTGTTTGAAAAATTTTATGGACGTACAATACACTATTTTTTTTTAATTCTTTGATTTTTAAGAAAAAAAATATATTTAAATTTACTAAAAATATAATATTTTAATATTACACATCTTTTTCCAGATATTTTGTTAAATATATATAGTTATTAAATCTAACAAAGTATATTTTTATATTTATTACTCTTGGAATTATTATTTAAGCCTTTGTTTGAATTTTTATTTGATTTAAAAGCTAAACTGGAGCTCCAAGATAAGGTCCAAGATGCTATACAAATCTATTGAAGGATGCTAGAAGAATTTAGGGTACGCTAAGCATGCGTGATTTAGTTGCGAAGAAGGAAATTCTCGTCATTGGAGCGTGATTTTTTAAGTGCTATCACTTACGTAGATGCAATTCGATTAGCCGCATCTACGCGCGAGACTGATTAGTCGCGATCCCTTTATCGGGGATCAATATAGCTGTATAGCTATTAATCTCGTTGCAATATACCGTGACAAAACCCTGAGCCTTCTCGTAAGCCGTTTACATTTGGCGGAAGTCCGACATTTCTTATTAGCTACTGAATCGCATAGGACAACCCAAGACTGCTTTAATATCATCCCATTTTTTTAAGACAGGAAACAATTTAATAAGCTTTATATCATTTTGACTGATATATTTTGGTATTTCTTACATAACAAAGAACATTACTTATTATTTTATCTTCTAATTTTTCTGTTTTTTATTTTATTCATATATAATCCCCTTTTTCTTAGTTTTTATTTTATTTCACTTTGCATTTTAGTTTACTTGCATGTTCAATTTACTTGTTAATATTACGCATTTTCTGTTCAATAAAAGGACATATATAGACAAAAAAATACTGTAGACTTAAATTTGAAGTAATAAATTTTATAAAACAGTCATAATTTCCGGTTTTTGACCATAAAAAGCCGAAATAACTGAATTACTATCGACCATTTCTCGGGATCCGCTCTTTCTTTCTCTCTCTCGACAAAATTAACGTGAATCATCGCGATTGATAACGTCATTCTGTCGAAAAAAAAAAATCGATTATTAGCGCGAAGCGCCGCGTATGTTATTAAAAATTAACTTATCTATTCGAGGAATCCTGGAAATTCTGAAGTTAAAAATATGTAACACATTTTTAATTTTGAACAGAAAAATTATTGTCTTGATTTACTATTTAATAAGTTATGATTTATTAGTTATGATTAAAACATTTATTCCTTTCGTGAATTTTAACAAATTTGCCGAATAAATATTTATCCATAATAATATTAAATTATGACTAGGATTAATCAAATTGCATTGCCGTAATAAAAATAATTTTTGTAATTTATATATAACCTATAGGAGCAATAAATAATATATTTTACTGATAATTAAAATCGGATAATCAAAATTTCAATCAACCGATATTTGCGGCGAATTTAAAGAGATCAAAATAAATATTTCTTCACGTTAATGAGAAGATTACTCAATATTAATGCTTAATTTCAGTAAGTCAATAAACTTTAATAATAATGTGGTAACGGTTAAAAGAAGACAAGCGAAATAGCAATTAACAGATACGACTTTAATGATCTTGTATTGGATTTTGCAGATATACATTTTCATATTTTAATATTCAGAATGCTTCTGACTAATGTCTTAATGAACGACAAGTTTACAGAGTCTACAACTGTGATCAAAATAGAATAAGAAAATTTACTTCAACGTAAACTTTGTTTAATCACACAGTAATATTATAGCTGTTTAAGAATATTAATAAATAAACAACAATTAGGAGCGGTAATTTTTGACTTAAGGAGGTATTCTGGCTTGAAAGTAAAAAAAGGTATTTTCAGGAATTTTTTGTAGGAAAACGAAAAAAGAGAGCATATAACGTTAAACTTTGCATGTTCTTTTAGCTTTATTTTAAGAATTTATTTTTATTTTTTAAGTAACGAAAACGCTCTTCTTTCTTATGTTATATCCTGGTCACTAGGAGCTCGCAAGAAAAAACGCGTATGGACGGTGTAAATGACTCTAGCTGTTCTAGATAACAAAGAACATTATTTTATTTGATTTTGTATGTAAAACGCAAAAACTAAAAATTTTCTTGTTCAGGAGAAGTGTGACTATCATCTGAACTAGAACTAAACTAATATTTCCATTCTGGACAAAATAGCGGCTTCTTTTATTTAAAATGTTATAGTTTTTCCTCAAAATTCTGTTAGTATTTTATTAAAAGAATAAAAACTAATAAACGTATAATGTTTAATCTAGTTCAGACGATAGCCGCACTTCTCCTGAATAAGAAAATTTTTAGTTTTTGCGTTTCAGATATCTAGAATAACTAGAATTATTTACACCATCCGTATGCTTCTAGTAACCAAGATAGGGTCACTCCGGTATTTACGCCGCGCGGGGACTCACGCCGCAGAATACAGAAAAAATGGAAGGAATGAAGGTATTTGCTCGCAATCACTCTGTTATGTGCTTTTATGCCATATTAGTATTGTGTTGTAATTTCAGTTCTTCACTATTAATATTAACGAAGCCGTCGTGAGTTGAATCGATTTCTCAATGTAGTGAGTAGCGCGATCATATATTACGACCCACGTAAAATAATTACTGTAGGGGATGTAAAAGGAATGTAATGGTTATTTCATGATACATAAGTGTAGAGAGATAGTAAAAAGTGGAATATACAGCAAAATGCAAGTGCATAGCTCTTCTATTCTTTGTTTAGCTTGATATGTATATCCCATCTGCCGGGGATATACGGCATTTTTAGCGTGCAGGATTTATGCCATAGTACAGACACTCTGTAAAAATAAAAATCTCTTATGTGTGTGTTCTTTTTCCTTCTTTTTTTGAATTGTATAACAATAACCTTTAATGCATCTATCGTTCGTCTATTTTCTTTTTAAAATCTTTCAGTTTTATAATTTATTATTCTTAAACCTTAATAAACTTTTTACACACATTTCATACTTTATTATGACATTTTATTGCCTTATTTATAAACAGTATTTGTAATTTTTTATAAGGCACGTATATTCTATTTATGAATGATCATATATCCCACCCCTATAGGATATATGGTAAAAATGCAAGGGTTTCTAAAAGTTTCTTTGTTAAAGACAAAGAATAAATATTTCATATTTCTAATTTTTTTATAGTAGTAGACAATATAAAGTTTTTATTGGTATAATTCATTTGCCTTAAACATAGTAAATAGTACTTGATAAATTAAGTTATCCTTAGGTGCGGTGTATATACCGGAGTTACCCTAACATAGAAAAGAAGAGCGTTTTTGTTACTTAAAAAATAAAAATATATTCTTAAAATAAGGCTAAAACAACATGCGAAGTTTACCATTATTCGCTTTTTTGTTTCCATACAAAAAAATTCCTGAAAAATACTTTTCTTACGAATCAGAATACCCCCTTAAGATAATAATCTATTAATTGATGATATACTACAAAAACACCAACTATATCTCCTTCACCTTTGAGCGCTCCAATTAACGATTGTTCCGATTACTCGTGACGGAGCGCGCTGTCATTGGCCTTAGAGGTGTCAGTAGTCATTGTGAAGTCGCGGCGTCACTTTCCACGCGGGACCGCTAATAAACTACATTCGCATCTCCCGTTCTCTCCCATCGATTCCGATGTCAAACGCGTGTTAACCCGCGCTCGTTTTGGTGCGAACGTATCGGTGCCGGCACTGCCGGCTTCACCCTATGACTACGATGCACTTTCACGGATCAAGTCATTTAGGGAGCGTTTCGGCTTCTTGCAAAAAACCGAAAAGTGCAGCTCAGATGCAATTTTGAAACAAAATTCCCCTTTAAAATTGCGAACCATGGTGCGCAACATCTTTGCGGTAAACATCTTTTGCAGTTCTCTCAATTTTCCAATGTTTATCCATAAAAGTGTAATTATATTGTCAAACAATTATCTAGCGAATACATTTATCACCGATTTTATTCGACATAAATAGTGACTTATATAATTAATTATGTCATTACATTTGTCATCGATGTAATTTAATTCTGTCCGTTTCTCAGTTAATTGGGGATATATAGCTCTATAGTTATCCGTAAATATTGTTGGATATCATGAAAACGTATATAGCAAGCTAAGCAGATGATATATGGCGGCACATATATTTGGCTTTACGAGTAACTCATGTTACATGCATGTCATGCGAAAATTACATTTATTTTTACACACTGAATATTGCGATACGCGAACTTTCTTAGATATAAAATATAAATAGTTCAAGCACTCTTGCGCGCGCGTCGCAATATTCCGTCACGGCATTAATGCATCAACGCATTATTAATCATGCCCTGCATTAATGTAGTGTTATCAACTTTCCGCGTAAACCTGGCACGGAGAGCTGTATCTTCGTTTCTGGAAAACAGGAAATCCTTTTCCGGTTTTCAGTTTTGCTCGTAAAATTCTACACTCGCGATAACCGGTTTAATTATGCTAATTACCAGTTAAATTAAATTAAAATACTAGTCGACGCGAACGAATTTCGCTTACGCCAATTAAATGGACTCTCCAGAATAAACTCCACGGTATAAAGTTCAATCCGTGTTATCAATCACGAATTTTAGCAATTTATATAAATAATTCGCAGTAATAAGCAATTTATATAAACAAATTATGACTATAATATACATTATATATTCGTAACATATATATAGTTTACTTTGCACATTAATTTATTATTTTTATTATTAATTTTATTAATTTAAGTTATTAATTCAAAATTAATAATTCGAAAGAGACGATGTTTAACATTCATTGGGAAAGAGTCAGTTATAATATACTAGAATAAAGAAGTTTACTTTCTGTCGAGAATTTAATTATGATTTCCATATTACTTTTTGTAACGGTTGAACCCGGATAGCACGCGCCGGTACGTCATTGACAGGCGAGCTCGCCGTAGCAATTTGTTCGGAGATCAGCATTGTCGCGAGGTAGAGAAAACGGACTGTCGATATCCTGTATACGTCAGTTAATCCGATCGGCAAAGTCCCGGTAATTAAATAGTGATTTCTCTCCTCCAGAAGGG
The DNA here is from genome assembly GCF_030848795.1 of Temnothorax nylanderi. Classification (NCBI taxonomy): domain Eukaryota; kingdom Metazoa; phylum Arthropoda; class Insecta; order Hymenoptera; family Formicidae; genus Temnothorax; species Temnothorax nylanderi. The sequence continues at coordinate 529,466 of NW_027249180.1, read as the reverse complement.
CATTGACATCTTTCATATAACCCGCCTGTGGAAATATTTTATAAGCCGCGAACGGATCGCAGATCGCACGCGTCCAATCATGAACATTTATCGATGTCCCCGATAGTCGACAAACCGGCGCCGCGATGTCGAGTCGATCCTCTGTTTGTCGAGCAAGAGTGGCGCTTTGTTCGCAAGATTCTACCCGCTATCAGCGCTCAAATAGTTCGCTCTTCTTTCCTCTCCGACGTTGCAATCGGTATGAATACCCGTAACATAAAGAAACTGATGACAAAGCTCTTTCCGATTTCCAATAATAATTTAAAGAAGAGTAGGATAAAACAAGAGAACGTCCCTGAAAAGTCAATCCGCTAAAATTAAGTTGTCTAACTTAGAGAAAAAAAAAGGACAATTATCGAGCAATAGTAAGGTGTTAAAAAGAAAGTCTCATAATTTAAGCAATTTTATTCTAAATTGCTGTAAGCTCTTACGTTTCGACCGTATTTGGTCTTCTTCAGAGCATTTAATAGACAATATACAAATTATAAAAATAATAATAAAAATATTGGAGATTATATTTAAATTTTTGACTTACCGCGTGTTTGACTTTGGACCTTCGCTATTTTAATATTTAGTCCAATAACGCTTTAAATGTGATCTCCATAATATTTTTATTATTTTTATATTGGCTTTTAAATGCTCTGAAGAAGGCCAAGTACGGTCGAAACGTAAGAGCTTACAGCAATTTATATATTTAGAATAAACAAATTGTTTAAATTATGAGATTTTCTTTTTAACTTTTACTATTACTGGATAATTGGCCGTTTTTTTTCTCTGAATAGTTATTTAGAGAGCTTTCATCGAGTGGAAATTATTTCTTTTTATTAAATCTATTTAAACAGTATTAAAGTACTATGTTTTGATTTCTGAATTTTTATACAGACATAAAAATTAAATTGATACTTATAATTGTCGAAAATTAAATTATGTAATTTAATGTGTTATATTTCTTAAACTTTCAATCTTTTAAGAGCATCGATATTGATGCTCTTAAAGATATAAGAGCAACGAGATATTATTATAGTTATGAGTCTTATTATTTCTTTAACCCTTAAATGCCACACCTCTCAAGAATCTCGTAAATGACACATGGGGTCTAAAAGACCCCAGCATGAAAAATGTCTCCTTACTTATTGATTTTTTGATATTTAGTTATGAAAATTATTTTCAATGTTGTTCAAGGCTTAGAAAAGAGAATAAAATGCTTATATTGTTAAAATTTCAATTTCAACATAGTATAAAAAATTAAGATCGCCAACAGTTAAAATGTTGGCTCCAAAATCAAAAAAATAAAAAATAATAAATAAATAAATATGAGCTCCATATTTGGCGGGAACATTTGAAAATATATCATTCTAAAGGGTCTGGGGTCCGCTGGACCCCGGGTGGCATTTAAGGGTTAAATTTCCTTCAGAAGTACTTCAGATCGGCATATATAAGGACTCCGCACGTACGTGTTATCAATCGTGACTGGAGGTACTAATCCTGAGGACTCCACCGAGGCTCGTCATGACGGTCCCGGAGGGCAATTTAACATCTTGGGCCAGTAACTTGACAACGCTGCTGCACCGGGTGTCCTGCAACGACACTCTTTTGGGCTGTGTCGAAGAGTGCGACACAGCGTCCAGCGGATTCGATTACCTTTGCACAGCGATTGAGAAAGAAACTTTCACCACTTCCCCGTTGACGCTATTTTGTACTCCTTGCGATAATGCGAGTTGTAACGTCAACGTGTCCTTGCTCCTCAACGGCCTCGAGAGCATTAAAGGTGTCTTTCTATCCAGGATACCGATAAAGGATTGTAAATCCATCGAGGAAGAAGTAAGTCCTTTTCGAGACTAAAAACATTATACCTATTATTGACATTTTCAAGGATTTAAAATTCGCATGGTTCAACCTGCGAGAGTTTGAAGATAGAAAGATTACTCGGAATTAAATTAGCCAAGTGTCCTAGGATTCTAAAAACATAAAGAGTTAAAAATTAAAAAAAATTACAAGAAATAAATTATAAATCATCAACTCATAGTAAAAAATATTTTGTATTTGAGTGGATTTCTATCCGTGAAATGTGTTAAATTTTTAACATGGTGTAATGTGATATATTGTCATTATGTCATTGTGACTTTTCTGCGTTAAGTTAATATTTATTTCGAAGAGTTGAAATAACACAATTTTATATGTAAATGCATGGATTCTTGGTAAAATATTTTATATGTTAAAATGAACACTTAAGTTGTGAACAACAACTATACAAATTTACCGTATCAACCAATTTTTTTTCTCAGTGTAAAAAATGTTTAATACTTATTTAAGATTCTCTTATGAATCTCGAATTATATTTCCCCTTCGAAGCGATAAAGTTGTTCGATTTCCGTTCAAGGATGACATGTCCAAAGATCTCCATTTCGAAGGCCGATATTTCAAATCCGGGACGACGTTTAGAAATTGTCGCTTTCCATCTTGACACGTTCGAAATTCCTAGCCATCCGTCTCGAATGTAACGGGCGATAAATATCCGGTGTTTTAGATTTTGGAGTGCTCGTCGGTCGGGAACATCGCCGAGGACTTGGCCATGTCCTGCTCGCGCCAGCTCAGGACCGGCAGCGCGGAAATAACGTATCGCTTCAACTGGTGCTACCTATTCGCGGCGGTGTTCATAATCGCCGGTGGACTGGGAAACATAATGGTTTGTCTCGCGGTGATACTGGACAAAACACTCCACAATATGACAAACTATTTCCTGCTGTCGCTAGCCATGGCGGATCTCCTTGTCAGCCTCTTCGTCATGCCTCTGGGTGCCATACTTGGCTTTCTGGGTGAGTTTTAAAGAGACTCGTTTTCCCTCTCTGCATTCTTAATTTTTAATCTCCCTTTGAGAGTTTCTTTTAATATTTGGCTCGAAAACGACGAAACGAGACACGTTTGCGTCGAGTGATGTAAATAATATATAACGAGAATTTTAATTACCTTTGCGAGTAAATTAAACTACTAGACAAACACGCGAGCGGTAACAAAATGGGAAAAGGTGGGAATATTTCGAGAGGATTATCCGCGGCCTTTCCGCCGAGTGCCGCGAATAATAAACGTACGGTGGAACAGTACATATTAGTGGCGCACCGGGGCAGAATTTTAAAGAAACATGCGACGCGCGCGATCGGATTACGCTCGTAACATAATCCGGAGTATAAGACACCGTGGTATAATAGAACAATGTGGAAACGGGAGACGCCACGCGCGATAGGACCGTTTGCTGCGCTCTTTCTACTTCTCTTCTGATATCTCGTGTCCTTTACCGCAAAGCTTTCCCGCAATCGCGTAAATTGCCGGGTAATTAATATTAATTGAATTTAAAACTGCATCACCGCTTACAAAACTTAAGCGCTAATTTCAAAGTGACGGTAAAAAATTAAAGATATATTAGAATCTGTTAATTAATCTAAGACCTGTTTTATCAGTTCAAGAATAGACCATTGATTAGAGGACGACCTTTAGCGGATTAATTTATAAAATACAAATGAATCTCTTTTCTCCTAACGGACATCAATCGATCGGCTTGCCCTTTTCGCCTCTTCGCCGTCATCGAGGGACGACTTTATTCCTGAGTTTTCGCGTCACGTGCTTGCGCCCCATTCTTCACGCAAAACGCGCGCGACGACACGCATTAGCGGATTCATCGTCACGGCTCGTTTATCTCGCGAACGAGACGGTTATATGCTCCGCGACCTGAAAGGTGTAATTTCCAGGCGCGCGCATTTAAGATTCTAAAGACTTAAAATCCGAGACAGCAACGGCAACGCGCCATTCGATTCCATCAAATCGTTAATATGAATCTCCGTGAGGCTGCTGAAGCATCCAGCATATACCCATTTCCTCTCAACTTCTTAGATTGTCGATTCTAATGCCGTTGAAATAAAAGGGCGCTCGTATTTTCCAGCTCCGACGTTTCGATATTTCACGGGATGCGAGATATTCGCAATATTTTCTCTGATTGTATCAGCGTATAGGAAAAGATATGCCTATATTTGCGGCCATACACACACACACACACAATGTCTTGGGTCTCTTGAATCTCTTAGGTGGAATTGTCAATTCTCGTATCGTTAAAATTAAAACGATCAAACTGTCGAACTTTTTCGATTTCGAATTTCGTAACACACACTTATGGCATTAAATCCTAAACCTTTCCTCTTTTGAAACTTTAAACTAATAAATCTAAAATTTTGAAGTTTGTAATGTCCAAAGTGATCGAGTCTCTGATTATATAACAAAATTCTGCTAGTACCAGCATGATTCTTTAATAGTTTGAAAAATATGTTGAAATATAAACGAGATAATCACGCACACCCAGCAATTAGAAAAACGCTAAAAATAAACTCCTAAAATATTAAAATACCAAATATAAAACACCAAATATTAAAGTTGACTATCTATTGGTATTTTCATGAAAAATAATTTAGTTTTTTATTTTATGCACTAAAATATCTCATGCATAATACAAAAGAAAATAGTAGCGTTAAAGATTAGTAAACAAGGATTAAATTGGCGGTGTTACATTTAATAATTTCGGGCGTCCTTGATCCTATTACAAAGTGCCATGATTATGGCGCTAATTAATTCGCGTTTCGATTGAAATTGCTGCGAGCAACGAAGCACGCCGTATGGCGATTAAGTACTTTCGAGTGCCCAATCTACGTCGGCTCGATGACCCTACAATTATCTTCGATAACGCCCATCTGTCATAAATCGTCCCGAAATTCGTCACGATTATACACTCTCAGACACTTTGTAGATAATATATATAACTACAATAAATATCTTAATCGTTAATCTAGTTTATTTTTAAATAATTTAGAGAAGATAGAATAAAATCTCTCTAATGTCGGAAAAATTTCAAGACATTTCTTAGTAAATTTAAGATCTTAATTAAACTAAGAAATCTTAATTTTTTAGTAAATTTTTTAATAAGATTTCTTATTTAAAATAAGATGCAATAAAACAATAAATATTAAATGTTTGTTTTAAATTATTTTTCGATAATTATTTATCTTGATACTATATTTTCAATATTTTATTATTACTGATTGCGCTTTTATTTTCACGTTTAATTAGCTATATTGTGATAAAATAGCGTTGAAACATCGTCAATATATCCAGGTAGGACAAACGTACGTGCTGAAATCATCGCAGGCTTGATAAACATGCGCTTTCTTTGGACTCGCTCGTTACACTCGTTAAATTACGCGGTTCATTTCCGACGTTTGTTTTCGCGTATTTTCGCGAATGCATGCCGCAAAAAACGTGCAGAATGTGCATTGTGGGCACGTACACAGTGGCGGTGCACCTTGTTATCGGAATGCGCATCGGCGCGTAACGGGGCCTTTATGGTTGAAAATTGACAAACTCGCCGGCTGTCGGAACTGTGCGAATATTTCGTATTCAGCCGCATTCGCGCCTTCATGCGCGAACTATCGGCTACTCCCTTTCATATTTCAATTCTCTCCACGCGCATTTCCAGGGAAGCCCGCGGAAAGTTTCCGCCGCTAACTTTTCAAATTGGTAAAAGAATGAGAGAAGTATACGCGCGGAATTAATAACAATAACAATAATTGGAATATCTCTTCATAAATTGTCTTAATGGAATTATTAATATATGCAATATATTAATATTCGGAGATTTTAACTTGTTGGAACTTTATCTTTAGGCGAATTTTCCGCGCATTCGAATTATTTCCTTCTTTATTCGATTGTTATTTCAGTCTTACTTGTGTTTTATTTTGTTGTTATTCTGAAGTTTACAATCTTAAGTTTCCAATGTTAGTTGAACATTATTCGTTTTATCGACTATTGTCGAATTCTATTTGCATATATTATTGTTGCTAAATAATCGAATTCGAATCTGTCGACGCAGATATTCATGCGATACAATATCCACGATATGTAATAATGATTGTAAATGTGATTTGCCATGTATAAGTATTCATACTTTAATTTTAATTGCTACACTGTTGGAAGAATTTTGTAAAACTGCTGGTTAAAGTTTTTGTGTAAAGTAATTAACACATACATGTGTAGATTTTACATATGTCTGCTATGTTAATTAAATTTAACAAATATAAAATAGAAAATTATTAAAATAATTCAAAAAATATGTTAAAATAACACAATTTGAACGTATTTATTAAATATGTTAAAATTTACAGAAAAAGAGTGTTGATTTTACTCTATAACAGTAAGGATGATTTAACATAATATTCAACATCAAAGTTATGTTAATCGTACACATAATTAACTTCAAATTACGACCAAATTTACATTTCTTTTCTGTTGAAATATTAACATAGTATCGGTGTTACCATTTAACACATCCATAATTTTAATTTTAATTGCTACTAAAACTATCATCAATCAGATATTGAACAAGTACAAGGTAAAAAACATTTTATATTTGAATGGATTTATATCCGTGTAGAAATTTTCGTGTTAAATTTTTAACATACACTAGTGTTAATGTAACATATATATTGTCATTGTATTATTTTGACTTTTCTGCGTTAAGTTAATATTCAACGTTTCTAAGAGTTAAAATAACACAATTAAATGTAAATGCACGAATTCTTGGTGACATATTTTACATGTTAAAAGTTAAAATAAGCACCTAAGTGTTACTTTCCTCTCTATAAAAGTTCCATCTTATTATATTATATTATATTATATCGACATTTTATTATGTTACATATTATAAAGAGATATCGCTGTCTTCTGTTTTTTACGAGACTAGACACCACAGACGCGCGCTTCGCGCGCCCTATTTAGCATTAACATTATGCTATTACTATTACACTATTAATTCTTGATACACACAACTGTTAAAATATACGATGACAGCTGCAAATAAAGTAAGCGCAGCGAGAAAACCAATTGGCATCGCGGAAAAGCGGCAACAATAAACTTCGAGATATGCGAGTATCGACTTAACATGCCTTTTTTTAGAAAGGAAAAAAAAAGAGAAGAAAGAAAATACTATTTAATGTAAGTGTAACATTTTATATTAATTAAATTTAACATTATAAATATGTTAATTTAACATAAACTTTGCTTCCAAATAGCGTCCATGTGTTACAATTTTGTATTAATTTTTCACATCTTACTTTGTGTTATTTATTTACAATATTTGCCTCCTGTTAAATTAACATAAAAATTAGAGTGGATAAATTGTGACGTGTGAAATGTGTTTTTAACGCAAAATTTGTTTACTGAATAAATATTATATCGAAGGTCTGCGTTTGCCGGTCCGTATCACCTTGAATGTCGACATTAAGAATTTTCTACGAAACTAGCTTTATTTTATTTCACTTATTCTTCTTTTCGTTCTTGTTCTTCGCGTTTTTCTTGCGTGTATTTAGGCTCTTATTGCAGTGTGCCTGCTCATCAAGCCGTGCTTTAATCTGTTACTAATGAAATTCCTCGCAACGTAGTCTCCGAGGAGATCTTAATATAATGCGACTATGCAAATTTTTGGGGTTACTGTGCGTCCTCAGAAATTCTGCGCTTTTCGCCTTAATTCTCACAACGAGTACAGCGCGCTATACCAAGAGACGACGGATTAAGTTGATTGTTTTAATTGGATTAGTATCAATGCCGTTGGATTAAAGGAAGAAACTACGCTTTGAGGTATTCGCGATGTCTCGTTCGTTCGACTCGTTAAATGTTACTCATTCTGTGTTATGGTTACAGTGTTAGGATTTGCATAATGGGAAAATTCGAATGTGGCGAAAACGGGACGCACGTCGTAAAACAGAATGATAAAATTCCCGAGAACGTTATTGTTCATAGCTGACAGTATATATTGCAGTTTATTTTTTATCTGTGATTGAAAAGACGCACTCAATTACAAATTTGTATACATAAATCGTTGTTGATCGTTATCGGATCTTATTTGCTTCGCAAATTGCTGTTTGTACAAATTATATGATATTGCAGTTGATATAAACATTCAATACTTGTTTAACCTTTGGAATACTGTCATTGAGTGTCTTCATTATACGAGACGTTCTGTTGCATAAAATGTTGCATAAAATGTCATTTTTTTACTCTTATTAAGTAAACATTCTCTGATAATCAAATATTACGTGCGATCGAGTGAGTTGTTTTTCACGAAAAGTTCAAGGTATGTGAAATGTTTATAAATTATTCTTTAGATGCGAGGAAAAATAAAAAATTCTATTAGTAGTAATTATTTATTTCTGTCCTTTGTGCGGCATGGAAAGGACTCCCGCCCCTTTTACAGTATTAATTCTATCTATCTTCTCTCTCTCTCTCTCTCTCTCTCTCTCTCTCTCTCTCTCTCTCTCTCTCTCTCTCTCTCTCTCTCTCTCTCTCTCCCCCCTTCTCCGCCTCGCCTCTTCTACGTACTCTTTCTCTCTCTTGCCTTTCTTCGCAGCATACGCTATACATTCTACCTTTTTACAATTTAACGCTTTTACAAGTAAACAGTTATATTTAGATATATTATATAAGATATTTAAATATCTTATACTCAATAAAAACGTAGAAGAATATTAAAGTATATGTACATAAGCATTTTCATATATACATAGGTATATTTTTTTACTCTAACTTTTAATTAAAGAAATGAATAAGAAAATAATCAATAATGATAAATCATTGAATCGTAAACCGCTCCGGAAGATTATAAATTTCTGTAAGGAGTAAAAGCGCTCCAGATCCGACTGCCGAAATCGCGATCATTAATCGAATCACGATCAGCTATGAATACAGCCCCTAAAATGTTCCAGACGTATCGACTCTTCGAGTTTTCGCAAATCTTTGAAGCGATAAAAATACATCGGCAGCTCGGGGGATTTGCACGTTGGAAAGTGATGGTTTGTGTAACGCATTTCCGACATTTGACGCCGTTTGATGTAGCCCATTCATCGCATCACGGGAGTGCACCGTACGTTCCGCCGGCGCATCCTCATGCGTTCTGGCGAAGCCTCTATCTACGCAATGAGGCTTATCCCTGGCCTATTTTCTCGTTATTATCTCTCCGAAAACAGCGCAGCATTAAAAACGCCTAACAAAAAGTAAAAGATTCCAGAGCAATGCGTTCTCCACCTAAATCCTTTTCCGTCATATCTAAAAAAAAACCCCCTCATAAAAAGAATCAGTAAAATTCACTTTTAATCATTCATTCTCCCTTCTGTCATTTATTACACACATGAACTATTCTAAAAAGGGAAAATTTATGTAAACTAAATTATAAGTCTTCAAAAAAAGTAGAATGGAGTAGACATAAATTACAACCAATTATTATTGCGATAAATAACTTTAAATGTTATTTTAATCATAAATTATTCGTATTTTGCACTCTATTTTAATAACTCAAATATGACTAAAATTTGAATAGCATTTCTTTCTAGATTTTTAATCAATGTTCTCTGATTAAAACTTGAAAAATGATATTATTTCATACATATCCGTTGCTTTATGCAAGTTACATACGCGTGAGATTTTACGATTATTTTTGCAAAATAAATATTAAAAATATAACTAGAAAATATGATCTTATTTCTTATTAATTTCAAATATATTTTATTTTTGGAGAATTTTAACTACCACATGTATAAAATATACAACTATAATAAAATTGTTATCTTTTTGTATGTGCAACGTAATCTTCTCCATCTAAAAATGCGGACTTATAGCAATTGCAAAATAAGTTCTTCAACTCTCGCCTGAATAATAGACAACCTAAGACGGCCGTCTAGTAGATAACGCGACACTTTTTCGCACCGACTTGACACCCTAGCTTCTCATCTCTCTCAAATTTTCAGGATATTGGCCGTTCGGCGTGGTATGGTGCAACGTATACGTGACATCCGACGTGCTCGCGTGCTCGGCGAGTATAATGCACATGTGCTTCATCTCCGTGGACCGTTATCTGGGTATCCGTAATCCGCTCAGGACACGTCACACATCCACGAAACGAATGGTGGGCTTCAAGATCGCCGCGGTCTGGCTACTAGCCATACTAGTCTCCAGCTCCATCACGGTGTTAGGTAAATTACCCCCTTTTACCCCCGTCCTCCTCTCCTTCGTATCATCACTGACGATCTACGAAGGCTACCTTTGTAGTAGAGAAAGCTCCCCCGATATGTTCCAGCACGTATCTCATAAAACGGGTAAGTGCGAGCGCGCGATGAAAACGCGCGGAATCGGTAAACAATTCCTGAAATGAAACGTATGCGGGGAAACGGAAGAACTAGACTGCCGTTTCATGTTTGCTCTCACACACGTAGAACATACACAATTCCTTTTATTCCGGGTAATTCTATTCCAGGATAAATCGTCCGTTGCGTTTATCCATTGTATAAATCTTTACGGCGAAAAACTGTTGTGCTAAGGATCTTTATTATAAAGCTGATGAATAATATAGGACTTTATTGGATCTCTCATTTCTTTATAAGCTACGAAACGCGCGCATCGCTCGTTCTGAAATTTTGAAGCGAATTAAACCTCATATTCCGGCGAAAACTTTCCGAAAGAGTAAACTATTTTACGAGGAACTGCATCGTATACCTCTCACGAAAAATTTAAATCTTAAACCGATTATGCATATTAGCGAATACGGAGTTTTCCCGACCTAATGGATATTTTCCACTTGCCAATTAAGCGTACATTAATTTAATAACTTCGATAATCGCAGCATCTGTGTATCTTTCCTTCCTTTTTCACTGCATCTGTTTTCTCTTCGTTGTTATACTGATTAAAAAACTGAATATATCAGCTAGATCATTTTTCATTTTTTGATAATTGCGAAAAAGTCAAGGTGAGAAAATACAAGCGATACTTATACCTCGACGGATCGATAGAGGACTTCGTATTTTTATGAGCCGATAATTTTCACTGTATTCTCGCGAGATGAGGAGCGAAAAAGCGTCACGACACCGCGATGCTTTATCGGCATGATACACATTTATCAAGGCTCTCGATGGCCGTCCTAATCGATAATAGAGAGAGTAACTTCTCCTTCCACCTTTTCATCTCTTGTAATGCAAATAGTCCAATGGAAATTCTAACTAGGTGATACCTACTAAATTTCTCGAAATTTTCGTAATTTCACGTTTACGTCCTCAGAGAGGATCGATTGCGCAAAGTTAGATCGAGAGAGAGTTCAGGTACAGTCATTCTTGGCAGTAACGTCTCTTTGACACAAGTACACTGTGGAAAAAAATATTTAGATCCAAAAAAATATTTATTTAGATTGTGGCCAAGAGCTTATTTATCTAATAGGTATAATACACATATTTATTTAGAATTAAATATTTTAATTTAAATTAAGTAAAAATATCTAATTCTAAATAAATATGTGTATTATATTAAGTAAATAAGCTCTTGGGAACAATCTAAATAATTTTTTTTATCTAAATATTTTTTTCTCAGTGTACCTATATCGTTGCCAATTTAAAACAATTTTCCGAAAATCCAATTACCATTTACAAGCACTCAGAATAACTTTTATCGAAACAAAATCTGTTCCAATTATCGAAACGTTCCGTAAGATGTAATACAACTGTTATGAGATGACGATTCGAGAGGGGACGTCCACGTTTCCGGAAGAGATCCCGAGAAGCTTGACGGGTAATCGAAAGCTTCAAATCGACAGCTAATTAGAGAAGGGCCGGGATAATCAAGGCGTGACGAGATCTCGTCGATTGTTGTTTCAGGCATAATTAATCCCGAGAACATCATGCCGCGGCCAGAAGTATGCGTCATCAATAATCGGGCGTTCTTCGTGTTCGGCTCCCTGATCGCCTTCTACATTCCTATGATTGTCATGGTGACGACTTATATCCTGACACTGCAGCTGTTGCGCAAAAAGGCCCGTTTCGTGGTCGAGAACGCGGAGAGCGATCAGTTTCGCCGGCTAGGCGGCAGATATTTGTCTAACACGGCCACCGCAACCACTGCCGTGCGATCGTCCTCGGCATCCTCGGCAAGACAGCACTTCGGCCGTAACGCGGAAAAAGAAAAGTAAGAGTACATTTATTTAAAAAAAATTTTTTTGTCCAAAATACAATATTGCTTGAAAGAATTTTAGTCTTTATTATTTATTTTTTTTCTGTCGAAGAAATCATCCTCTTTTCCGCTTTACGATTCTAGTTCGGAAACACCTTCTGTACAGATATTGTAATATTATAATTTAATTTTATTATTTATATCGGATGTTTTGTAAAATTAAGTTACAATATAAATTATTCGTAATTTTGCACACAAGCATTTACACTTACGTAAAGATAAAAGTGCTGAAAAATAAATGCTAAAACAAAGAATAAATTTTAAAAACTAGATTAAACGTGATTATAACTTCTATATTATATCATGCTTTCATATTTCTCGAAAAAAGTTAAATTTTTACGAAAAATGTAATTATGTAATTTAAAATTATCAAAAAAATAAAATTGTAACTAATATAACAATTATTTATATATACAAGTCGTTTATAACAGCAGCTTTATGCCAGGCTTCGCGCATGCAACATCCCTGATATCAATGCGACGCGACGGTCCACGAGACTATGCATCTTAAATCAGGCGTCTCGACGCAATGGCCAGTCCGAGGCCGCGAATTAATGCGATCTCAACTTTCTTCATTAACGCGTCAATTTTTAATCGTAAACTCTCAACAATCTGCACACGAAAACAATAATATTGCCATGTTATTGCTGTTACAAAATAAAAAGTAGATTAACAATGTAACATAAGCAATGTTGTTTTCACTTCTATGGAACATATCGTATTACATGGAAATGAGAATATTTTATTATAAAAAAATTGATTTATTTAAAATAATTGTAGAAGATAACATAGAGAAAGCGTTTGCACTTGCAAGATTTTTTTTGCCTTTTTCTTTTACTAGGTGCGTAACTAAGTTTCCGGGTTTTTTTGATCAATAAAAAATGGAAAATTTTAAGAGAAATACAAAAAATGGTTTATTCAAAGTATCGTCCCTCGCTATATACATTTTCGCCATCTCTCTGACAATACATGAATACCGCGACAATAAAACGACGCGTCTTTGGACTGAAACCATTCATCCAACCAATTTTGCACTTCTTCGAAATTGGTCAAGTGTAGCCCAGCCAAGCAATGCGCCATCGACCGGAACAAGTGATAATCGGAAGGCGCCAGGTCTGGCGAATACGGCGGGTGCGGTAGCAGATCCCATTTCAGCGTTTTGATGGTGTCCTGGACGATGGAACTGCGATGGCACGGAGCGTTGTCGTGCTGCAATATCACTCGTTCGTGTCTCGTGTCCCATTCTGGCCGTTTTTCGAGCAATGTATGGTTTAAATTGATCAGTTGTTGTCGGTAGCGATGCCCATTGACAGTTTCGCCCGGTTTCAGCAGCTCATAGTACACGATTCCTTTCTGGTCCCACCAAAGCGCTCCTTGTCCTCAGTGTCGAAATCGCCACTTCTGAAGCGTTTAAACCAATCTTCACAGGTAGTTTTCGATGGTGCATGTTCGCCGTAGGTCTCCTCAAGCAAACGACGTGCTTCAGCTGCATTTTTTTTCAAGTTAAAGCAGAAAAGCAAAGTTTCCCGCAAATGCTGTTTATTTGGCACAAAACTCGACATCTCCGTTGTTAGAAAAAATATTTTTGCGTTGCGATATGTGTTTATATAACGACTGGTTATTGTTAACAGATGTCCAAGCTATAACTTCAGACAACTTCAGACATGTACGTCGAGTACATGTGTTATTGGTGCCATCTATGTGTGAAACCCGGAAACTTAGTTGCGCACCTAGTAATATTAATTAACTGTAACCTTTATATTTCTTGGTGAAAAGTTTAAATTAATTATACATAAAATAACGTATGGGATATTTGTCCCAGAACGAACAGGCGAATAGTTACTGAAAGATTTAAAAAGCTTAATTATTGAAACAGCCACAAATGCGAAGGTGCGAGAAAGGTCCTACCGCATTTGAAGTTAGCGGTGGACGGCGCCGGGAGTTCCGCCGCAGGACCTCGGCTCAAGTTGAAAGTGGATCAGACGACCCAAACGCCGGAGAACATCGCGCGTGAAACACCGAATTTTACCCTCAGGGCCCTGAAACTGCAACTGAATGTCACGCCGACCACGCTGAATCGGCTGAATCTCAAGTATAGCAATTTTTCTCCAAGGAATCCGGAAATATATTGAAAATTCCGCGTTCTTGATAATCGACATTCTTCAAGGTTTCTGGCGGGCCGGGCAAAAAAGAGAGCCTTGGTCGCGAATGCGGTTGCGACCGAGGAGAAAGCCAGCAAGGTCCTATTATTGGTGTTCTGCACGTTCGTGCTGGGCTGGGCACCGTTCTTCCTGATGAACATCTACATCGCCGCGTGTCCCACATGTCCCGTGTCGAAATACATGATGGATACGTTTCTTTGGCTGGGCTACGTGTCCTCGACGATCAACCCAATTATCTATACTATTTTCAACCGGACCTTCCGAACCGCGTTCATTCGCTTATTGAAGTGCAAGTTTTCGAGGTAACGCAATTCTTCCTCTTCTTATTACTCCGTCTTAAATGAACTTCAGAAAATCTTATAAGAGTCTGACAGGAGCTGTTATACAAATTTCTTTTATAAAAACAGAAGAGAAAAATACATTTAATAAAAATATCACAACTCTCTTAGGTCCACGAGGCCTCCGATATATCGATCGGCCACGGGAAGCGGAAGAGGAAAGGTGGGCCTGTGCACATCAGGTGATCTTCCACTGGCCAACAGTCTTCAAGGTACACCCTTGCTAACCCCAACGCCGAATCCGACACCGACGCCGGCGTCGGGAAGCTCGTTCGTCATGATACACCGAACGCCGAATTCGCTGTATCAAGACACCTTCTTGATTCGTGAACGCGATCAGAACGATCACGCGATCATCTACATCGATAATTTAGTAGATCACGCTGTGCAACATGATTTCTACCCTCTCGACGGAAACAGGTAATCTTAATTGAAAAAAATCTCAATGTACATAGAATGTAAATAAAGTTTATTATTTTACACAAAAATTTTAGCAAAGACCTTTTTTAACAAAACTACAAAAATTTTCCAACGGTGTGTGGAGATTAAAAAGGTACTTTTTTTTATTCAAAGAAATAAATTATAAGAATTTAGCGATAAAATCGAGCCTGTATTGCCGCTAAAGGACGATGGGTAAAATGGACAGGTTGCCTAAAAAGGGTAACGTAATTAAGTTATATCATTAAAAAATTAATGTTTTAAAAAGTCGAATCGCCAAGGGCTCGTATGAAAAACTGTTATATATTAAAAAATTATGTTGTACAAAATTGTTTTAACATATTCAATCAAAAATATAAAATAATTGTGCATTACAACATAAATGATGTTGATATCCGTAAGAAAAATGTTTAGGGGAATAATAAGTGTTGTTCAATATTTTATAATTTTAAAAACTATATATATAGAGTTAAAATTAATAGAGTTATAATTAAAATTAAATTATTATAATATTTTAACAATAAATATATATACTTTATTGGGACGCAGTAACATATAATATATATGTTACATATAATATATATGTTCTTAAAATATATATAACACATTATATATATATATATATATATATATATATATATATATATATACATGTATATATATATACTAGGTGCGCAACTAAGTTTCCGGGTTTCACACATAGATGGCACCAATAACACATGTACTCGACTTACATGTCTGAAGTTGTCTAAAGTTATAGCTTGGACATCTGTTAACAATAACCAGTCGTTATATAAACACATATCGCAACGCAAAAATATTTTTTCTAACAACGGAGATAGTCCGGTCAACTTAGCCCAAAAAATAGGGGTACGGTTACAATAATTCCGATAGAGCTGAAAATTCGTACAAATGTTCGGAACACCATTATAAATGAATTGTGAAAAGTCCCCATACATCCCGTGCCTGGAAAAAATTTTATTCAAGGTCAAAGGTGGCAAAAATGGGTTTTTTGTGTTTTTCAGCCGAATGGTAAGTTTTATCATAAAAATAGCTTAGACAATAATTGTAGATCGTGCAATTATCTATAATAATTGTCTCTATACTTTTTTCTATAAGAGTCACCGTTTCCGAGATATAATCATTCAAAAAGTTGAAAAAACGATGTTCTTCATAATATGCACACATTTCCACGCCACCTGTGAGGTAGTGTACTTGACGCGTTTTTTTTAACGTGTTTTCCCCGGTAGGCCTATTCCACGAACTATTGTGACCGTATTTAATTCAACACTATATAATATCAACTATATCAACACTATAAATGTTGATGTTCCTGATTTTTCAGTAATAATAATTTTATTCCCATACTTCAGCTTCAACCGTATCTTAATTGTCCTGTTATCTATAGCAGCATTTTTACAAATATCTTTCAATTCGTTTAATGTAAATTGACAATCTTCACTATTTTCTATGTATTTAAATATTTCGTTCATTGCAAGATTTGTAGCTTCAACCTTAGGCCGACCGACTTTACCCCCAGTGACCGGTTTCAAGAAGGAGCTGTAGCAGTCATTATGATATTTAGCCTCAGCAGCAACTAAATCGTATTCAAATTCAATTCGAGTTACGATAGCTTTTGCCACATCATCCTTACGAGCCCGAGCTACTTTTAAAATTGATTCTTTAAATGAAAGTGTAGTTACTTTGAAGATTGCAATGAACGAAATATTTAAATACATAGAAAATAGTGAAGATTGTCAATTTACATTAAACGAATTGAAAGATATTTGTAAAAATGCTGCTATAGATAACAGGACAATTAAGATACGGTTGAAGCTGAAGTATGGGAATAAAATTATTATTACTGAAAAATCAGGAACATCAACATTTATAGTGTTGATATAGTTGATATTATATAGTGTTGAATTAAATACGGTCACAATAGTTCGTGAAATAGGCCTACCGGGGAAACCACGTTAAAAAAAACGCGTCAAGTACACTACCTCACAGGTGGCGTGGAAACGTGTGCATATTATGAAGAACACCGTTTTTTCAACTTTTTGAATGATTATAACTCGGAAACGGTGACTCTTACAGAAAAAAGTATAGAGACAATTATTATAGATAATTGCACGATCTACAATTATTGTCTAAGCTATTTTTATGATAAAACTTACCATTCGGCTGAAAAACACGAAAAACCCATTTTTGCCACCTTTGACCTTGAATAAAATTTTTTCCAGGCACGGGATGTATGGGGACTTTTCACAGTTCATTTATAATGGTGTTCCGAACATTCGTACAAATTTTCAGCTCTATCGGAATTATTGTAACCTTGAATGTCTACTTTGACCGGACTAAGATGTCGAGTTTTGTGCCAAATAAACAGCATTTGCGGGAAGCTTTGCTTTTCTGCTTTAACTTGAAAAAAAAATGCAGCTGAAGCACGTCGTTTGCTTGAGGAGGCCTACGGCAAACATGCACCATCGAAAACTACCTGTGAAGATTGGTTTAAACGCTTCAGAAGTGGCGATTTCGACACTGAGGACAAGGAGCGCTCCGGAAGACCAAAAACAATTGAGGACGCCGATCTGCAAGCGTTATTGGATGAAGATGATACGCAAACACAAGATCAACTTGCGGAGGCATTAAACATGACTCACCAAGGTATTTCCAAACGTTTACATGCCATGGAAAAAATTAAAAAGGAAGGAAAATAGGTGCCGCATGAGTTGACTGAGAGACAAATGGAAAATCGAAGAGCCACTTCCGAAATTTTGCTTTTGCGGCATGAAAGAAAGAGTTTTCTTCATCGAATTGTTACTGGCGATGAGAAGTGGATATATTTAGAGAATCCCAAACGCAAAAAATCGTGGCTTTCACCTGGTGAAGACTCAACATCGACGGCACGGCCAAATCGTTTTGGAAAGAAGACAATGCTCTGCGTTTGGTGGGACCAGAAAGGAATCGTGTACTATGAGCTGCTGAAACCGGGCGAAACTGTCAATGGGCATCGCTACCGACAACAACTGATCAATTTAAACCATACATTGCTCGAAAAACGGCCAGAATGGGACACGAGACACGAACGAGTGATATTGCAGCACGACAACGCTCCGTGCCATCGCAGTTCCATCGTCCAGGACTCCATCAAAACGCTGAAATGGGATCTGCTACCGCACCCGCCGTATTCGCCAGACCTGGCGCCTTCCGATTATCACTTGTTCCGGTCGATGGCGCATGGCTTGGCTGGGCTACACTTGACCAATTTCGAAGAAGTGCAAAATTGGTTGGATGAATGGTTTCGGTCCAAAGACGCGTCGTTTTATTGTCGCGGTATTCATGTATTGCCAGAGAGATGGCGAAAATGTATAGCTAGCGAGGGACGATACTTTGAATAAACCATTTTTTGTATTTCTCTTGAAATTTTCCATTTTTTATTGATCAAAAAAACCCGGAAACTTAGTTGCGCACCTAGTAATATAGTAAAATATAATTTATTATATTGAATTACGTTTATTCAAACATAGCAATTTAAATAAAAAAATGTATATCTTACTACATGTGTATATTACATAGGTATATCAAGTGTTACGTATAATATTTTAACAAAATATATATTATGTTACTACGTCCTAATAAAGTATACCTTTATTGTTTTAGATTATCTTCTATCCATTCTTCGTTATTAGCTGAAATAATTTTATCGTTGTCCATTATTGTGATATGATTACCTTCCACATAACGAATTTGCACTTTACCCTCGGTAACCTAAAAATAAGTTTCTTGTTATAAAACATCTGGTTATTTTTAAAATCATAGTTTATTATTTCAAAAATATTTATCAAAATTAGATTACCTTATGTAGGCCATAATCCTCTTCAGTAACAGAGAAAAGTGGAAATGTAGGTTTCAGTAATGTTATAGGCGATTTAAGGCGAGGTAATGAAGAAATATCATAATCCTGTACAGCGACTATATGATTGTAAATGGTGAAATATATCAGTTTTTGATTTTTGATGGTCAATACATTTACATCGTTAGGGAAGTAAGCATGAAATATTTTTAATTTTTCGTCCACTGTGTTACATTTATTCAGCTCTAACGCAAGCTGCAAATAAGAAAATTTTGCATTTCGTATGATTAATAATAATAAATATGCTAAAATAACATCTGCATTTGATCAGTAATACAAAAGAGATATTAAATTCTCGAACGATGGTAAAATCTGTTGTTATCCTTGTTTATTTTATTAAAATTCCTAAATCTCCACATAAAAAAGCGTCATAAAAAAGCCACAATAAAGTGATCGTATTGTAATTTTTAATTACAATAATACTTTAATATACGTTTTAGTCTGTCATCAGATCATTTTCAGTGTAAAAAGTTAAAATAGCATATAAAGACCGGTACAAAAAGATAAAATTAAAAAATGAACGCATTAATCACATTAGTTTTTATCTCAATTAAAATCAAACGTACATCCTATTTCTCCGAGTACAAAAGTCGAAGAGCAAAATAAGAATTATGATGCGAAGGTGTTCTATATCGAGAGTCATATTGTAAAACTGTCACTTGTGATAATGTTATACGCTTAAACAACGACAAACAAACGACCTCATTTTATTTAAATTTATATAAGATTAAAATTAGATAAATAATTTTTACAATAAAAAATCAAAAAGTATTTTTTATAATTTACTAACCGCTTCTTTGTTAATTGTAGTGTACATTCCCAGTAAACCAAGCAAAACTGTATTTCGTAACTCTTCTAGTGAAGCACAGTGAAAATATTGATTAACCAAAATTTTCATTTGGTCAGGAGCTCCGTCTATTAGTATTAACCGTCCTGAGAAATCATTAGCTTCTAATAATCTTGCTAATTCGATGGCAATTAAGGATCCGAACGAATAACCCACAATAAGAAATTCCCTTTGATCTTTCATTTTTTTTAATAAGTGCTAAGAAAATAAATATAAATATATATGTAAGTTGTAGTAATATGAAAGAATTGTAATTGTTAGATATTACTCATATACATAAATTATTTAAAAATAATTAAAATAAATATTTTGTAAGTATAACGTTAATCTTCTTACAGGCAGAAAATAAGTGGCTAACTTCGTCACTGAATGACTTTCATCAGGAATATTAAGTACACCATGTTGCAAACACGTCGCCGAAGATTTAATTCCTGATGCTATAGATTTATATACACTTGAACATCCTTCGACCCCTGGTAAGAGAAATATATTGCTTCGATCAACTTCCTTCTTTGTAACAAGTTCTACAAGAATATCTGGAACAAAGTCTGCATCCTTCATTTTTCGAATCAGCACGTCAAAATCTTCACTAATTTTGTTTGTATTGTGTATCTTTCCTTGTATGCCTGTAATTGTTTTAGTTTAGCAAAATTTAGAGTTCTAATGTCTTGCGCTGTCAAGGAAATATCGAACTCTCTTTCCAACGTTTGCTTAATTTCAACTGCCATCATCGAATCCATACCCATTTCGACCAGTGGTACGTTTGGTGGCACTGTGTTTATGTTCTTTAATCCTATTTGGTAAAATAGGAAATAAAGTAAGAATCATACATTTAAATAAGTTTTAGGTAAATATACTGAATAGGGGACTACCTTCTATAACTTTGTCCTTAACATTATATTATAGAAGTTCACTTTCCTGAGTAACTTCCAGAAGGTTCCAGTTTTACATGGGTTTTCAACTTTTCACGTAAAACGATATCTACCCCAGATTGTCCGGTGCTTGCAGTACATAACGAGGTCTTATATCATTATACGGTTCGCGTGAAAAGTTGAAAACCCATGTGGAACCATTTTATGTTAATGAGATGGATGCTGAAGAGAAAATACGCGTTTCTGAGATGGGAGTGCAAGAGGAGAAAAGAAGAAAAAATATATAAGCCTCGGCAAAATGTAATTTTTTTTAAGTATACAGGGTATCAAAAAATTACTTTTTATTCATTAAAATAATTTTGTTAATAATTTTTTATTTATTAAAATAATGTTATTAATAACTTTTTAGTAAAGAACAAGCAATGGTTAAAATCTTCTGAAGGTTACTCAAAAGGGTGACTTCTATAATATATATCAAGGTCAAGATCATAGGAGGTGAGTCCCCTATTCGGTAATTTACCAAATAATATGTTACTCTATTTAATCTCCTAAAATTGCATACCAACAAAAATTTTAATCTTAAGAATCAAATTGTTACATTTTCTGTACATTTAACACTTAGCTGTTTCTAAAGTAATTGTTAATTATTTATACTGTCAATAATTCTTTAATTAGCACACATTAATATACATTTTATTTGAAATTTCTTAAATTTCTAGAAAATTTACCAATATTGTGAGACGCTAAAAGAATTTATCAATTGCGGATTAAAATTAGGACCCAAATTACAAAGCATTTATTATTTTATTAAAAATAGGAAAGTACGTAGGAGCTTTCTAGTAAGACTTAATGGGTTAAGTCTATTGCAATTGTAAGAGGTAGTTTTCAAAAATATACGTATTCCTTTAAATTCAATTTTGCACACAAAATTTATTTTTCGAGATATTACATATTCCAGTAAATATATATACTTGGAATAACATTTTGACTTTACTTCTCTTTCATGGCATTATAATTAGTTTTCTTCATTGCTTAGCTTTGTATAAAACTGCTTACCCATAATATGAGCAACCGTTTCAGAAATATTCATTGATCCGCCAATTTTTGTTTTTTCAGCAACAACCATACTGCTTACGACAGGCCGGTCTTGTAGCAGAAACACTTCTAATGTATCCAAACAGGAAGATATTCGTTGTTGCAATGTACCTCCAATAACCAATTCCTTATTTTCTTCTTGCATATCTGCCACGAGTCCGACATCACCAATAGCACCCCACTGTATCGCTAAACCGTGTAATCCTTCTTCCATCCTTTTCTCACAGATTCTCTCCATTATGGAATTAGCCATCCCATAATTTGTCTGGCCTGCGTTTCCTCTTCCACACGAGACGGAGGAAAAAACGACAAAATGTCGAAGTTGTGGACATATCGTTCTCGACAATTCGTCCATGTTCTTCGTCATCCATGCTTTCGATTTGAACGAATCCTCGAACGTATGTGGTGATTGATTTTGGAATGTACAATCTTTTAAAACAACTGCAAGATTAAATATAGCGTCCACTGGTGCTTTTTCTTCAGCAAATTTTAATATAGATTCACAGTCTTCGTGTTTCAAAGTATCTTCGACCGTAACGATCTGTACATTTACACCGTTAGATTGCCACAGCTTTACTCTTGATGTCTGATAACCTGTTCTAATCCCGGTTCGTGATGTTAATACCAGATTTTTTGCACCTCGAAGAGTCAACCAATCTGCTAGCTCTAAACCAAAACCGCCTAGTCCACCCAAAATAACATAGGATTTATGGTCCAGGCAATAATATCGTGGATAGGCGAGTAGTGGAGCATCCAAAGACTCTTCCTCTTGATGTACTCTTATTATTATCTACGAACAATCAGATACAACAATCATTGGGTCTGTTTTCTATTGCTGAACTGGCTGCACTTGTTTATCAGAGTTTATCCTTTTCTTTCCAATGTGGAGTAAGAAAGATAAACTCTCAACTAGCGCAGCCAGTTCAGCAATAGAAAACAGACCCATTAGAAAAATCATCCCTATAAAGCCAGAAATTATAACTAACGAAGATTTCATTTTATATTTTGTTACTGATATAGTTTTGCATTTTATCATTAACTTTATTGTTAATTAACAATTAAACTTTCATTTCATCCGGCTATAATTGGCAAATAATCATCGTTTTAAAATAATTTAAATTAAATTAAATTATTAAATTTATTGCGAAAAATATTACCTCAGCCAGCGTTTGAACCTGGAATCTCCCTCATTCCGTGTAGGGCGTACCAATTCGACCACTGAGGCATGTGGTAATATTTATCGCAATAACACACTAAACAATAATAAGATGGAGACACCGATATTAAGCCGCCGTTTAATAATTTAATTTAATAATTTAATTTAATTTAAATATATTTTAAAAATGATATAAGTATCAAAGATTATTAACGTCTTGACGATTAAAGGACCAAAACCAATGGTCGAATCGTCACGATGATTATTTGCCAATTATAGCTGGATAAAATAAAAGTTTAATTGTTTATTATATTGTTGGCAATTTACAAATGTACTTTAGGTTTTATTGCTAATTGTTATGATATTGCATTTTATGATTTAGTTTTACTATTACAAGGAATGTCATTTATCTGTAATTGTTGAAAGTTTTACTGGCGGTATAAAGTACACAATTTAAGTGATAATGCAAAGTAAATAAAGGATACAGGGTAAAAAATAATCAAAGTACACTTTTTGTCGAAATTGATCTGATCATGCTACCTTGTGGCATTTTCAAAGACTTTTCATAATTTTTATCTGTTTTGATCAAGAACATCAGTTACAATTTATTGGAAATAAAGCCGAAAGATGTACCGTGCTAGGAAAAAAAACAATCATAATTCACGCGCTTGTGAGGAAGAATTATCAGAGTCTAGCATACAATGTAAACATTACTCCGATAGAAAAAGATTTATAAAATTATATGACGAAATCTGGATGAAATTGAGAATGCTGCAATTATGTCTCAATATTTATAACAATACTAGTAGAAATTTAGACCTTTGTGCAAATATTGATAAATTGATAAATATTTACACAATTTACTTCTAAATAATATTTTAGCAAGACAGCAGCATTATGACGAATAATCTTAGCGGAATATGCAAAATTAAATTTGGAAAGAAATTGCGAAATAATTGCGAAATATATTTGAGTTTTATTACGTGTTACTCTTGTATTACGTAGTATATTCTGTGTTTGCTAGGTCACCGTTAGATAGCATCCTTTCTCGTAAAATATGATAAACGGTGGTGTATACGTAACTGTTATATGTTTGCTGAGGTAATTTTGCTTCTAAATGTCGAAATAATTGTGCAAAATTTAAACCTAAAATTAAATTTATCAATTTTTGCAAATATCATTCAGAAATGTTATACCGGCAAAACCGCTGCTTTATGGCGAATTATCATAGTGCAATAACTGTGAAATTCCTCTCTATTGAATAATGCAATTATTGTACAATATTTGCACAATTTTCCTGTCGAGGTAAATAAAGACTATGCATTCCAATATTCACTGCCAGTACTTTTATCAATAGTTTCCTAAGATATATCCGATGTCTTGAAACTTAAAATTACGTTTTTCTCGATATTAGACCGGATGGACATTGATCGTCTTTCTCCTATAAATGTTTTTAATGTTCTAAAAAGTAATTAATATAAATGTTTAATAATGTTCATGGCACTGAGTAAGGATAATATCAATGTCTTTAACTAAATTCTAATAGACAAATTAAATCAGTAATGTCCTCGGTAAGACTGCTTGCGCACTTGTGAGCAAAAATCAAATCAACTCTACTTATAGTCGTTGTATTATATACATATAAAATGTGTGTTTGATGTGATTGACTATCCGCTCTCTATATTAAAGACGAAGTAAAACACCTTAGTGTTTGATTTCAATTGATACCTCATCCAACAATAATATTTAACATAAGAGCGAAGGAAGCTACGTTTATATTGTTGAATAATTATAAAAAGTAAATAATTAAGGTTATTCTTATATATAACTAAAAAAAGTTTCTTGACTGAGAACATAATTTAACAAAGCTTACATTTGTTGCTATCTTTACAGCAGTTAAAGAAAAGAAATATCTCTAATTAAACAAGATAGAATATTTTGCATCATAATTACATATTTCTGTATAGATATATAATTAAATAATCTTACCTTGCCAATATGTTTTCCAGCGGCCATATATCTAAAAGCAGTCTCTATCTCATTTTTATTAAAGACTTTTCTACACAGTGGTTTAATAGCGCCATTTTTTAAACCTTCTGCTATTTTCTTCGACAACGTTATCTTTCGTTCTAAACTTGATGATTTTATTAATAATTTATCTAATAAAACACCATGAAAACTGATACCTTTGGAAAAGATAGATATATCTAAGGAATTATTGGAAATCATATCGAATTTTCCAATTTCCAGAAAACGACCACCATTTGCTAAACAACGAATAGATGCTTGCAATTTCTCTTCGGCTAAGGAATTTAATACAATATCCACTCCACGACCTCCTGTACGCTGTATAATCATTTGTTCAAAGCTTGTATCTCGGGAGTTTCCGATATGATCTTCGGGAATAGAGGGAAACGTCTCTTTCATAAACTGTCGTTTCTCGACAGTTCCAACTGTCGTAAACACTTCACAACCTTCATGAAGGGCAAGATGGATCGCAGCTTGACCAACGCCACCAGTACCCGAATGGATCAAGATTTTGTCTCCTTTTTTCATTTTACCCTTTATATACAAGGCGTCATAGCACGTGATGTACACACACGGAACCGTTGCTGCATCTTCCATTGTCCATTCATCGGGTACATTCCAACTGAGGTATTCGTCGGGCACGCAAATGTTTGTCATTCCTCTAAACATAGTAATTTTTGAAAGTATATAATTTGTATGCGTATGTCTCGTAAAAGTTATGTAGCAATCATGTTTACTATATATATTACGTCTTGTCTTTTGTAGTTCATATTTAAAGTTTTAAGAATTTTTGAAATTTTGTAAGTGCCACATTTATCGGATTCTATTCTTCTAACAATTTGTCAATTTTTTAAGGGTCTTGAAAAACAACTATTCATGTTATTTCTTCATACTTATTTTATAATTTCTATATATCTTTACAGCATGTAGTACGGTAAGGCGTTATATTTAATTGATTTAATTCACAAGATAAAATCGAGATTTATATTAAATATTAAATTAATAATGCTAATAAATGTAAATAGTCTTCTTCATTGAGTGATTATTGATAGAAACATTTTACCCGTATAAGCACATTCCCATTATTCTGCGTCCACGCGTATCAAACCCAACAAATTCCAAGCCAATGGGACTATCTAAATAACTGCGTTCAAATAATCCGATAGATTCGGCAGTAATTCTACCAGTAGCCAACATAATATCTTTGAAGTTGAGAGGTGCATAAATTACATTAACGAAATCTTTACGCTTAATGTAGGAAGACATTCTCTTCTGTACCCAGCAGAGAGTACTCAAATCTCCTTGCACCTATTACAAAAAAACATAAATAATTACAATCTAATAATAAAATTTACAATAGAATTTTTTGACGCACCGTCTGTTTCACGTAAGCGCTGTCTACGAGTTTTGGTTCCAGTGATGGTAATGGAAAATGCCTGTATGATCCCCAAACGTTACCGGAACGTAAAACGTTGATAGGTAGGTCCAATTGCAACTGTTTCGTGTACAATGGTTCTTGCAAAGAAAAACCAGGCGCTTTGTTATCTTGAATAAAAACGCTTCTAATTATTTCGCCTCCTGCTTCTTTTCGCAAACAATTAATAAAACCGAGTAGCCCGCATTCGAAATCTCCTTGCGCGACGAGTATGATCCTCGTATCTATACTAGTCTCGTTTTGCACACTCATGATTGATTTCAGTTCATCTATCCACGAAAAATCGTAATTGCTTACATGTATAATTTGGTATTGTTTTTTCGCAATATTTTGTGCTTTTTTTAGCAGTAAAAGTGTCTTTTCGTTTATTTGTTTCTCCACTATGACATCCAATTCATATGTTTTCAAGTATGAATAATCGATCGCACCAGATTTTTCCAGAGTTAGTATAAAACCTTGCGGCATTAACAAAGGCAATAACTGTTTGTGTAATTTCTTGCTATTTTTTGTCAAAATATCGAAACCAATGACCATCAAACAGTTTTCGTCTCTTGACAACATAGTAATTTCTGTTGTAGATACGTTATTCGGCAAAGAAATATTTTCGTATCTCTCATGACTCGTCACTAGCCAGATATGATGTCGAATCTGAGGTAAATCGCTTAAGATTTCATTAACAAATGGAGAATTTAAATCTTCTGATGTCACTTTGTCATTATCACCGATAAATTCGATAATTTTAACATTTATGTTATTGTAACATTCGAGTGCAATGTGCGTTGACATTCTAATTGCATCTTGTAACGACATAGTTCCTAAGTCACGATGAGCAACAAATTTGTATTCTTCAAGAACGGCATTGACTGCTTTTTGCCGGCGAAATATAGGTGTAGCCACAATGCCACAAATTTCTATTCCTCCAGATATTATAGCGTCTACAGACTTGTAATGACGAACAGAGAATTCTGTAACGTAGCAAATGAAATTGATTTGTCAGACAATTAGCCAAACTGTATTACTTATTTTAATATTTTACTTACGCCTTTCTTCAACTGGATAATCTTGAATTAGCTGTACGTGATATTTCGGATCGATTGTCAGTTTGCGAATTCTTGTTGGAACAAAAAGGCTTCTTGAATTCTGTCCCAATATCATCATCTGTAACATACTGTCCATAAATGACACCCAATTAGATGTCCATGCGATATGGCCGTTTGATCCCGAAACCGATGCACTTTTTAATCCACGAAATACGCCGGCATATTGATAACCACGAAGCCTTAATTCCTTGTAGATATCTTTTGTACTCATTTCTTCTTCATCATCGACACATTCAGCTAGATTAGCAGATATTTTTTCATTTTCAATATTAGTTGGAATTCGTAATATTCCAGTAACAACAGCGTTATCTCCTTCGGTTATTTCAAACCTGTTGGTACCTAGATATAGATATAAATTTTTTAAACATAAAACGTTATAATAAATCAAGTGAACGAGAATATATCAATACGGGGTTGGGTATCTTACAAAAGCAATTGAGTCATAAAACGAAAGATTCCATGTTTGATTTAATTATTTTTATCCGTATATTTTTTTTTTATTTTAATTTTAGCTTAAAAATATTGCATCACAAAAGTGGCTTAAATATTAAATCTAATACTTACATGAGAAAATTAACTGTTTACGTAATAATATTACCTTCTTGGATCGAAAAGGTTAATTCAATCTCATTTTGTTGTGATAGTACTGTGGCCCGAATAAAATTAACGTCCTCAAATACGATTGGTACATTGGTATACTCTTGCTTATTCAATGATGCCATCATTTCCCAGAGAAAGAAAAGATATCCCATAGCCGGAAATAAATTTTTGCCATCAACGACATGGTCTGTTAAATATATAAATGCCTCATCAGCTACATCAATACTGATAACCATTTCTTTTTTAAAAGTTATTTTTTGATGAGTATATTGAAATACGTAAAAGTCTTCGGAATGATTCCATTTACAAACATTATTAAAATTTATTATTATGTAATGCACTTATAAATGCAGTTGTTTATTTATTATCGAAATGACGTGAAATTTACTGAGATCCTAATATTTATTAAATTCTCCTTCGCTCTTTATATATAAGCATGATACATCATGTAAGTATATTCTTAAGATAAGTAGAATGATAGAGTATCATTTGCATAAAATTGCTTTAAAAAAACCGCCCTCCGATGATCTTAACTTTCATAGTTGCCAAGATCTTAACCCCAATCGTAACATTTCAAAAAGTTACACTCTAAAAGTCGAAAAGTGAAATATCACTCAAACGAGTGAAATACAAGTATAAGTGTAACAAAAAGTGAAAATTGAACCTGGCACTTCAAGTGATTCGTCACTCTAAGAAAGAGTAAAATTGCGCTGTGTAAATTGGAGTGAATTCGCACTTCATTTGAGTGAAAGGCACTCTTTTCGAGTGCAGTAGATCAGTGTCCATAGGAGTGAATTATGTTACTTTACAATTTTGAGTGGAAAATTTCACTCTGTTAGAGTCATTTATCAGTCGCTCTTTAGAATCGTGATTTACTATAGCTTTAGAGTGAGATTGTATTACTCCGGTAGAGTAACCGCTCTAAAAATTTGAGTGAAAAATTCACTCCTACCTTATGGGTGCTCGCATTTACTCAAATTAGAGTGACAACCCTCTCTTTTGCAGTGACTATAGCAATTACTCTAACATATTAGTGGCGAAACCACTTTAAAAAATTTAGAAAGTAAAATCGCCTACTAAATCCGACACTCATTATTTATTAAAAAATTATTAATAAAATAAGTTTTATAAATAAAATAATTTTCCAATAATTTCACAATTCTACATAGGTTTTCAATTTTTTACGCAATGCGACATCTATTCCATATCGTTTGGTGATTGCAACGCGAAACGAGAACTATCATCGTACAATTTCACATGGGTTTTCAACTTTCCACCTAAAGCACTAATTGTAAGTCTGTTTTTGTATAGCTAAACTAATATATGCTTTCTGCATTTAAAATGAAATATAGGTATGTGTTCAAAATTTAGCGAAAGCAAGAAGAAAAGTTCTAATGCACTTACAGTTTAGTGCAGCAATAAAGAAAAAATTTCTTATCTACATTGTTCGAAAAAAAGTCATAAATGTAATTCAGTGTTTTGTTGTTTGTTAAATATAATCTTTTAATAGATTTCACTTTAATGCTTCAAAGCTCATGAAAGTTATCTTTATTCGGATATTTTGCAAAATATGCATACCTTATGAGAGGAGAAATCATCGGTGTTCCGCGGCTTACAGGAAATTCTATTGTCGGATAGAGATTTGCAATCTGTGGCTGCAATCTTGCATTATAAAGTTTTCCGATTGATTTTAAAAATATCTCAACACTATGATCCTCGGTACGTTCATATAACGCTATATTTGTTACTGTAGAACATAAATAGTTGTTTAAAATGTGTTGAAAAATATTCTGAGGAGATATCTCAATCGTCACTGCATTTTTTGGAATCAAACGCATCGTCTTTGCGAATAACACCGGGGATAACAGATAATGTGTATAATATTTTGAACATAAAGACAGAAGTGTATTAGAATACTCGTGACCGGTTGTTGTTAGCCATTTTGAGCTGCGAAACTCTTCTTGTGGTAATATTTGGTTCAAGTATTCCTCGGACTTAGCTACAGCAGGTTTGATGTAACGACTATGAAAAGGTATATTACCACAAGGAATTCTTTTTACAGAAATATTATCAGCCTAAAAATATTGAAGAAAATTGTAAATAATAATAGTCATTCGGTTAGCCTAATAAAAGCATAAGTATTATAATGCTTATAATTTTATTGTTTTAATAAAACGATTTAAAGAAACTAAGCAGATAATATTATGTTGTTTATAAGCATTAATATACCTGCAGTTTTGTGAGGAATGCTTTTATAGAATTTGTTGGTCCACTCACAATAAAATTAGAAGAACTATTGTAACAAGCTATATCGATATCCGAAGGACATATGACTTTTAAGGTTTCACGATCGAGATTAATTTCAGCCATGGAGCCGTTAATTATTTTTGACTCGTGAAGAGCTAAACCGATAAAATATGCCGACAGAATCGTTTCTTCGGCCGTTAAACATCCATCGGCATATCCACAGATTAGTTCACCAATGGAATGGCCGATTATAAAATCGGGAACGATGCCAATAGATGTTAAAAGATCGACCAATCCAATCTGTAATACATATATATAAAAGAAATACTTTACCATTTGGTTTAAATAAAGATTATAATTATGAGGTAAATATTTAATTGTCCTTGGTATGTGGTATATATACATATAAAATACATTTATTAAGTTAAAAAGAAAGTCTTTTTCTTACTTGTAGTCCAATGAGACCCAATAATAAATTAATAATATTATTAAAAATATTATTATTATTATTTGTTAAAATATCTGTTAGTAGTATGCCGTAAGACCTCAAAATGGTTCCGCATTTCTGGATTGCCTTGGCAAACACTGGGAATTTCATTAGAGCGCGACCTATTAAAATTTTAATAAAGTTTTTAAATTTTGAGATATTCAGATATGAATATGTATCTGTTATTTACAATACGTAAACACGTACGCACACACACCATTTAGTATTGAATGTAGTCAGGAAGGATATGCAAGAAAAGAATCTAGCTTTTCACCATGTTGTAACATTTATTTATTTATGATAGAATATTCTGTTAGAATTTAATTTACTTGTTAAATTTTATAAATTAAATTCTTAATAAGTAGAGAGCAATAAATAAAACTTTTATGCAGTATTATAAGTTTAAGAACATATTAAGAACATGTTAAGAGCATGATCATACCCGAGAAAAGAAATGAATATAATATGGTCAGATGTAAAAATATATTATTATATTAGATTCATATTAGATATGAAAAGATCTAAATTAGATATAAAAGGATCTAATTTTATATGAATTTTATATAATTATATAATCAAATCCGAAATTTGGCGCGATATGATCTTCATATTCATATAAAATTAGATCTTTTCATATCTAATTTAGATCTTTCCATATCTAATAATATAATTTTACATCTGACCATATTATGTCCATTTTTTTCTCGGGTAGTGCTTTTCTAAATAATTGTAAAAGATTATTGATATTCTTATGTGCTTTATGTATATTCTTAAGAATTGTTGAATGTTGCATACTTAAAGTATTTTATAATAATATATTTACTTACTCATTCCAAACCATTGAGATCCTAGTCCAGAAAATATAAAACAAATCGGTCTTTTTATATATGAAGTATGTTCTATTTTATTAATTGTATTATGAGATATTTTAGATCCAGTTATCATGTACCCTCTGTAAAGGTGACCTTCTATATTATCACTATGAATATGATGTAGAAGAGATATAAATTCTGCATCTATTGATCGACTCCGCACCTGCATTCAGTAACAATAACATATATTTTATCTTTTTTGGAATAATTTTACATAAAAAGGAAGACAAAACAATTTAATTTTGCAAAAAATGTTTTGCTATAATACATTATTATTAGAGGAAAGTCCCCTATTATGAGATAGGCTCCTAATATGCGACAGCAAGGTTTCTACTAAACTAATAGGCCCTATCTGTTGGTTCCACCATGAACTTATTACCCTTGGGATAAAACCTATTTAGTGGAAAATTCATTGTTTGATCGTGCGTGTAGTCGTTGCAGAGAAAGAAATTGTGAAATTGTGAAATTGGATGTTGTCAAGTGCCATGGATATAAGTCTTTAAACCATGTTTATTATATAATTAATAAATATTTGGCAATAAGTTCTGCATGCAGCGATAGAGTAAGGTCGTATTAATAGGAAAATACGGGATATGTTGAGTTGTTCAATTGTAGAGATTAGATTTGGTGATCGCGAAACCGCAAGGCGTGGTGCTCGTAACATGAGATACTCAGGGTACTCCTGGGTTGCTGGAGTCTGAAAGTTATTGTATAGTAATAAAAGAAGAGAAAATACTATATTAACGTTAAGGGAAGGTTTATACGAATTTATAAGACTGTGCTGACCTTGATTTGAGGGGGAAGGGTGGAAGGGGAAGATTAGGTACAATATTGAGTATAAGTGGGTTTACGATTGTTGCAAATATGCTTCTCCATTACATTTGTCTTTCAAAAACTTTAAATAAAGTTTTTTAATTGCAATATGATGTATTTTGCACTTTATTAGCGATTTCCCGGGGTCTCTCATATTAGGAGCACACTTTTTCGATTTTTTTAAAAGCTTATTTTTTACATTTTTCTAATTTTCAGAAAAATCAATATTTAAATTAAATTTTACATTTCAGCATCTTAAAGCTTATTAAATTCCCTTCATAATGACCTACTATATTTTTCAATTCTGCCCATAGACTTCCGGCAATCACACAAAATAGATGTGGTATCTCATAATCGGGGTCTTTCCTCTATTTAATATATTGAATAAAAAACATTGACTTTTTTTGTGCAGATTTGAAATTATTAAAAAAAATGTATACAAATTTATTACACTAAGAAAAAATCCAAAAAATGATTTATTATGTGACTTCTAACAGTATTTACTTAATATAATACATATTTATTTAGAATCAGATATTTTTATTTAATTTGAATAAAAATATCTAATTCTAAATAAATATGTGTATTATATTAAGTAAATAGCTGTTTATAGAAGCCACTTAATAAATATTCTTTTAAATTAAAATATTTTTTTTTTAGTGTATGTATGCGACCTTATTTTTTTAAACCCCTCGAAAATATATATTTAAATTTATTTTATATTTATTATATTTACCTATATGGTAATTAAAAAAGTAAATGTCATAAGAAGTCATTGCTGAAATAAATTAAATAAGTTGTTACAATATTTGCTTACGTAATCAAAAATGATTTTAACTGCTTCCTCCGTACGACCAGATACAGCTACAAGCCTAGGTAAGTCATCATTCGGAGCTCCATTGTTGATTTTTTGTTTAGGATTTGATTTTAATAATATGTGGCTATTAGCCCCTCCAAATCCAAAAGAATTGACACCTACATAACCACCCTCCCATTTCGTTGGTTCAGTGACAATCTTTATTCTGCCTTCGATAATAGCAGTTAACTCTTTACGCGGACGCTTGAAGTGTATAGTAGGCATAATTATACCAGTTTCCATCGCTAATAATACCTTTAAGAAACCACATCTTTTTATTAGCAGTACTTATAATGATAGCAATTATTTTATAAATATATTAAATAGGTACATATATGTACCTATATATAATTATAATGATGTAAGGAAATATAAAGTGCTATAATCACACTTTAAGCATAAATCAATGTTAAATCATTTTATTACAAATGTACCTTTGCGATTTGACAAAGGCCACTGGCGGGTTCGGAATGTCCAATATTCGATTTTACCGAGCCCATCAATAAAGGAGTGTTTCTTTTAGCGCATAAAGTCTGGTCAATAGACATAACTTCCACGGGATCACCGGCAAGAGTACCAGTTGCATGGGCCTCCATGTAAGATAACTCACTGGGCACGATTTCACACTCCTCGTAAAATTTATTCAACAATATTTTTTGCTTCTCGAGTGATGGAAAGGTAATACCTTCTTCTTTAAAACCGTCGCAATTCATTTTACTGTGTACGATGGTTGCATATATTCTTCTTGCATTTTTTGCCTTTTGCAGATATACTACTGCGGCCGTATCGCTACGCATATATCCGGTGCCTTCCTCGTCAAAGGGTTTACAGTAACCGTTAGAAGACAAAACCCCTGAAAAAAATCGATCCTAATATACAAAATTCTTCGAGTTGTGATATTATTACAAAATAAAGAAATACAGGCTAAACACTGGCAAAATAAATAATATAAGTAAAATAAATTTTATTTTTATTTTTATTTTTATTAAAGACGCGAGTATAAACATGTATCTTTTAGAAAGTTAGTGAAGACATACATTGCAATATTAGTATCGATTAGAAATTCACACTAATAAAATCAAAACAAAAATACAAATAAATTTTACTTTGACTAATGTAATGTGTAATTAATAATGACTCTTTATTAAGCTAATATTTCAGTTTTAATTAATACTGTTTTGCTTATTAAATATCAAATTTCTTCAAAGGCAAAAATGCACAGAAATAATGTTAGTTGTAGAGTTTAGAACTAGATACAAAAGCAACAGAATTAAATAAATAGCAGTGTAGAAGAAACTGCCATTTACGTTCCAAGCCAGATCTGGGTAGCCTAATAATATTTCTGTGTGTATTTATATACATATTTTCAACTTATAATTAGTAAACTGCTTATTAGCATCAAAGTAAAATTGATATCGATTTAAGTAGGAGGAGGGATTTTATTCCAACGGAAGCTGTGTTCTAGCTAACAATAAGTCCAACAAAAGATCGGCGCGCAGTTTACTAACAATAAATTGGAAATATGTGTATAAATCCATACAGAAATATTATTAGGCTATCAAGATCTAACTTGGACCGTAAATGGCAGTTTCTTCTACATTGATTGTGTATTATAGATGCATAAATAGTTAATAATTAAAGACTTTAGTTTAATAAATAAGATAATTAAATATGTCGGTATTATAAGGTAACGGTATAAGGTAAATATACCGAACAGAGAACCCAGCACTTATAACCTTGACTTTGATATTTATTATAGAGGTCACTCTCTTGAGTACCCTTCAAAAAGTTTTTATAGCCTTCGTTTATTCTTTATTAAAATTTTATTTTAATTGGAGCAATTTCGTATTATACTAAATTATTATTACATTTTTAAGGACGTTCTCCGGTCCTTATACTAGAGAAAATCGATTTTCTTAGGATTTTCTTGAAACTGTGAATATACGTTAATTTAAGTGTGCTTTATGCGTGGTATAAATTTCAGTACCTCTTCCGGTATAAAAAATAAAGATACTGAGCCTCAAAGTTTCAACTTTTACTAATGAAAAGGTTTTCCAGGCCAAACGGTAAGAGATACGAGGTTGGCCAAGAGGACCAAAGTTGCTCCTCTCGTCGAGTTCTATAAGGAAAAAATGCCAAAACTAAAAAAAAATTAAATTAAAATTTTTTTTTTGAAACTTTGAGGCTCAGTATCTTTATTTTTTATACCGGAAGAGGTACTGAAATTTATACCACGCATAAAGCACACCTAAATTAACGTATATTTACAGTTTCAAGAAAATCCTAAGAAAATCGATTTTCTCTAATATAAGGACCGGAGAACGTCCTTAAGAAAAATATATCTAAGCATTTAAAATTGTAACGTATATCTCACGTTTATATTTTTAGTTTAAAATTTTTTTCCACTTTTTAGATTTATTTTCATGTCAAAACAATTGTATAACATTTCTAAATTATTTACCTGTAATATTTTTAAACTTTTTAATTTTTTAAAAGCTATATTGTTCAATTTAGAATTTTTAACTAGTTGTTTAACTTAGGATTTAAACTTGGTGCCTTTTATACTTTCTATCCTTTTTATACTTTCTATCCTTTCCCCGTTTCTCGAAAAATCAAAAGAAATCCCGGAGTTTGTACGTAACAATACCTCAAAATGCAAATAAATAATATTTTCAAGAGAAAAGATGAGCAATAGTTATGTTTGTTATAGAGTTTAAAAATATATACAAGAACAATTAATCTTATTAGATAAATATTTTTTTGTTAAATATTGTACCATAAATAAAAGAATATAAATATTTCGTACTAACTAATATAACAAGTACACAACATAATATATACGTGTAAGAAAGAATGGTTACCAAAATAAAAAAATCTAAAATTTGCGTAAAAATAAAAATTAATGAGATATAAATAAACATATCAATATTTTTTATGACCCAACATATACAATATACAAATATACAATATAATAGAATATAATAAATACATACCTAGATGATAAAATTGAAATTGTATGTGAGGATGGAGGCATAGATTGGCGGAAGCGATAATGGCCGCGTCGCACTCTCCGGATCGAATCAGCTCGTAAGCTTTCACTATAGCTACGTTACTTGAACTACATGCAGTATCAATATTATGCGATTGTCCAGTAATGCCGAACCAGTAAGAAATTTTGTTTGCCACGAAAGAAACGTTGGATCCAATCATTGATAATCTAGCAAGCTAATCACAGTACATGTTTCTAAATGTATAATATTTGAAATATTAAAATGTACAAATAATAAGTTATAAATTAAATATTTATTTTTTAACTGTTTAAAAATATCGTATAATTTTTCTACACTTTACATAATAAAAAGGAATTTCTATGCTTGCAACAATTTTACACATATATAGTTATTATTTCTTTAAATAAATTTCTATTAATTATATATAATTGTATATAATAATTGAACATATCTCACTTCAGGTTTAAAAGAAAAATACGATCGAGTCTCAGACACAGAAATTGCTGTAAGAACACTCGTTCTTGTTCCTCGTAATTCCTTTGGGTTTACACCCGCATCGATAATTGCTTCGTAAGTATGTTCGAATAACATTCTAGACATAGGATCCATTATATGAGCTTCCGTAGCGGATATATTGAAAAATTCTGAATCAAATTTCTCTATATTGTTGACTTGACCGATTCGATGGGGCATATCATAAGCTATATAAGAAATAAATATATTAATAATGTAACAAGAAAAAAAAGTTATAAAAATGTTTGAATTAATAAAATGTGATTTATAATTTTCAATATAATTACCGAGGATTCTTTTCTTATACACCTACATATACAATACAGTGTATCGTATATATAGTTTATTCGATTCTGACATTGTTTTTAAAAGTTTTTGGATTAGATTTGCAAATCTTTAATTATAATTTATTATAAAATACGAATTTTTTTTTAATTCTCGAAAATATAGCTTAATATTAATAGAAAAATTTATTACAATTATTCCACCGTCGATGATCGCTCGAACTAAGATCCACCTTGTTAAAAAGATTTTCTTCAAATTCTTTTAAATTGTCGCTATTAGGAAACCGGCCAGCAATACCAGATATAACGATTTTTTCTTCAGCATCGTCGCTGATATACGAGTTCGGATTCATAGTAGGTATCTTAATTTTTTTCGAAACAGACAAATTCTACAACAAAGTTCCATTATTAATTTTTTGAGAAAAAAGACATAAATGTATATAAAATAAAGAAAAGAATCAAATACAATTTAAATTTACATATATATATACGTACCAATAGGAAGTGGAAGCACGGCAATTGAAACACTCAAGAGTGAAGTCAAAATGCAACTAAATCACATATCTCTGATCCTTTCGTGTTATATTATACTTCTTCTACATACATATTAATGTTGCAGCCGATTAAAATTTTAAATATTTTAATATTTTAATGACGCTTCCGTTAAGGTATGTTTACTGCACAATCGTGGCAATTAGGGGAGACCGGGACTCATTGGCGCAAGGGACAAGTTGGTAATGCGTTCCGTTTATGTATTTATGGCGAAAGAAACAATGGAAAAGTTATCACAAAATGTCTCTTTTATGACATAGGTACTTTTCCCAAAGTTTTATTTAAATCAAACAAGTATTGCAATAAAAAAAGAGAAAACTCTGATTTAAGAGGTAGCAAGTAAATTTTCGAGCGTTTCAAAATATCGTATTATTAATGTTCTGCAGTTTGAAAAGTAAATCAAAGTGACGTATTATTAGTTAAAAGAAAAATGTATGTTACTATACAACATGTTATTTTGAGTACAACAATAATTTATTGTAATAAAATGACTGAAATCGTACTCGTATATGTAAGGATGGGTATGTTGACTCATATTAAGGCACGCTTAGCTTGATTCGCTGTTGCCGCGCGCGTGAAACGTGTGTGAATATGTGATTTGCTACCTACAATGTTGATAGAGGCTAGATATACATTTATATTTAATATTTTTATATTGAAGAAAGCTACATCTAAAATTTACAATTGTTTTTCTGCAATAGCATTTTGCTATTCAATCATTACAAAATAATTCTAAAAAATAGAATCTTTATCAAGAATACATATCTGCTACCTGTTTTGTATTTCTATTCCGTTTTTATTAATTTAACATCTACTTTTGTCGTATAGTCAATTTATCCTACTAAATTGACAATAGGGGGGCAAACTGACTACAATGCAGCATGTTCGTATTTCACTTATTACAAAGAAATTATCCAGTATATAGAATTATTCCCGGTATGGAAATGTAGAGAAAGGTTCTCTCTATCATATTAATACTGTTTAATCATGATAATTAGTTGTTTAAAAAATCAAATATCGAAATTGTGAAAATTGTGCCAACGAGTTTCGGTCTTCTCTAGTTACAATTAGACAGACAATTTGTCTGTCTATTAATACATAGTGACAGAATGTGTGAATTCAGAAACAGAATATCAAAAAATTATTATATGTTATCATTTTATGTTTGTGAGAATTATTATGAGTTTTAGACATGTTATTAAATAATTTAATTAAGAAAGTAAAACAATTGTTATAGTTTAATATCTAATAATGTGAAATATAATTGTTATTTATATTTTCACACGTATATAAGTTTACGAACTAAATTAGTTACAAACTAAATTAGTTACGAACAGTCTAAGTTTATTGAAAGATGAAGTTCTTTATATATTTTACAACAGTTTACATTTGAATAGAGATAGGTACCTATACAAGCCCGAATATGCTGACAAACGTATATATAAGATCTATCTATCCTACAAATCTTTGCACGCATACACACTGCACGTAATGTATTTGTCCTAATTTTGATTTTATTCAGAATCTTTTCATCAATGTTGAATATTAACTCATGAGTTATGATTAAAATGGAATAAACATTAAAACTAACAAATGTACGAAAATACCACGATTATTTATTAAGTAATATCTTAAGATGCTAATACGGCTCTGTGATTGGTTACCCAATCAGCAAAGAAATGTTTTTAAAAATATTTTTAAAAACATTTGGAAAACGTTTTTGAAAACATTTTTAAAAATGTTAAAAATCATGGGTTAACACACCTTTTTTTCATTGAAAAAATATTTATTTTAACATTTAAAAAAACATTTTTTTAATGTTTAAAAACGTTTATTTTAACGTTTAAGAAAAATGTTTTTTTAATGTTTAAAAAATGTCTATTTTAACGTTTAAAAAGACATTTTTTTTATGTTTGAAAATGTTTATTTTAACGTTTGAGAAAATGTTTTTTTTATGTTACAAAAACATCTATTTTAACGTGTTCTAAAATGTTTTTTAATCCAATATGGCGTCCCAAATGAGAATATCGGAAGGGCCCTGCTCGCTGGACCGGACTCCTCGCCTCAATCTTCCCTCTCGGACGCGAGCTGTTGCAGCTCTCCTTTTCCTGGCGGTGAGCTCTCCCTGGGAAGTCAAATCTCGCTCGGTTGGTCTCCAGAATACGTGCCGCTTAGCTCAATCACTTACGAAAAAAAGGAAAACGTACTCGTCTCGTCCGAAGAAACGCAGCAAGCGCGGCCATGACACCGAACGAGAGCGAGGAAGGAAGTAGGGGCGCTTTGAGAGTGGCGACTCACGCGTCGCGCCATCTGAATGAAATGATATAGCAAATAAATAATTAATGTAAAATAAATATTAAAATAATGTTAAATAAATGTTAAATAAATGTTTTTTCAAATCATTAGTGCAAAAAAACAAGTAATGTAAAATGAATATTAAATTAATGTCGAATAAATGTTTAATAAACGTTTTTTCAATTCATTATTGCAAATAAATAATTAATGTAAAATAAATATTACATTACTGTTGAATAAATGTTAAATAAACGATGTTTCAAATCATTATTGCAAATGAATAATTAATGTAAAATGAATATTAAATTAATGTCGAATAATCGTTACATAAATGTTTTTTTTCAAATTATTACAGTAAATAAATAATTAATGTAAAATAAATATTAAAATAATGTCGAATAAATGTTAAATAAATGTTTTTTTAAATCATTATGCCAAATAAACAGTTAATGTAAAATAAATATTAAAATAATGTCGAATAGATGTTAAATAAATGTTTTTTTAATTCATTATTGCAAATAAATAATTAATGTAAAATAAATATTAACCCTCCCAAGGCCACAGCTCTTTTTTTAATACGCCTCGACCACACTGGTTAGTCGACACCCAGATGGATTCAGTCTCATATCTCCAATTTAATTATGTACACGTAAAAAGTCATGAAACATCTTAAAAGAGTGTTGTTCAAATAAAATATGCAGAACCCGAAATATATATATGCTCGATGAATAAAAATGTTGTAATTTTTGGTTGCAATAAGAAATATACACCGATCGATATCACACCCCGGGTGGTCACAATTTAACCTATAATAATTTTCAAATGTTTACCAAACATAACTGACAAAGCCTTTCTGTACGCATCTTCGAGAGAAGGACTCAAACATATAGGGATCCTAGGTGGAGGGGTATTGATTTATTAAAGCCTATCTTAAAAATATCGGGCCTGAATTTTTGTTTGGGTGGCCGACACCCACTCGAAGAATTAAAATAATATCGAATAAATATTAAATAAATATTTTTTAAAATCATTATTGCAAATAAATGAGTAATGTAAAATAAATATTAAATTAATGTCGAATAAATATTAAGTAAATGTTTTTTTCAAATCATTATTGCAAGTGAATAAGTAATGTAAAATAAATATTAAATTAATGTCGAATAAATATTAAATAAATGTTTTTTCAAATCATTATTGCAAATAAATGAGTAATGTAAAATGATTATTAAATTAATGTCGAATAAATATTAAATAAATGTTTTTTAAAATTATTATTGCAAATGAATAAGTAATGTAAAATAAATATTAAATTAATATCAAATAAATGTTAAATAAATGTTTTTTTAAATCATTATTGCAAATAAATTATTAATGTAAAAGAAATATTAAATAAACGTTAAATAAACGTTTAATAAATATTTTTTCTAAATCATTACTTCAAATAAATAATCAATGTGAAATAAATATTTAATAAACATTAAATAAATATTATTTTTACAATGGATTGTATAAATGTATAATTAATAAAAAATAAATATTAAAAACACATTTAAAAAACATTGTCTGCTGATTGGGTAATGACATCTTAAGATTGTACTTAAGATGGTCTTAAATATAAGAACCGACTATGAATACCGGCCTATAAAAGATAGAAAAACATTTTTTAAACAAAAGTTGAATGGTTTGAAGAGTACTTTAAAATAATAATAATAAATTTTTATTTTTTAATAACTTATAATTTAGGTTAGGTCCGTACGCTCACCAGACTTCAATTAGGCAATTTTAGAACTTTTCGTTTCGTACTTTGTGAGTACCCCCCTATCGATTAATCGATTAATATATGACTCATGACTGTTCACTCGGGGCCCAAACTGGGTATAGTCCTTTCAGAAAAATAATAATAATAGTGGAAGTATTTTGAAGATTTTTATTAGATTTGTGGAAAATTTAAATACACAATTATAACGTACATAAATAGATCATAAAAGTTTTTTCTAAAACATTTTACATATATCTTACCGTTTCCATATGATAATTGCTTAGAATACTATCAAATATAAGCGTTATCCTTGAGAGGTTGTTTCATACGTCTTAAACCTTAAAATGACCATATATAAAAAGATATGTACTCTTAAATTTTTGTGCTTAACAATATATTTTGAGAAGATATAAATCGATTCCGGACAATTATGATATAATCTTTCTAAGACATAAAAGAACCATAATTGTCTGAAATTAATTGGATTCTTCACTTCTCGAAATATATTGTTAAACATAAAAATTTAAGCGTACATATTTTTTTATACATGCTTATTTTAAATTTTAAAGACGTATTGTAGGATAACATTATCAGAAAGACATCTTATTTCCTGATATATAATATCTTTAAAATATTTTGTTTTAATGTTACCGCGTCCCGATAAAGTATATTATATCTATATATATATTTATATATTTATTGTATTATATTATCTTCTATCTTATCATCTTCTATCCATTCTTCGTTAATAACTGATATGATTTTGTCATTGTCCATCATTGTGGTATGATTACCTTCTACATAATGAATTTGCACTTTACCTTCGGTAACCTAAAAATAAGTTTCTTGTTATAAAGTTTCTTGTTATTTTTAAAATCATATATAGTTCTATTTCAAAAATATCTATCCAAATTATAGATTTATTTACCTTATGTAAACCATAATCCTCTTCAGTAAAAGAGGCAATCGGAAATGTGGGTTTTAGCAATGTTATAGGTGATTTAAGGCGAGGTAATGAAGAAATATCATAATCCTGTATAGCAACTATATGATTGTAAACTGTGAAATATATCAGTTTTTGATTTTCAGTGGTCAATACATCTACCTCGTTCGGGAAGTAAGCATAAAATATTTTTAATTTTTCGTTCCATGTGTCACATTTATTCAGCTCGAACGCAAGCTGTAAATAAGAAAATTTTATATGATTAATAATAATAATTGTGCCAAAATAACATCTGCGTTTTATTAATATAAATATACAAAATTTATTGAATTTTTGAACTATGGTAAAATCTGTTGTTATTCTTATTTATTTCATTAAAATTCCTTAGATATTTATTAATACTCACTTATTGTGCTTTCTATCTAAAGCTATTATTATTATTTAATCTTGACACATACACAAATATACAAAACAAAATGTAAAACAATTTGTTTTACTATTTCAAGATTCAAATACAATCTCTGAAGATATTCATGTTATAATGAATTATTTTATGTATGTGTTATTAATTTATTTAAATTTATATAAGATTAAAATTACATAAATAGTTTTTACAATAAAAAATCAAAATATGTTTCTTTATATCATTTACTAACCTTTTTCTTGTTAATTATAGTGTACATTTCCAATAAACCAAGTAATACCACATTTTGTAACTCATCTGGCGAAGTACAGCCCAAATATTGATTAGTCCAAAATTTCATTTGATCGGGAGCTCCGTCTATTAATATTAACCGTCCTGAGAAATCTTTAGCTTCTAATAATCTTGCTAATTCAATGGCAATTAAGGATCCAAACGAATAACCCACTATTAAAAATTTCCTTTGATCCTTCATTTTCTTTAATATATGCTAAGAAAATAAATATAAATATATGTGTAAGCTGTGGTATAATACGAAAGATTTGTACCTCTAATTGTTAAATATTACTTATATATATACCTATAAACTATTTAAAAATAATCAAAATAAATATTTTAATTTAATTTAATCTCCTTACAGGCAGCAAATAAGCGGCTGATTTCATCACTGAATGACTTTCATCAGGAATATTAAGTACACCATGTTGCACACACGTTGTCGAAGATTTAATTCCTGATGCTATAGATTTATATACGCTTGAACATCCTTCGATTCCCGGTAAGAGAAATATATTGCCTCGATCAACCTCCTTGGTAACAAGTTCTACAAGAATATCTGGAACAAAGTCTGAATCCTTCACTTTTCGAATCAACATGTCGAAGCCTTCCAAATTACTTGGATCAATTTCATTTGTAGCTTGTATCTTTCCTTGTTCGGTTGTAATTGTCATTTGTCGAAGTTTAGCAAAATTTAGAGTTCTAATGTCTTGCGCTGTCAAGGAAATATCGAACTCTCTTTCCAACGTTTGCTTAATTTCTACTGCCATCATCGA
This sequence comes from Temnothorax nylanderi, assembly GCF_030848795.1. Classification (NCBI taxonomy): domain Eukaryota; kingdom Metazoa; phylum Arthropoda; class Insecta; order Hymenoptera; family Formicidae; genus Temnothorax; species Temnothorax nylanderi. Next base: position 485,258 of record NW_027249180.1, on the reverse strand, counting down.
ATCCATACCCATTTCGGCCAATGGCATATTTGATGGTATTGCATTTATGTTCTTCAATCCTATTTTGTTTGAAATAAAGTAAGAATTGTATAATAAAATCAATTATATGTTATTTTATTTAATCTTTTAAAATTGAATATACACCAAAAATTTTAATCAATAATTAAATTGTTACATTTTTTTATATCTTTAAGCACTTAGCTATTTCAATACAAATGCTTAGTAAATGGAAGCATTGTTAATTATTGCCTAATTAGCACATATTGGTATGCATCTTATTTGAAATTTTTTAAATTATTAGTCAATCTTCTAAAGTCGTAAAACGTTAAAAGAAATTTGAATTAATATAAGAGATACATGCGAGGAAAAGATTAATCTTCAAGTAATGAATTAAGAAGCGAAACTAGCGAACACAGACGATCTGTATGTCATTGAATGTATGTCATTGAAAAATGATTTTTTGACAAGTAAATGACTATATGTATATAAAAGTGCATTTCTTTAATCAACTACTTTTCTGTAAATAAAAATGCTTTAATTGTAGAAACTTAAATAAGTTATCAGTTTATTGAAAACTTAACGTTTTTTTCCCAAAAAGTTTAAAGAAACAACTTTCTAAATAAAATTGTCTTAAATAATTTTTTATTAATGTAAGACTAATAAAATTATAATAAAATTATAATATAATTATATTTTGCTTCCTCATAGAGGAAGCTTTGTTTTCGTAAACCTCGTGTATGGACCTTTGATCACGTATAAAGCTAGCTCTAATCAACTAAATCTTAAAGAATTATATATGAAATAGGAGTAGAAAAAACTAATAAAGAATATAATAGAATTAAAAAAATTGCTAATAATAAAGGGATTACCGATTTCTGTCTAAAAAAGTCAACGTAATGCTCTAAACAGAAAATATTTATTATTCTCGACAACAATTGGCAACCAGTGTATGAAAAACGACTACGACCCTCAGGTTTGGGTCCTTATCAAGCAATTTCTTCTCTTTCTTTCTTTCAGATATCCCACTTTATGGTTGACTAGATTTTCGGAAAAAACAACTATTTTTTCTTCTAAATATCAATTGCGATCTAAAAATGTTGATTAAAACCCAAGTTATACAATAATAATTTAAATGAGAGAAACACGTAGAGACTTAAAGGGTTAAGTCTACTGCAATTGTGAGAGATAATTTTCCAAATATTATAAGCATTCCTGTAAATTTAAGGGGTAACGCCACTCTAGAGTCCCAAAAAAAGCCAATTTTTGATAATTTTTTTCAGAAATACAATAATCATAAATGAAAATCGTTTAATTCTATTTATTATCTATATATTAAAGTATAAAAAAAATTTTTATTAATTTTTTATTGACAAACTGGCGGCGCCAGAGCCATTGATCCAAAGTGCCTTTTTGCGGAACTCGTCCAACGGGCGGAATCAAAGCTCCTATAATTTCTGAGCTGGTACAAAAATTCAAAGATTTTTGAAAAATATATAAGATTTTCTATAGAAGTACGTATGGGAATTGCGAAATATCATTTTTTGTAAGAATGGTGCATGTTGGAAAAAAATGTTTTATTTTTCACTAAAAAATTTCGCACAAAATTGTTTATGAAAAAAGTTTTGTTCAACTTATCGCAAAATCCATACGTATTTCTAAAGATAATGTTATTGTAAAGTTTCACTCGAAATTTCAAGTCAATCGGATAAAAGGTGTTTGAGTTCTGATTCCGCCCGATTTTAAAAAAGCGATTTCGAGAAAAACGCGTTTAAAGTTTCAGTTAACATTCACAGATGCATTCCGCGCCGGCAGACGGATTACGAAAAAGGGATAATAGAGATTTTTCCGAGCTTTGAAACCAAGTGTACCTTATTTCTAAGACCTTAAAGCATCGTTTAAGCAAAAAAAAATCGATTTTTTGAAAATTTTAGAGTGGCGTTACCCCTTAATTTATAGCAAAAAAAATATTTTTTGAGATATTACCTACTTATTCCAATAAATATACTTGGAATAAGATTTTGATTTCACTCTTATTTCATGGCATTATATGTATTTAGTACATTTCTTTGTTTAGCGTTGTATAAAACTGCTTACCCATCATATGAGCAACTGTTTCATAAATATTCATTGATCCGCCAATTTTTGCTTTTTCAGCAACAACCATACTGCTTACGACAGATCGATCTTGTAACAGAAATACTTCTAATGTATCCAAGCAGGAAGATATTCGTTGTTGCAATGTACCTCCAATAACCAATTCCTTATTTTCTTCTTGCATATCTGCTACGAGTCCAACGTCACCAATAGCACCCCATTGTATCGCTAAACCGTGTAATCCTTCTTCCATCCTCTTCTCACAGATTCTTTCCATTACGGAATTAGCCATCCCATAATTTGTCTGACCTGCGTTTCCTCTTCCACACGACACGGAGGAAAAAACGACAAAATGTCGAAGTTGTAGACAGATCTTCCTCGACAATTCGTCCATTTTTTTCGTCATCCATGCTTTTGATTTGAATGAATCCTCGAACGTTTGCGGTGATTGATTTTGAAATATACAATCTTTTAAAACAACTGCAAGATTAAATATAGCGTCCACTGGTGCTATATCCTCAGCAAATTTTAATATAGATTCACAATCTTCATGTTTCAAATTATCATTGACTGTAACAATCTGTACATCCACACCGTAAGATCGCCATAGCTTTACTCTTGATTGCTGATAACCTGTTCTAATCCCGGTTCGTGACGTTAAAACCAGATGTTTTGCACCTCGAAGAGTCAACCAATCCGCTAGCTCTAAACCAAAACCGCCTAGTCCACCCAAAATCACGTAGCATTTATGCTCCAGACAATAATATCGTGGATGAGCGAGTAATGGAGCATCCAAAGGCTCATTTTCTTCCCGAATTTTTATTATTATCTACGAACAAGCATACAACCATTACACAACAATAAATGATAAATAACGAAGATTTCATTTTTTATTTTATTATTGATATTGTTTTGTATTTTATCATAAATTTTATTATTAATTTTAACATTGTATTTTATGATTTAATTTTATTATTGCGAGGAATAACATTTATCTATAATTATTGCAGATTTTAGTGAAGAGTACACATTTAATGATAATGCAAAATGTTTAATATTCTAATAAGTAATTAATAAATTAATAACAATAACAAAATAAAAATGTTTAGTAATGTTTGTCTAATTTTTTTAACTAGATTCTAATAGACAAATCACATTAGTAATTATTAAAATATTAGGCTCGTTTTATGCAAAGCAATATGAGAGAATAATGGGCCAACGATATGAAAATAAATACAAGATATTATACTAATACAAAACTTTATTTATAATAAAAGTAGACATAAATTAAATTTTGACTTTACTAAGTCTTTTTCAGCACTATTGAAAGGAGTATAAAGGAGTATAAATTGAAAGGAGTTAAAAAGTGGCCGATTTTTGGCCCTAAGCCGGTATATGCATGGTTTCTTATATTTTTTTTGGCCGTAGAATGACATGATGATTCTATATGGCCGTTTGCTATCAAAACATTTTGTGACGAGTCATACTGCATATGGAAAGAAAAATGAAGGTTATAAGTGGCTCATCTTTGGGGTTTGTACCCATTTTTCCCACACTTTGGTAGCAAACAGATATCACCACGTGATTCTACGGTCAAAAAAATTATAAGAAACCATGCATATTTTACATGCCGGCTTAGGAGTAAAAATCGGCCACTTTTTAACATACTACTTTGGGAGAATAAGTTTAATAATTAATTATGACCGAATTGGTCTATCGTAATATTTTCCGTGAATGCACGATAAGTGACACATTTTAAATTAAATAAAAATTAAAACATGATAACACTAAAATACATTACACGAATGTAAAGTCACACAAGATGTTAAGAAAACGGTAAGAAAACACACATAGTTCTTATATTATAAAATTATAAATTTTAAAACAATTAAATTAATTTTGACACGTTGAATTATTTAGTCATTGGATAAAATAAATTGTGATTTTTGCTTATTCGATGTTAGGAAGCAAGAATAAGATGATTTAAAATGTCTAAAGAAAATATCACGTAAAAGTTCGAGTCAACGATGAAAGGAAGACAAGAGTTATCCAACATAAAAGAAATGTCCAATGTCGACATTCATATTCAGATAGTTTTAAGAATAAAGGTTGTAATATTGAAATTTTTTTTTCCTTTTTCACAGATTAATTGATGAAGAAATTAACACTCTCTCTCTCTCTCTCTCTCTCTCTCTCTCTCTCTCTCTCTCTCTCTCTCTCTCTCTCTCTCTCTCTCTCTCTCTCTCTCTCTCTCTCTCTCTCTCTCTCTCTCTCTCCCTCCCTCCCTCCCTCCCTCTCCTCTCCTCTCCCTTTCTTCCCTTACCCATCTTTCTTTCCCCTCCCTCCTTCTATCTCCCTCCCTCTCCCCCTCCTCACTCCCTCCCACCCTTCCTTTTCCACACTTATTTTCGAATCCTTAATTCGCCACACTTCGGTCCAGTGGACCGCTGAACGTTTTTCGGATTTATATACTCCGTCCAACGAGAGATCATGGTTGGATCGGACGAAAACTCATCCGTTTCGCGCAGGTCTCCGCCCACAGAACATATATTTACGTACACGATACGCCACGATCTAGGGACTTTACCCCCACTTTGCTCGCCTACTCGCAAAACTAACCATGATCTCCTCGTTGGACGGAGTATAGTTTTCACATAATAACGTAATTTTCTAGTTTCTTTATAATAAATTCAGTTTAAATTTAATTCATTTTCTTGATTTGATATTGTCATAAACATCTTATTCAGAGTCTTTATTTTCAATTTTTACAGTACAAACTTGAAAATATTAATCAGAATGAAAATGACAATGCGACAAAGTCGAGTGGTCTTACGGACCGGAGAGTGGCGAATTAAGGACTCGAAAATAAGTGTGGCTAGCTAGAGTTAACTACACCATATTTAGAATGTCTCTAATTTGACATAAACAATTATTTTGTATCGTAATTAAATATCTCTGTATACGTATATTAAGAAATAATCTTACCTTACCAATATGTTTTCCAGAGGCCATATATCTAAAGGCAGCTTCTATTTCATTTCTTTTAAAGGCTTTTCTACACAGCGGTTTAATAGCGCCATTTTCTAAACCTTCCGCTATTTTCTTCGACAGCGTTATCTTTCGTTCTAAACTTGATGAATGTAATTTATCTAATAAAATACCGTAGAAACTGATACCTTTAGAGAAAATAAACGAATCCAATGAATTATTGGAAACCATATCAAATTTTCCAATTTCCAGAAAACGGCCACCATTTGCTAAACAGCGAACAGATGCTTGCAATTTCTCTTCGGCTAAGGAATTCAATACAATATCCACTCCACGACCTCCTGTACGCTGCATAATCATTTGTTCAAAACTTGTATCTCGGGAGTTTCCGATATGATCTTCGGGAATAGAGGGAAAAGTTTCTTTCATAAACTGTCGTTTCTCGACAGTTCCAACTGTCGTAAACACTTCGCAACCTTCATGAAGGGCAAGATGGATCGCAGCTTGACCAACGCCACCAGTACCCGAATGGATCAAGATTTTGTCTCCTTTTTTCATCTTACCCTTTATATACAAGGCGTCATAGCACGTGATGTACACACACGGAACCGTTGCTGCATCTTCCATTGTCCATTCATCGGGTACATTCCAACTGAGGTATTCGTCGGGCACGCAAATGTTCGTCATTCCTCTAAACATAATTTTTTAAAGTACACTGGTCAACAAAAGTATTGCAACACACAATTCATATCAAAACTTCGTATAACTTCAAATAAGCATATCTCCGCGAAAAATTGTCGTATTTGAAACATTTTTTTTCATTCTGAAGGGTAAAGTCTATACCTTTTCGATAGATTTTGAATTTATCCTCCACACTTTCCTGCAATCTTTTCAAAAATAAGGACATGTTTTGTCTCCAAAAATTGTAGGGTTGGTAGTCCAACAATGAATCGGTAGTACACTATGAACCATTATTGCAATATTTCATAAATGTAATGTTGCTAGATTGTGCTTGTTATCATGCAACGACTCGCATTTGAACCCCTCTTCGGCTCCCCAATCAGTCGGCAAATCGCGCAAAGGACGCCCGTTTGAGGCCACATTTTTTTATTTTTGAATGACTACCTAAGTTTTTTTCGTAAATTTTGCGTATTTTTCATGTTTTTGTTGTTATATTTATTATTTTTTTCATTATTCTATAATTTTGTGTACATATTTGGCTTTATAATTCTGTAAGCAACTTTCTTCTATTGTGCATTATTTTACCGTATTTCTTGGAGATTATCGTAAAAAATGTTATATGGTCTACAATAAACCATTTTATTTTTTACTACAGTTATCTGTATTATAATAAGTCTTATTAAACTGACTAGTTGCTACAATAAATAATAATCTAAGTAAGAAAAAGTCTTATTAAAAATAATAATTTTGATTTTAAGCTTCAAATAATAAAAACATAACATATATAATTAAGTTAGCTTTAATTTAAAGCCATTCTATCCTAACCTTACTTATCATGTCTTATAATTACCTCTTCTCTAAATAAACATTTTAAAACATGGTAAAATTAAAATAACACTAACAATTTACTGTATAAAACATGTGATTTATTGTTAAAAATGGCTAGGTTCATTGTGTACACACCTCTGTACACAATGAACCATTTGACATTGTTTTAAAAAAATTGAAATTGTGGCTAAACTTTAAAAATGACTTATAAGTCATCTTATACAGTATGTAGCCAACTAAATTCATGAATTGTATGCAAAACCACAGATCTCCAACTCAACAATTTAGAGAGATATAAGCGTATGAAATTTACATGGTTCATTGTTGGACTACCTACCCTATATAATTTATGTGCTCATGTCTTGTAAAAGTTATGTGGTAATTATATTGATTATATAAATCGCTTTGTATCATGGATTTTTGCGGTTCAATCTGTCATGCTTAAAGTTTTGAGAATTTTCGAAATTTTGTAAGTGTTACATTTTACTAGATTCTATTCTTCGGATAATTTGTCAATTTGTTAAGGGTCTCGAAAGACAATTATTTACGCTATTTCTTCATGTTTATTTGATAACTTCTGCATATCTCTACAGCATATATGGAAAGGCGTTATTTCAAGTTCATATACATAGCGTACAAGTTTGAAATGTAGCAGTTTATTTTCTATTTTATCTGAAGCATATTTTCAATTAAATTCAAATTTAATCTAATAAAATTGAAAATATATTAAATATTAAACTAATACTGCTAATAAATGTAAATATAGTTTTCTTTTAATTAGTAATTATTGATAGAGACAATCATCATCTTACCCGTTTGAGCACATTCCCATTATTCTGCGTCCATATATATCAAACCCGACAAATTCCAAGCCAATAAGACTATCTAAATAACTGCACTCGCGTTCAAATAGTCTGATCGAGTCGGCAGTAATTCTACCAGTAGCCAACATAATATCTTTGAAGTTGAGAGGTGCATAAATTACATTAACGAAATCTTCACGCTTAATGTAGAAAAACATTCTCTTCTGTACCCAGCAGAGAGTACTCAAATCTCCTTGCACCTATTACAAAGAAACATAAATAATTACAATTTAATAATAAAATTTACAATATAATTTTTTGACGCACCGTCTGTTTAACGTAAGCGCTGTCTACGAGTTTTGGTTCCAATGACGGTAATGGAAAATGCCTGTATGATCCCCAAACGTTACCGGAACGTAAAACGTTGATAGGTAGGTCCAATTGCAACTGTTTCATGTACAATGGTTCTTGCAAAGAAAATGTAGGCGCTTTGTCATCTTGAATAAATACGCTTCTAATTATTTCGCCGCCTGGTTCTTTTCGCAAACAATTAATAAAACCGAGTAGCCCGCATTCGAAGTCTTCTTTCGAGACGAGAATTATCTCCATATCTACACCAGTCTCGTTTTGCACATTCATGATTGATTTCAGTTCATCAACCCATGAAAATTCGTAATTGTTCACATGTACAATCCGCTGGTTTCTCGCAATATTTCGCGTTTTTCTTAATAACAAAAGCTTCTTGTCATTTATTTGTTTTTCCAGTATGATATCCAACTCATACGTTTTCAGGCATGAATAATCGTAGACCGCACCGGATTCCTCCAAAGTCAGTAGAAAACCCTGTGGCATTAACAGAGACAGCAATTGTTTATATAATTTTTTACTATTTTTTGTCAAAATATTGAAACCAAGGACCATCAAACAATTCTCGTCCTTCAACAACTTAGTAATTTCCGTTGTAGAAACGTTGCCGGGAAAAGAAATATTTGGGAATTTCTCATGGGTCTTCACGAGTTTAGTGTGGTGTCGAATCTGCGGTAAATCATTTAAGATTTCACTAATAACTGGAGAATTTAAATCTTCTGGTACCACTTTGTCACTATCATCGATAAATTCGATAATTTTAACATTTATTATATTGCAACATTCGAGTGCAATGTGCGTCGACATTCTTATTGCATCTTGCAACGACATAGTACCTAAATCACGATGAGCAACATATTTGTATTCTTCAAGAACGGTATTAACTACTTTTTGTCGGCGAGATATAGGTGTAGCCACAGTGCCACAAATTTCTATTCCTCCAGATATTATAGCGTCTAAAGACTTGTAACGACGAACAGAGAATTCTGCAACGTAACGAATGAAATTTATTTGTCAGGCAATTGGCCGCATTGTATCACTTATTTTACTTACGTCTATCTTCAATTGGACAATCCTGAATTATCTGTGTGTGATATTTCGGATCGATAGTCAGTTTGCGAATTCTTGTTGGAACATAAAGGCTTCTTGAATTCTGTCCTAAAATCATCATCTGTAACATACTGTCCATAAATGCCACCCAATTAGATGTCCATGCGATATGGCCGTTTGATCCAGTAACCGATGCGCTTTTTAATCCACGAAATGCGCCGGCATATTGATAACCACGAAGTCTTAATTCCTTATAGATGTCTTTTGTATTCATTTCTTCCTCATCATCGATACATTCAGCAAGATTAGCTGATATTTTTTCATTTTCAATATTGGTTGGAATTCGTACTGTTCCAGTAACAATAGCATTATCTCCTTCGGTTATTTCAAACCTATTGCTACCTAGATATAGGTGTAAATTCATTAAACGTAATATAATTTTATAAGAAAAATCAAAATTAATATAAATATCCCACTCGGCATGTTATGTTGCTGAAATATTGAAATATTCGGAAATGGTGCAGAAATATTTCGTTAACATTTTATTTGTAACTATGCATCTCTGAAATATTTTATAAATGTACCTGCATCATGTTTTTTATAATATTGCATTAACAATATTTCTGAAATCTTTCAAAAAGTTGTTTACAATATTTGTAAGTTTCTGTAATATTGCAAAAAAATGTAGCAGATGCAATATTTCAGAAATATTTCTGAAACATTATAAAAGTAATATTACGTTTGCATTGCACGAATAATATTTCTGTAACATATCAAACGCAACATTGCATTTAAAATATTTATGAAAATTTTCTGAAAGATTGCGTAGATAATGAAAAATTGAATTGCAGGCTGTGAATTTCTACAATATTGCAGAAGAAATATTGCAGATGTAATGGTTTAGAAACATTTCTGATACATGATAAAACTATTATTACGTTTACATTGCACGCGTTATATTTTTGAATGTTTCACATACAACATTGCATTTGTAATATTTCCGAAAAGTTGCTGACAGACTTTAGAACTTATAAAAAATTAAATTTATTATTATATAATTATTGCATTTTTTCTCTTTTATTAAGAATTTTCTGATATTCCAAATTTTGTCATATGGCATTTTTAATATAAAATATAAAATATTTAATAATATTTAATATAAAATAATATTCGACGCTGACTGGCAAAAAAGATTTATTCGTATATCTGTATTGTTAATATTGTTATGCGATAGCTTTATGCTCACCAAAATAAGCAAGTATAAGAAAGAAAGAAGCGTCAGAGTCAGAGGATCACCACTACCCTGTTCGATCATCGATGTCAAGCGACAAGGCGCCGGTATACTACTTGGATGGGTGACCGGCTGAGAGAGCGGATTTTTTCGGACAAACGCGCGGCGGCTGTACGCACATATACACGGCTTAATATATTTTTTTTGTTCCGGTAATAAAATATTTCATTTTTCACATATCAACAAATAGTTTTTGCGTTAGTAAGAAAATTTTGTTTACTAATACAAAACATTTTTCTCAGTGTAAAATGTATTTGAAATATCTCTGAAGTGTTTCTGCAATATTTCGTAGATATATTTGAGAAATATTTCAGTATATTACCGAAATATTGCCGAAATCTTTCAGCAAGGTTGCTTTGAAATAATTGCGGACATTGAAACATTGCCGAAATGATGTAGAAACGGTCGTGAAATATTTCTGAAATATTGATGAAAGGTGTAATATTTCAAATGGAATTTTGCAGAAATGTTTCTGAAATATTACATGCCGAGTGAGATGTTAATATGGAGCTGGACCTTACAAAAGCAGTGAAAAGAAAGAAGATTCCGTATTAGAATTAGTTATTCTCGTATATTTTCTATGTATACTTTTTACCTTTTAATTATGGCATATATTGCGTCATAAAAATAGCATAAGTTTTAAAATCTAATTAAAAAATACAAAGCTTACGAGAAAATTAACTGTTTACGTAATAATATTACCTTCTTGGATCGAGAAAGTTAATTCGATCTCATTTTGTTGTGATAGCACTGTAGCACGAATAAAATTAACGTCTTCAAATACAACTGGTGTATTGATATATTCTTGGTTTTTTAACGATGCGATCATTTCCCAGATATAAAAAAGATATCCCATAGCAGGAAATAAATTTTTTTCATTAACGACATGACCCGTTAAATACACAAATTCTTCATCAATTGTACTAATACTAACAACAATTTCCTTTTTGTCAATTATTTTTTTTTGACGAATTCGCATTACAAACAAATCTTCTGAATGATCCCATCTGCAAACGTCATTAGAAATTATTATATAATCTTCGTGTAAACGAATTAATTGTAGAAACTACTCAATTCAAGATTTGATGTAAAATAGAAGCTCAAATTCTAAAATATCACTGTTATCTGCTCTTTGTAATAGGCATAAAAGGATTAACATATGTATAAGAATACATTTATCTTTGAGATAAGTAAAGTGATAGAATGTCTTCAAAATACAGAGATGTGATTTTAAAATTAGATGATAAAACTAACTAAGTTTGAAAGAGAGTTCAAAGTTCCAATTCGCTATTATATTGAACATGTTCTCTTCTGACTATTTCACCTAAATATTTCAAAATTTATGAAAGTGTTTGTTTTTCGATCATTTGTCCATTTCTGTCTAAACAAAAAATATGCATACCTTATGAGAGGAGAAATCATTGGGGTACCACGGCTTACAGGAAATTCCACTTTCGGATAGAGATTTGCAATCTGTGGCTGCAATCCTGCGTTATAAAGTTTTCCGATTGATTCTAAAAATATCTCATTATTATGATCCTCGGTTCGTTCATATAGCGCTACGTTTGTTACTGTAGAGTATAAATAATTGTTTAAAATGTGTTGAAGAATATTCTGAGGAGATATTTCAATCGTCACTGTATCTTTTGGAACTGAACGTATCGTCTTTGCGAATAACACCGGAGACAACAAGTAATTTGTATAATATTTTGAACACAAAGGTATAGTATTGGAGTACTCATGAGAGGATGTTGTCAGCCACTTTGAGCTGTGAAACTTTTTTTGTAGTAATGTTTGTTTCAAGTATTCTTCAGACTTAGCTACAGCAGGTTTGATGTAACGACTATGAAAAGGTATATAACCACAAGAAATTTCTTTTATAGATATACTATTCGCCTAGAGGAATGAATAAAATCATAAGTATTATTAATTGCTTGTTTTAACAAAACAATTAAAGAAACTAGATAAAAAAAAGATTCTATTGTTTATAACCATTAATATATACCTGCAATTTGGCGAGGAATGTTTTTATAGAATTCGTTGGTCCGCTTACAATAAAATTAGAAGAACTATTGTAACAAGCTATATCGATATCCGAAGGACACATAACTTTTAAGGTTTCGAGGTTGAGATTAATTTCAGCCATGGAGCCATTAATTATTTTTGACTCGTGAAAGGCTAAACCGATGAAATATGCCGACAGAATCGTTTCTTTAGCCGTTAAACATCCATCGGCATATCCACAGATTAGTTCACCAATGGAGTGACCGATTATAAAATCGGGGACTACACCAATAGATGTTAAAAGATCAACTAATCCAATCTGCGATACATATAAAAGAAATAGTTTCCCATTTGGTTCAAATAAAGATTAGAATTGTGAAGTAATTATAAAGTAATTTGTTTTTAATTATTTTTATAATATATGGTATATAAATATATTTATATACCATATATTATAAAAATAATTAAAAACAAATTACTTTATAATTACTTCATATTACTATATATATATATATATATATATATATATATATATATATAGTAATTTTTTTTTAATTATCTTTATAATATATGGCATATATATATATATATATATGCCATATATTATAAAGATAATTAAAAAAAATTACTATATATATATATATATAGTAACAAAACAAAAAGTTTTTTTTTTCTTACCTGTAGTCCAATAAGACCCAATAAAAAATTAATGATATTGTCAAAAATATTTTTATTATCACTTGTTAAAATATTTGTAAGTAGTATGCCATAAGGTTTTAAAATGGTATCGCATTTCTGGATGGCCTTGGCAAACACTGGGAATTTCATTAGAGCGCGACCTATTAAAATTTTAATAAAGTTTCTAAATTTCAATATACAGATATGTACATGCATCTGCGTATTTAGATGATAATTAGATTTTTTTAGTTATCGGTAAGGGTACGTAAGAAACTCTAGCCTCTTCCTATATTGTAATATTTGTTGTAGGATAAAATTTAATTGTATTTGTTAACTGTAATAAATTAAGTTCTTAATAAATAGTAAGTAATAAATCAAACTTTTATGTATATATTATTATAAGTTTGATAACATACTAGATAAGAATATGTTATGATCATGATCGTAACTCTCCATATTTGTACGTTCTGTATACTTATATATCCTATAACTTAAAATTTTTCTTTGTTGAATGTACATTTAAAATATTTTATAATAATATATTTAAACAATGGGGTAAATTATTGAATCCGCCAGTGTGTAGATAACAATAAAATTCAGAGTTGAGCGACCCAACTGGCCAATTTCCATTTATTAAACTCACGACGTTGTGACTTTGAACTTGGCACGGAACGGAGCTAGTGGAGAAAATGGGCTGTGTAATTTTCTTCAAATTTTACATTGCGACTTTCATGAGTTTATTATTTTATTTTGTTGACGCACCTTATTTCGTGGCGTTCGCACGATGTAGCTTGGACACAACATCTTGCGATGCATGATTTATTGTTGCGTAATTATGTATAACATCTCACTTGAGAAGGACCAAATGATGGTCGAAACGTCGTGAGTTTAATAAATGGAAATTGGCCAGTTGGGTCGCTCAACTCTGAATTTTATTGATAATATATTTACTTACTCATCCCAAACCATTGAGATCCTAATCCAGAAAATATAAAACAAATCGGTCTTCTGACATATGGAGTATGTTCTATTTTATTAATTGTATTATGAGATATTTTAGACCCAGTTATCATGTATCCTCTATAAGGATGACCTTCTATATCATCATTATGAATATGATGTAGCAGAGATATAAACTCAGCATCTATTGGTCGATTTCGCACCTGCATTCAGTAACAAGAATGTACATTTTATAATTCTTGGAATAATTTTACACAAAAAAAAACGATAGTATTATCTTATTCTGCAGTGTTTTACTTTAGCAATTATTAAATGCATTATTATTACTTAATATATTAAATAAATATATATTTAATACATTGACTTTTCTTTTTTGTGCAAATTTGAAATAATTTCGAAAGCGATCATGTACGCAAATATCTTTTTCGACACTATATAAATACACGTGTGTATATTTAATTGTTATGTTTGTTATATTTATATGATAATACAAACAACTAATGTCAAAAATTATTTCTAAACTAAATGAAATAAGCCATTATAATATTTGCTTACATCATCTAAGATGATTTTAACTGCTTCCTCCGTACGACCAGATACAGCTACAAGCTTAGGTAAGTCATCATTCGAAGCTCTATTGTTGATTTTTTGTTTAGGATTTGATTTTAATAATATGTGGCTATTAGCCCCTCCAAACCCAAAAGAATTGATAGCTACATAACCACCCTCCCATTCTGTTGGTTCAGTGACGATCTTTATTCTTCCTTCGATAATAGCAGTCAACTCTTTTCGCGGACGCTTGAAGTGTATAGTAGGTGTAATTATACCAGTTTCCATCGCTAATAATACCTTTAAGAAATCACAACTTTTTATTAGCAGTAATTATAGTAACTATTTTATATAAATGTATTATATACATATGTATTATAATTGTAACAATATAAAAAAATATAAATTGTTATAATCACATTTTAAGCAAAGTCAGTGTTAAATCATTTTATTACAAATGTACCTTTGCGATTTGACAAAGACCACTGGCGGGTTCGGAATGTCCAATATTTGATTTTACCGAGCCCATCAATAAAGGAGTGTTTCTTTTAGCGCATAAAGTCTGGTCAATGGCCATAACTTCTACGGGATCACCGGCAAGAGTACCAGTTGCATGGGCCTCCATGTAAGATAACTCACTGGGCATGATTTCACATTCCTCGTAAAATTTATTCAACAATATTTTTTGCTTTTCGACCGATGGAAAGGTAATACCTTCTTCTTTAAAACCATCGCAATTTATTTTACCGTGTACGAGAGTTGCATATATTCTTCTTGCATTTTTTGCCTTTTGCAGATATACTACCGCGACCGTATCGCTACGCATATATCCGGCGCCTTCCTCGTCAAAGGGTTTACAGTAACCATCAGAAGATAGAACCCCTAGAAGGAAATTAATTCATGTTATTAAATAAAGTTCTTCAAGCTTCGATTTAATATCTAAATGTAAGGATAGAAAGGAAGCATGGGCTTATTGAACACTATAGACAAAGAGTGCGATTGTTTCACAGAGCACGTTATTGGATAAACAAAAACGTAAAATAATAACACAATCTTAATATAATTCATACACAACAAGAGTTTGTTGATTTTACAGGAGACAGTACAAAAATAAATATCTGTGCTAATGTATCTGAACGAAATGTAATTGTTCTAGACTGTTCGAGGATATCTAATAGAATTACAATCACGCATATATAGCTTGTGGCACAATTTGATTTGGTCTACCGGTTATAAATATCTTCTTATTTCGATAATATTTTGTGTTTTGTTTCATTTTTTTGTTTAAACTTCTTGCTTCATTGGTATATATCTAGTTGTTCACATCTTCAAAAATTTCTTATAGAAATGCTTTCAGGAATATTACATGTTCTCCCTAAGAAACTTGTGGGAGTAGTAGTGAGGTGCTTTACAGTTATGTTGTTCAAAAATAGAGTGTTGTTCGAAAATATGTATGGTGCAGAACCCGAAATGTGCTCGATGAACAAAAATGTTGTAATTTTTGATCGCGATAAGAAATATATACCCAGGTCACACCTGAGTGGTCACCACCCCTATAATAATTTTCAAACGTTTGCCAAACATAACTGACATAGCTTAAAGCCTTTCTACTGCACGGATCTTCGAGAGAAGGACTCAAACGAGGGATCCTGGGTGGAGGGACACTGATTATAAAGCCTATCTTAAAAATATCGTGCCTTGAATTTTTGTGGGGTGGCCGCCACCCAGTGTGGCCTCAAAGGATTAACAGTAAAGAACTGACATTACAACACAATACTAATATGGCATAAATAAAGGCACATAACAGAGTGATTGCGAGCAAATATCTTCATTCCAATCAAAAATATAAATTTTTTCTGACTTCTGCGGCGGAGTTACCCTAATAAAGTTTCTTTTGTTGAAATCAAATCCATTCAGGCTTTTCATTATCTTCAAACGGACAAATAAAACCTTAACAATATTAATAATTTTTATGACGTAACATACAACAAAATAAGATATAATAAATACATACCTAGATTGTAAAATAGGATTTGGATGTGAGGATGGAGACATAAATTGGCGGAAGCGATAATGGCAGCATCGCAATTTCCGGACCGAATCAGATCGTAAGCTTTCACTATAGCAAAGTTACTTGAACTGCATGCAGTATCAATATTATATGATTGTCGAGTAACGCCAAGCCAGTAAGAAATTCTATTTGCCATGAAAGAAACGTTGCATCCAGTCATAGACAATGTAGCAAACTAATTACAATACATGTTTGTAAGTATATTTAAAGTATTGAAATATATAAATAAGTCAAATTTATTTGTAATATTATTAAAAACTATTGTATAATTTTTCTAAACTTTACATACTAAGGAAACAGATTTCCATATTTGCAACAAGAATCTTACACATAGTTATCATTTTCACAAATAAATTTCTATTAATTATGTTGAATATATTAATTAAATATATCTTACTTGAGGTGTAAAAGAAAAATATGATCGAGTCTCTAACACAGAAATTGCTGTAAGAACACTCGTTCTTGTTCCCCGTAATTCTTTTGGGTTTATACCCGCATCGATAATTGCTTCGTAAGTATGCTCGAGTAACATTCTAGTCATAGGATCCATTATATGAGCTTCTGTTGCGGGTATATTAAAAAATTCTGAATCGAATTTCTCGATATTGTTGACTTTACCAATTCGATGGGGCATATTATAAGCTATATAAGAAATATACATATTAAATTACAAGTAAAAAGGTGCATTAAGAGAACGTATTGGCAGTGCATAAATTAACGTTATACATCGATCTTTAGTATAACTAATAAGATAAATATAATTATATATCGGACGTTTTGGCTTTGTTTTGTATGTACCATCTTCAGCGATAACAATTAAATCAAAATAATCTCACGCTCTCCGACGAGAAACAAGTGAGTAATTTCAAAATTTGATAATCTAAAAATAGTGTAATTTTCCGCGAGAAAATCCAAGGAACACATAGCTAATGATCATAGTTTATAATATGATCGAAATAGAAATGACAGTCAGAACTTCAACGACAAGAGAAGTAAATTAAGTCACCTTCCAGTTCAAAAAATGCGAAAATGAGATCATATTTTATAAGAATATTTATATAATATATATATTTTTACATAAAAAATAATAATGTTTCATAATATGCATCTGGATTGTTTTAAACTATGACATTAGAAATAACGAAGCCATAAAAATGTTTGAAAGATTATTGAATAAAAGATAATTTATAATTTTTGACATAAATTACGAATATTGTCTTCGTTAGATATATATGTATATATTGTGTACGTATATGTAGTGTTATATACAATTTTCTGGATTCTGATATCGTTTTTAAAAATTATTGGATTAAATATTGCAAATCTTTAATTACGATCTATAATATATAAAGCACGAATATTTTTCCTAATAAGTTTTGAAAAAATATATATATCTAAATGTTAAAAGAAAACTGTATTACAGTTATTCCACCGTCCATGATCGCTCGAACCAAGATCCACCTTGTTAAAAAGATTTTCTTGAAACTCTTTTAAATTGTCGCTATTAGGAAATCGGCCAGCAATACCAGAGATTACGATTTCTTCTTCAGCATCGACGCTGATATATGAGTTTGGTCGATTCATAGTATTTTTATTTTTTTAAGATAAATCAGATAAATTCTACAACAAAATGGTATTATTTATTTTTTTGATAAAACAGACACAAATGCAAAATAAAAAAAAATAATCAAATGCAGTTTAAAATTACATCTTTTACATTTTATAAAAATTACGTACCAATAGAAAGTAGAAGCACCGTGGCAATTGACACTTCACACAAGAGTGAAGTAAAAAGGCAACTAAGTCATATCTCCGATCCTCTTGTATTATATACTTCTTCTACATACATATTAATGTTACAGCCGATTAAATATTTAAGTATTTTAATAACTGACGCTTCCGTTACGATATATTTACCACACAATCGTAGCAATTACTGAGGCAGATAAATTGCTAATACATAATAATATAATGAATTCAGAAACAGAATACCAAAAAATTACTATATATTATCATTTTATGTTTGTGAGTATTATTATGAGTTTTGGATATATTGTGAAATAATTTGATTAAGAAAGTAAAACATAATTGTTAGTTTATGTAATATCTAATAATGTGAGATATAATTATTATTTATACTTTCACACGTAAGTTTACAAACTAAATTAGTTAGGAACAGTCTAAGTTTATTGAAAGAAAATGTTCTTTATATATATTTTACAATTATTTTTAATTTAAATGTACTTGATCTTGCTGGCAAATGTAAATCTATCTATTTGACGAATCTTTGCGCGCATGCACGTATGTATTTGTCCTAATTTTAATTTTATTCAGAATCTTTTCCTCAATGTTGAATATCAACTCATGAGTTAATAAACATTAAAATTAACAAATATACAAAAATTACAATGATTATTCTTGCGTTCTTTGGACTGGTTGGGTGAGTGACTTTATTTCTCTCTGTTGATCAAGTTCTGACTGTCATTTCTATTTCAATTATATTACAAATTATATAGTCATTATCCAAATTTCACCAGTGAATTTTTTCGTGGAAAATTATACTGCTTTTAGACTACTCTATCTAAAAGTACTCACCTATAATATTGCTTGTCGGAGAACAAGAGATTATTTTTTTATTTTAACTCTTTATACCGCATCGCTGAATAAGGCTCAAAACAAAGCTGAATCATCCGATGTATAATTATGTATATTATTATATTTATTAAAGATTAATATATATAACTTTAACTTACGTACTAATAACCGCGTTGCACTCTTAAACCCATCTTTTTACTTGTTAATTTTATTATCGAGAATTCTAAATTAGTTAGCCATTTATTTTAATATAAATATGTTATAATTATTGTGCACCGTATTCTGCGCATACCATCTTCTACTGATCGAACACACTGGAATATCCTTGTTCAAATTTTTTTACAAGAGGCAAAATCATTTTTTATATTATATGTTTATATATATAATAATGAAAAATCAAATCTTATTTAGACGCATCAAGAGACATGGTACTTATAGTGTCTCGCTCCCAGTGTACGCGCAGTGAGACACAGACCATGTATCTATACATTTATTGCAATGGCGCCTTTTTCGTACCTTTTTTTAAAAGTTTAAGTTTTTATAGATTATTAATAACATATAATTCACGCGTAATGTCTAAATGTGCATTGATTTAATCAGAATGTTATATCTACTTTGCATAATGTATTCACGTATTTGCGAATTTACAATATAAATAATATCCGCTAAACTTTGACGTAGGGTGCATATGCTAATTTTAATTGTATGTAAAATTATCAAGTAACGCTAAGTACAACAGAAAGGATGACTAACTAAATGACTATATGTCGTTGCATAAACGTCAATGCGCTAGCAAGTTTATCTGAAATTTTTACGTTACAAACGAGTTGTCGAGTAAAATATGTCCCAGAAACTAAACCAGCTTTCTGACAGTTTAAGGGCATTTTTTGACATTATGTCGATGTAAACGGTCAATTGCAATCAGTCCGAATAAAATCGGTGTAATCAATCCTGAGGTTTTGATTATGCAAGAAGTAGTAAAAGTACCAATACCTAGATACTTAAGAGTAGGTAGGTAAATGTACCGATGCTGGACACGTACCTATGTCTGGATACCTTTAAAAAATATATAAATTTATGGAAATAAACGTGGATACCATAACTAAAGTTTTAAACTACAAGAAAAAATATTTTTATCTTTGAGTTTAATTTGCATTATACTTATGTATAAATAATAAAGGTGTCCAGATATAGGTACATGTCCGGATATTGGTACTTTTATCTTAATATTCTTTGTGTTCCTGTATCAATTTCATATCCATACATATACATATATATAGTTATATGTATGGATACATTCATTTGGCCGATGCTTCAAAAAAATCTATCTCGGGAACTAATGGTCGTACGAAGTTCTACAAAGAACCAAATTGCGAGGAATTTTATCAGCTACATTTTCGCTCTGAATGTTCTTTCCCGTGAAACTAATAATTTTCGAGTTATTCGCAAAAAACCCATTTTTGTACTCTTTTTTTCAAGATGGCGCAGCCGGCTCACGCTCTATGTATGGGGACTTTTAGTATGTTTAAAAGAACACTAAAATGAACCTGTATAACAATTTCCAGCTTGCCGGCAATTTTTTCATTCAAACGCCCAAAAATAATCTAATTTGACTGGGCTAGTAACAATATATGTAAGCTATAGTAATATATGAAAAACTTGTAGTTGTTAGATATTACTTATATACATAAATTATTTAAAAAATAATCAAAATATTATAGAAATGTTAATAAAACTTCTGTTACAGGCAGCAAATAAGCGGCTGTCTTCATCACTGAATGACTTCCGTCGGGAATATTAAGTACACCATGTTGCAAACACGTTGCCGAAGATTTAATTCCTGATGCTATAGATTTATATACACTTGAACATCCTTCGTTTCCCGGTAAGAGAAATATATTGCCTCGATCAATTTCTTTCCTTGTACCAAAGTTCTACAAGAATATCTGGAACCAAGTCTGAATCCTTCATTCTTTGAATTAGCATGTCCAAACCTTCCAAATTACTTGTATCAATTTTATTTATGTCGTGTATCTTTCCTTGTACGGCTGTAATTGTCATTTGTCTAAATTTAACCAAATTTAGAGTTCTAATATCTTGTGCTGTCAAAGAAATGTCGAACTCTCTTTCTAACGTTTGCTTAATTTCAACTGCCATCATCGAATCCATACCCATTTCCGCCAATGGCACGTTTTGCGGCACTGCGTTGATGTTTTTCAACCCTATTTTAAAATAAAGTAAGAAGACTATTTATTTATAAATAAGTTTTATGTCACATTCTATTTAATTTTTCCTAAAATCTTATACCAACAAAGACTCTAATGTAAGTTTCAAATTGTTACTATCTTTATATGTATATGCAATCAGTTATTTCAGTACAAATGCTTTATAATTGTTATTGTACTGTATTGTTAATTATTTCTTAATTAACGCAAATTAGTATACAGTTTATTTGAACTTTTAAAAATTTTTAAGATTTAATAATGTGAGAAGTTAAAAGACTTTGATAGATATAAACGAGGAACAGTTTAAGGATGTTTGGGCGGTACAATACCAGCAAAAAATACTTTTATTTAAAAACTGCAGATTTCTTATACTTTTACGTTATACTTATGTATAAATAATAAAGGTGTCCAGATATAGGTACATGTCCGGGTATTGGTACTTTTATCTTAATATTCTTTGTGTTCCTGTATCAATTTCATATCCATACATCTATATATAGTTATATGTATGGATACATTCCTATAACGATTTTATCCCTCAAGAAGCTTTTACAATGCCTACAACAATATTATTATAATTATATGCAATGTAAATAAACTGATACGCATACACCGGTAATAATTTCTGATGATGTAGACAAGACAGACCAGAGAGGATGGAGAGGGAAGTAAAGGAAAGGTGGAAAAGTGGGTGAGAGGGAGAGAAGGAGAAAGAGAGAGAGAGGAGGGAAGGAGAGAGCCAAATGCCAGCTTATTTAAATATTCATGGTTTAAAAATGAATATGTAGGTAAATGACAGACTAAAAGAATTAAAAAATCCAGTAAAAAATAAGTTTCAAAAAAACATCAACAGAATGTAATATCGAAGATTGCAGCTATGTATAACTGTAGCAAGATGATTTTGATGCAAGAAGTCATCATGTTTGAAATATTTTTGTCCAGTAAAATTATTATAATATTTATAATAAATGATACAAAATATATAATTATTGTATAAACATTTAAAAATTATTTAATATTATTAAGTACGTTTAAAAATTAATATGAAAACGCGATATAAAAAAATAAGAGTCATATAAAAGCATAAGACATAGTTTTAAGAAACTAGATTAAGATTTAAAAAGAAAATAATAATCTATGGAGACTGAAAGAAACAAAAGGTTTAGTAATTCTAGGAAGCAACAATAAAAATTGTTATTACTCTTGCTATAATATTATTCATAATCTGCAATATAATGCTAGAAATGTTGTACTGCACTGCGCAAAAGATTCGCAAGCTCTACATAAAAGCGACAGCAACGCATATAACGAATTTTTATCTTATTTCTGAAAGATGTAATGTTGTAAAATAACATTATTATTTATGAATAAATTAGATATAAAAATGTTTTTAATTTTTATTTATAGAAGAAATCTATAAATTTCAGGAAAATAATAATAAGAGTGGAAGTATTTTGAAGATTTTTATTAGATTTTTGAAAAACTTAAATACACAGTTATAACATACATAAAAAAAATCATAAAAGTTTTGCCTAAAACCTTTTTTTACATATATCTTATACCATGATAATTGCTTAGAATACAATCAAATATAAGCGTTATCCTTGAGAGGTTGTTCACTCGTTTTAAACCTTAAAATGAGCACATAAAGAAAGATATGTACTCTTAAATTGTTGTGTTTAACAATATATTTTAAGAATTAAATCGATTCCGAACAATTATGATATATAGTCTTTCTAAGACATAGAAGAAGCATATTATAATTGTCCGGAATTAATTGGATTCTTCAATTCTTGAAATATATTGTTAAACACAAAAATTTAAGCCTACATATTTTTTATACGCGCTTATTTTAAATTTTAAAGTGTTGTGAAATTATAAAAAAAAAACATCTGTATGATGTCTTTAAGACATCTTATTTCCTGATATATAATATTTTCGAAATATTGTTTTAATGTTACCGCGTCTTGATATAGTACATATTTATTGTATTATATTATCTTCTGTCTTATATATCTTCTATCCATTCTTCGTTAATAGCTGATATGATTTTGTCGTTGTCCATCATTGTGATATGATTACCTTCCACATAATGAATTTGCACTTTACCTTCGGTAACCTGAAAATAAAAGTTTCTTGTTATAAAGCTTCTTGTTATTTTTAAAATCATATAGTCTTATATTCCAAAAATATCTCTATCCAAATTAAATTTACCTTATGTAAACCATAATCCTCTTCAGTAAAAGAAGTCATCGGAAATGTGGGTTTTAGCAATGTTATAGGTGATTTAAGGCGAGGTAATGAAGAAATATCATAATCCTGTATAGCAACTATATGATTGTAAATTGTGAAATATATCAGTTTTTTATTTTCAGTGGTCAATACATCTACCTCGTTCGGGAAGTGAGCATAAAATATTTTTAATTTTTTGTTCCATGTGTCACATTCATTCAGCTCTAACGCAAGCTGTAAATAAGAAAATTTTATATGATTAATAATAATAATTGTGCCAAAATAACATCTGCGTTTTATTAATATAAATATAAAAATTTTATTGAATGTTTGAACTATGGTAAAATCTGTTATTGTTATTCTTATTTATTTCATTAAAATTCTTTAGACATTTATTAATACTCACTTATTGTGCTTTCTATCTAAAACTATTATTATTATTTAATCTTGACACATACACAAATATACAAAACAAAATGTAAAACAATTTGTTTTACTATTTCAAGATTCAAATACAATCTCTGAAGATATTCATGTTATAATGAATTATTTTATGTATGTGTTATTAATTTATTTAAATTTATATAAGATTAAAATTACATAAATAGTTTTTGCAATAAAAAATTAAAATGTGTTTCTTTATATCATTTACTAACCTTTTTCTTGTTAATTATAGTGTACATTTCCAATATACCAAGTAATACCACATTTTGTAACTCATCTGGCGAAGTACAGTCTAAATATTGATTAGTCCAAAATTTCATTTGATCGGGAGCTCCGTCTATTAATATTAACCGTCCTGAGAAATCTTTAGCTTCTAATAATCTTGCTAATTCAATGGCAATTAAGGATCCAAACGAATAACCCACTATTAGAAATTTCCTTTGATCCTTCATTTTCTTTAATATATGCTAAGAAAATAAATATAAATATATGTGTAAGCTGTGGTATAATACGAAAGATTTGTACCTCTAATTGTTAAATATTACTTATATATATACCTATAAACTATTTAAAAATAATCAAAATAAATATTTTAATTTAATTTAATCTCCTTACAGGCAGCAAATAAGCGGCTGATTTCATCACTGAATGACTTTCATCAGGAATATTAAGTACACCATGTTGCACACACGTTGTCGAAGATTTAATTCCTGATGCTATAGATTTATATACGCTTGAACATCCTTCGATTCCCGGTAAGAGAAATATATTGCCTCGATCAACCTCCTTGGTAACAAGTTCTACAAGAATATCTGGAACAAAGTCTGAATCCTTCACTTTTCGAATCAACATGTTGAAGCCTTCCAAATTACTTGGATCAATTTCATTTGTAGCTTGTATCTTTCCTTGTTCGGTTGTAATTGTCATTTGTCGAAGTTTAGCAAAATTTAGAGTTCTAATGTCTTGCGCTGTCAAGGAAATATCGAACTCTCTTTCCAACGTTTGCTTAATTTCTACTGCCATCATCGAATCCATACCCATTTCGGCCAATGGCATATTTGATGGTATTGCATTTATGTTCTTCAATCCTATTTTGTTTGAAATAAAGTAAGAATTGTATAATAAAATCAATTATATGTTATTTTATTTAATCTTTTAAAATTGAATATACACCAAAAATTTTAATCAATAATTAAATTGTTACATTTTTTTATATCTTTAAGCACTTAGCTATTTCAATACAAATGCTTAGTAAATGAAAGCATTGTTAATTATTGCCTAATTAGCACATATTGGTATGCATCTTATTTGAAATTTATTAAATTATTAGTCAATCTTCTAAAGTCGTAAAACGTTAAAAGAAATTTGAATTAATATAAGAGATACATGCGAGGAAAAGATTAATCTTCAAGTAATGAATTAAGAAGCGAAACTAGCGAACACAGACGATCTGTATGTCATTGAATGTATGTCATTGAAAAATGATTTTTTGACAAGTAAATGACTATATGTATATAAAAGTGCATTTCTTTAATCAACTACTTTTCTGTAAATAAAAATGCTTTAATTGTAGAAACTTAAATAAGTTATCAGTTTATTGAAAACTTAACGTTTTTTTCCCCAAAAAGTTTAAAGGAACAATTTTCTAAATAAAATTGTCTTAAAGAATTTTTTATTAATGTAAGACTAATAAAATTATAATATAATTATAATATAATTATATTTTGCTTCCTCATAGAGGAAGCTTTGTTTTCGTAAACCTCGTGTATGGACCTTTGATCACGTATAAAGCTAGCTCTAATCAACTAAATCTTAAAGAATTATATATGAAATAGGGGTAGAAAAAACTAAAGAATATAATAGATAGAATTAAAAAAATTGCTAATAATAAAGGGGTTACCGATTTATGTCTAAAAAAGTCAACGTAATGCTCTAAACAGAAAATGTTTATTATTCTCGACAACAATTGGCAACCAGTGTATGAAAAACGACTACGACCCTCAGGTTTGGGTCCTTATCAAGCAATTTCTTCTCTTTCTTTCTTTCAGATATCCCACTTTATGGCTGACTAGATTTCCGGAAAAAACAACTCTTTTTTCTTCTAAATATCAATTGCGATCTAAAAATTTTGATTAGAACCCAAGTTATACAATAATAATTAAAATGAGAGAAACACGTAGAGACTTAAAGGGTTAAGTCTACTGCAATTGTGAGAGATAGTTTTCCAAATATTATAAGCATTCCTGTAAATTTAATTTAGTGCAAAAAATATATTTTTTTAGATATTACCTACTTATTCCAATAAATATACTTGGAATAAGATTTTGATTTCACTCTTATTTCATGGCATTATATGTATTTAGTATATTTCTTTGTTTAGCGTTGTATAAAACTGCTTACCCATCATATGAGCAACTGTTTCATAAATATTCATTGATCCGCCAATTTTTGCTTTTTCAGCAACAACCATACTGCTTACGACAGGCCGATCTTGTAACAGAAATACTTCTAATGTCTCCAAACAGGAAGATATTCGTTGTTGCAATGTACCTCCAATAACCAATTCCTTATTTTCTTCTTGCATATCTGCCACGAGTCCGACATCACCAACAGCACCCCATTGTATCGCTAAACCATGTAATCCTTCTTTCATCCTCTTCTCACAAATTCTCTCCATTACGGAATTAGCCATCCCATAATTTGTCTGGCCTGCGTTTCCTCTTCCACACGACACGGAGGAAAAAACGACATAATGTCGAAGTTGTGGACAGAATCTTTCTCGACAATTCGTCCATTTTTTTCGTCATCCATGCTTTCGATTTGAATGAATCCTCGAACGTTTGCGGTGATTGATTTTGAAATATACAATCTTTTAAAACAACTGCAAGATTAAATATGGCATCCACTGGTGCTCTTTCTTCAGCAAATTTTAATAGGGATTCACAATCTTCATGTTTCAAATTATCATCGACTGTAACGATCTGTACATCCACACCGTAAGATCGCCATAGCTTTACTCTTGATTGCTGATAACCTGTTCTAATCCCGGTTCGTGATGTTAATACCAGATTTTTTGCACCTCGAAGAGTCAACCAATCTGCTAGTTCTAAACCAAATCCGCCAAGTCCACCCAAAATAACGTAGCATTTATGATCCAGACAATGATATCGTGGATGAGCGAGTAGTGGGGCATCCAAAGGCTCTTCCTCTTTGTGAACTCTGATAATTATCTGCGAATAAGCAATTAAGAAACAATGTGTGTGTGTACGTTTTTTCTATAAAGTAATAAATTATAAATAACAAAGATTCATATTTTATTTTATTATTGATATTGTTTCGCATTTTATTATTAATTTTATTATTAATTTTAATTAATTAATCATTAACGTTATTTATTAATATAAGTACAAAAAGTTTCTTGGTCAAATATAATTTAAATAAACCTACATTTGTTACTACCTTTATAGCATTAATTAGAAACAAAGAATTGTTTCTAATTTGATATGATAAAATATTCTGTATCATAATTACATATTTCTGTGTATATTAAGAAATAATTGTACCTTGCCAATATGTTTTCCAGCGGCCATATATCTAAAGGCAGCTTCTATTTCATTTCTTTCGAAGACTCTTCTGCATAGTGGTTTAATAGCACCGTCTTTTATACCTTCTGTTATTGTTTTCCACAACCTTGATTTTTGTTCTGCGTTTGAATAGAATAATTTGTCTAATAAAATGCCATAAAAGCTGATATCTTTAGAAAAGATAGATATATCCAAGGAATTATTGGAAACCATATCAAATTTTCCAATTTCTAGAAAACGGCCACCATTTCCTAAACAGCGAACAGATGCTTGTAATTTCTCTTCGGCTAAGGAATTCAATACGATATCCACCCCACGACCTTTTGTACGCTGCATAATCATTTGTTCAAAGCTTGTATCTCGAGAGTTTCCGATATGATCTTCGGGAATGGAGGG
Organism: Temnothorax nylanderi; assembly: GCF_030848795.1. Lineage (NCBI taxonomy): Eukaryota > Metazoa > Arthropoda > Insecta > Hymenoptera > Formicidae > Temnothorax > Temnothorax nylanderi. The sequence goes on along the minus strand of NW_027249180.1, from coordinate 457,419 downwards.
AAACGTTTCTCTTATAAACTGTCGTTTCTCGACAGTTCCAACTGTCGTAAACACTTCGCAATCCTTCGTGAAGCGCAAGATGGATCGCAGCTTGACCAATGCCTCCAGTACCAGAATGAATTAAGATTTTGTCTCCCTTTTTCATTTTACCCTTTATGTATAAAGCATAGTAACACGTGCTGTAAACACACGGAATTGTTGCTGCGTCTTCCATTGTCCACTTGTCAGGTATAATCCAACTAAGATATTTATCGGCCACAAGAATGTTCGTCATTCCTCTATGCATAAAAATTTTGAAAATATATTTATTTATCTAAACGTTACTTTAAAATGACGTATATCATTCATATTTTTAATTTAATATTAAATTTAAGTTAATGTTACTTAAATTGAAACGTTATTAATACTAATTAATGATACTCATATAAAATAGAAATTAATACTGTCAATTGCAAAAAGTTCTTTCTATCGCATATGTATTGATACTCTATATTTTACCCGTGTGAACATAATCCCATTATCCTCTGCTTATGCGTATTGAAACCAACAAATTCTAAGCCAATGAAACAGTCGTTACCGCGTTCGAACGGTGCGATAGTTTCAGCATTAAGTCTGCCAGTAGCTACCATGATATCTCTAAAATTAATAGACGTATAAATTACATTAACGAGATTTTCATGGTTAATGCGAGACATTCTGCTCTGTGCCCAGCAGAGAGTACTCATATCTCCTTGTACCTGTTATAAGTAAACATTAATTAATATTATTTATTATAAAATTTATAATAGAACATTTTAACATACCATCTGCGTAACGAAAGCCCTCTGAACAAGTTTTGATTCCAATGATGGTAATGGTAAATGCCTGTACGATCCCCAAACGTTACCGGAACGTATAACATTGATAGGTAGGTCCAACTGTAGCTGCTTCGTGTACAACGGTTCTTGCAAAGAAAATGTAGGCACTTTGTCATCTTGAATAAATACGCTTTTAATTATTTCGCCGCCTGGTTCTTTTCGCAAACAATTAATAAAACCGAGTAGCCCGCATTCGAAGTCTTCTTCCGAGACGAGAATTATCTCCGTATCTACACCAGTCTCGCTTTGCACATTCATGATTGATTTCAGTTTATCTACCCATGAAAATTCGTAATTGTTTACATGTACAATCCGCGGATTTCTCGCAATATTTCGCGTTTTTCTTAATAACAAAAGCTTCTTGTCATTTATTTGTTTTTCCAGTATGATATCCAACTCATACGTTTTCAGGAATGAATAATCGTAGACCGCACCGGATTCCTCCAAAGTCAGTAGAAAACCCTGTGGCATTAACAGAGACAGCAACTGTTTATATAATTTTTTGCTATTTTTTGTCAAAATATCGAAACCAAGGACTATCAAACAATTCTCGTCCTTCGACAACTTAGTAATTTCCGTTGTAGAAACGTTGTCGGGCAAAGAAATATTTGGGAATTTCTCGTGGGTCGTCACGAGTTTAGTGTTGTGTCGAATCTGCGGTAAATCATTTAAGATTTCACTAATAAGTGGAGAATTTAAATCTTCTGGTACTACTTTGTCACTATCATCGATAAATTCGATAATTTTAACATTTATCATATTGCAACATTCGAGTGCAATGTGCATCGACATTCTTATTGCATCTTGCAACGACATAGTACGTAAATCACGATGAGCAACAAATTTGTATTCTTCAAGAACGGTATTAACTACTTTTTGTCGGCGAGATATAGGTGTAGCCACAGTGCCACAAATTTCTATTCCTCCAGATATTATAGCGTCTAAAGACTTGTAACGACGAACAGAGAATTCTGCAACGTAGCGAATGAAATTTATTTGTCAGGCAATTGGCCGCATATTGTATCACTTATTTTACTTACGTCTATCTTCAAGTGAATAATCCTGAATTATCTGTATGTGATATTTCGGATCGATAGTCAGTTTGCGAATTCTTGTTGGAACATAAAAGCTTCTTGAGTTCTGTCCTAAAATCATCATCTGTAACATACTGTCCATAAATGCCACCCAATTACATGTCCATGCGATATGGCCGTTTGATCCAGTAACCGATGCGCTTTTTAATCCACGAAATGCGCCAGCATATTGATAACCGCGAAGTCTTAATTCCTTGTAGATGTCTTTTGTACTCATTTCTTCTTCACCATCGATACATTCAGCAAGATTAGCTAATATTTTTTCATTTTCAATATTGGTTGGAATTCGTACTGTTCCAGTAACAATAGCATTATCTCCTTCGATTATAGCAAACCTATTGCTACCTAGATATAGATGTAAATTCATTAAACGTAATATAATTTTATAAGAAATCAAAATTAATATAAATATGTCAATATGGAGCTGGACCTTACAAAAGCAGTTGACTTGTGAAAAGAAAGAAGATTCCGCGTTAAGATTAGTTATTTTCATATATTTTCTCTGCATATTTTTTACATTTTAATTATAGTATATATTGCGCCATAAAAGTAGCATAAGTTTTAAAATCTAATTAAAAAATAAAAAACTCACGCTAGAAAATTAGTTGTTTACGTAATAATATTACCTTCTTGGATCGAGAAAGTTAATTCGATCTCATTTTGTTGTGATAGCACTGTAGCACGAATAAAATTAACGTCTTCAAATACAATTGGTGTATTGATATATTCTTGGTTTCTTAACGATGCGATCATCTCCCAGATATAAAAAAGATACCCAGTAGCAGGAAATAAATTTTTTCATTAACGACATGGCCGTTAAATACACAAATTCTTCATTCAGATGTACTAATACTAATAACTATTTCGTTTTTGTCAATTATCTTTTTTTGACAATCTTGTATTACAAACAAATCTTCTAAATGATCCCATCTGCAATCGTCATTAGAAATTATTATATAATCTTCGTGTAAACGAACTAATTGTAGAAATTACTCAATTCAAGATTTGATGTAAAATTAAAGCACAGATTCTAAAATATCACTGTTATCTGCTCTTTGTAATAGGCATAAAAGGATTAACATATGTATAAGAATACATTTATCTTTGAGATAAGTAAGGTGATAGAATGTCTTCAAAATACAGAGATGTGATTTTGAAATTAGATGATAAAACCAACCAAGTTTGAAAAAGAGTTCAAAGTTCTAATTCGCTATTATATTGAACATGTTCTCTTCAGACTATTTCACCCTAAATATTTCACAATTTATGAAAGTGTTTATTTTTTCGATATAATTTGTCCATTTGTGCCTAAACAAAAAATATGCATACCTTATGAGAGGAGAAATCATTGGGGTACCGCGGCTTACAGGAAATTCCACTGTCGGATAGAGATTTGCAATTTGTGGCTGCAATCCTGCGTTATATAGTTTTCCGATAGATTCTAAAAATATCTCATTATTATGATCCTCGGTTTGTTCATATAGCGCTACGTTTGTTACTGTAGAGTATAAATAATTGTTTAAAATGTATTGAAGAATATTCTGAGAAGAAATTTCAATCGTCACTGTATCTTTTGGAACTGAACGTATCGTCTTTGCGAATAACACTGGAGTCAACAAGTGATTTGTATAATATTTTGAACATAACGGTATAGTATTGGAGTACTCGTGAGAGGATGTTGTCAGCCACCTTTGAGCTGTGAAACTTTTTTTGTGGTAATGTTCGGTTCAAGTATTCTTCAGACTTAGCTACAGCAGGTTTGAATGTAACGACTATGAAAAGGTATATAACCACAAGAAATTTCTTTTATAGGTATACTATTCGCCTAAAAGAATGAATGAAATCATAAGTATTATCAATTGCTTGTTTTAACAAAACAAATAAAGAAACTAGATAGAAGAAAGATTATATTGTTTATATAAGCATTAATATATACCTGCAATTTAGTGAGGAATGTTTTTATAGAATTCGTTGGTCCACTTACAATAAAATTAGAAGAACTATTGTAACAAGCTATATCGATATCCGAAGGACACATAACTTTTAAGGTTTCAAGGTCGAGATTAATTTCAGCCATGGAGCCATTAATTATTTTCGACTCGTGAAGGGCTAAACCGATGAAATATGCCGACAGAATCGTTTCTTCGGCCGTTAAACATCCATCGGCATATCCACAGATTAGTTCACCAATGGAGTGACCGATTATAAAATCAGGGACTACACCAATAGATTTTAAAAGATCAACTAATCCAATCTGCGATACATATAAAAAAAATAGCTTCCTATTTGGTTTAAATAAATATTAGAATTATGAAGTAATTATAAAGTAATTTTTTTTAATCATCTTTATAATATATGGTATATAAATATAAATATATATATATATTTGTGTGGGATTTCCTCTATATATATATATATATATAGAGGAAAGTCCCCTATTATGGGATAGGATCCTAATATGGGATATTATGTGATAGAATCTCATAATATGTCTCAGTGGAACCTATTAGTTTAGCAGAAACCTCGCTATCTCATATTAGGATACTGTCCCATAATAGGGGACTTTCCTCTATATATTAGGGTGGTCCTTATTTACTCGACAAAAAAAATTTTTTTTTTGCGGCAACCCCCAGAATGTTTCCAATTCGCAAAAAAAATAATCCCTGCCAAACTTCAGCTCGATCGAATAACGGAAACCCGTGCCCCCGGATTTTTAAACATTTGAGTTCTCTTGTATTAAACTGTTTATTCCATTAACATTGGTTTTTAAAGCGTATTTTCCGAAAATCCGGCCTAAAGCACTTTTCTTTTTTTAACATGTGTATCTTGCTTTTCTGCATCGTTTGAGACCTTATACGTCTCATTTAATCAATTAGGTAAATTGTTAATAACTAAAAAATAAATGATTAAAGCTATCAATCCTGAAAAAATATCGACAAATGAAAGTGTTAAGTGCGTAGTTATAAAAGCACACAATATTCCTAAAGTGCTAGAAAAAGATATTGAACATTTCGTAACTGCGAAAACAGCTGATTTTTTCGACAGATTTAATATTAGTCGGGATTTTATGCAGACTGACCCGTCAATCTGATCAGAAAACGACACTTTTAAAAAAGGTTTTCAAATTGTATCCAAATTAAAAGTTGTTAACGATACAGCGGAAAGAGGCGTTAAGTTAATGGAGGATTACAGTAAATTAATTACTAGAAACGAAGATCAAAAACAGTATTTATTACGAGTTGTGAAAAATTACCGCCGCCGCTTCCCTGACAAAGGAAACCTTATTATTGCAATAAATATTATTAGGTAACGTTAGCCACAAAAAATTGATTGTTTTTAATAAAGACATGAAATCTTTTAATTTTTGTTCTTCTTTTGACTCTAAACATACTACTATAATTTTTGTAGCCCATACATTTCTGGGGGGTGCTGCAAAAAAAATAAAAAAAAATTTTGTCGAGTAAATAAGGACCACCCTAATATATATACATATGGAAGAGTAAAAATCAGGGTGGTGTAAGTCAAATTTTTTTAAATATTTGACTTACACCACTCTGATTTTTACCCCTCCATATATATATATATATATATATAAGAGTTTTTTCTTTACCTGTAGTCCAATAAGACTCAATAAAAAATTAAAAATATTATCAAAAATATTTTTATTATCACTTGTTAAAATATCTGTAAGTGATATGCCGTAAGATCTCAAAACGATACCACATTTCTGGATTGTCTTGGCAAACACTGGGAATTTCATTAGAGCGCGACCTATTAAAATTATAATAAGATTTCTAAATTTCAATATATAGATATGTACAATATGTACATGCATCCGCGTATTTAGATATTTAGATTTTTTTAGTAATCGGTAAGAGTACGTAAGAAACTCTATAGCCTCTTCCAATATATGTAGTATTTGTTCTAGCATAAAATTTAATTTTACTTGTTAACTGTAATAATTTAAGTTCTTAATAAATAGTAAGCAATAAATCAAACTTTTATATATATATTATTATAAGTTTGTTAACATACTAGATATGTTATGATCATAATCGTAACACTCCATATTTATACGTTCTGTATACTTATATTTTATAACTTATATTCTATAACTTAAAATTCTTCTTTGTTGAATGTACATTTAAAATATTTTATAATAGTATTTACTTACTCATCCCAAACCATTGAGATCCTAATCCAGAAAATATAAAACAAATCGGTCTTCTGACATATGGAGTATGTTCTATTTTATTAATTGTATTATGAGATATTTTAGACTCAGTTATCATGTATCCTCTGTAAGGATGACCTTCTATATCATCATTATGAATATGATGTAGCAGAGATATAAACTCAGCATCTATTGGTCGATTTCGTATCCTGCATTCAGTAACAAGAATGTACATTTTATAATTCTTGGAATAATTTTACACACAAAAAAACGATAGTATTATCTTATTCTGCAGTGTTTTACTTTAGCAGTTATTAAATGTATTATTATTACTTAATATATTAAATAAATATATATTTAATACATTGACTTTTCTTTTTTGTGCAAATTTGAAATAATTTTGAAAGCGATTATGTACGCAAATATCTTTTTAGACCCTATATAAATACACGTGTGTATATTTAATTGTTATGTTTGTTATATTTATATGATAATACAAAAAACTAATGTCAAAATTATTTCTGAAATAAATGAAATAAGCCATTATAATATTTGCTTACATCATCTAAGATGGTTTTAACTGCTTCCTCCGTACGACCAGACACAGCTACAAGTCTAGGTAAGTCATCATTCAAAGCTGCATTGTTGATTTTTTGTTTAGGATTTGATTTTAATAATATGTGGCTATTAGCCCCTCCAAACCCAAAAGAATTGATAGCTACATAACCACCCTCCCATTCTGTTGGTTCAGTAACGATCTTTATTCTTCCTTCGATAATAGCAGTTAACTCTTTTCGCGGACGCTTGAAGTGTATAGTAGGCGTAATTATACCAGTTTCCATCGCTAATAATACCTTTAAGAAATCATATCCTTTTACTAACAGTAATCATAGTAATTATTTTATATAAATGTATTATATACATATGTAGGGTAGAGCGGGGTCAAAAGTAACGCGGGGCGAAAGTAACAACTCAAATATCTACAGTTATAGGCATAGATGCGCATGCGTCTGTTGGTTAACGGATGAAGCTGAACAAGTTATAACGTGTCTCAGAACGCCTGCGGCCTGGGTATTGAGTGGACGTGTGCAATAAATAAAATATGTTTTGAGGCCGTAAAGTAGTTTCTTCTCTCCGACAATCTTAAACTTTTAATATAATATATCCACTGCAAATAAGTACTTTTTCTTTTAGGTTATATTTGAGTTTCGTTATTTTTGCTTATTATAATAATTATTACTTATTCATTTTTGGCATTTTATTATTAAAAATTTTAAGTCAAAGTTCAAAAACATATTCGGGACGATTGTAACATTTGTGATTCAAAGTAATTTTTATTTGTACTAGTCCTTAAAGACATTGTGTTCCTATCATTTAAAAATATACAAAAAATGTTTATAATTAAATGAACAAAGTTAATGTTTTCTATAATTGATATAAAGAAGTTATGTTTTAATAGAATAAGATTTTATTTTACTTCTTTTGTATGAGAATATGAATATTTTAGTTTGTTTTTGTTAATATAAGAGAAATTATATTATTTTTTATTGAATAAACATTTTTTATTTTGATTATTTAAAACTGTTACTATCGATCCCCTATAGTGTTGCAACCGACCCGGAGTCGGGGGCGATTTTAATATTTTCCCTCGTTTATGTTTTTGATTAATAATTCTTATTTGGTTTATCACAAGATTTATATAGGAGGATTTCCATAAAGTAAAATGATCACATTAACTTAGGATATCAAGAGTTTTTCTTTTACTGTAATAGTTTTTCCACAATCAAGTTCTAAAGTCAAATTGTTACTTTTTTGACCCCGCTCTACCCTATTATAATTGTAACAATATAAAAAAATATAAATTGCTATAATCACATTTTAAGCAAAGTCAGTGTTAAATCATTTTATTACAAATGTACCTTTGCGATTTGACAAAAGCCACTGGCGGGTTCGGAATGTCCAATATTCGATTTTACCGAGCCCATCAATAAAGGAGTGTCTCTTTTAGCGCATAAAGATTGGTCAATGGACATAACTTCTACGGGATCACCAGCAAGAGTACCAGTTGCATGGGCCTCTACGTAAGATAACTCACTGGGCATGATTTCACATTCCTCGTAAAATTTATTCAACAATATTTTTTGCTTTTCGACCGATGGAAAGGTAATACCTTCTTCTTTAAAACCATCGCAATTTACTTTACCGTGTACGAGGGTTGCATATATTCTTCTTGCATTTTTTGCCTTTTGCAGATATACTACCGCGACCGTATCGCTACGCATATATCCGGTGCCTTCCTCGTCAAAGGGTTTGCAGTAACCATCAGAAGATAGAACCCCTAGAAGGAAATTAATTCATGTTATTAAATCTTGTTCTTCAAGCTTCGATTCAATATCTAAATGTAAGGATAGAAAGGAAGCATGGAACATTATAGACAAAGAGTGCGATTGTTTCACAGAGCACGTTATTGGATAAACAAAAACGTAAAATAATAACATAATCTTAATATAATCTTAATATAATTCACACACAACAAGAGTTTGTTGATTTCGATCAATTTAAAATACGAGGTTATTCTCGTCCGATTTGGCGTGGAAATTACTCAGATACATCGTATTAATATAACAAGAACGACATATAATCAATTATCTGAATCAATGATTATTTAAAATCTGAAATTTGCGTAAAGATGGAAATAAATGAGATATAAATAAACATATAAAAAAATGTTTATGATCCATACAATATATAATATACACTATAATAAGATATAATAAAATAAATACATACCTAGATGGTAAAATTGAAATTGTACATGAGGATGGAGGCATAGATTGGCGGAAGCGATAATGGCCGCGTCGCACTCTCCGGACCGAATCAGCTCGTAAGCTTTCACTACAGCAACGTTACTTGAACTGCATGCACTTTCAATATTATGCGATGGTCCAATAACGCCGAGCCAGTAAGAAATTTTATTTGCCATGAGAGAAACGTTGCATTCAATCATAGGTAATCCAGCAAACTAATCACAATACATATTTCTAAATATATTTAAAGTATTAAAATGTACAAATAATAAGTTAAATGTTTATTTTTAAAACTGCTTAAAAATTTATTGTATATAATTTATCTATACTTCTCATACAGTAAGGAAACAGATTTTTATCTTTAAAACAAGAATTTTACACAGTTATCATTTCTTTAAATAAATTTCTTTTGATTATGTGTTTTATATATTAATTAAATATGTCATACCTGAGATGTACAGGAAAAATGTCCTTGAGTCTCAAACGCAGAAATTGCTGTAAAAACACTCGTCTTTGTTCCCCGTAATTCTTTTGGGTTTACGCCCGCATCGATAATTGCTTCGTAAGTATGCTCGAGTAACATTCTAGTCATAGGATCCATTATATGAGCTTCTGTTGCGGGTATATTGAAAAATTCTGAATCGAATTTCTCGATATTGTTGACTTTACCGATTCGATGGGGCATATTATAAGCTATATAAAAAATAAATATATTAAAAAGTAACAAGTAAAAGGAGGCTTTGACAGTACAATGCGGTTGACAAAGCGTACGTTAACGTAAGTTAACGTTATAATAACTAATATATATAATTATACATCGGACATTTCGTTTTGAATAGTCAGATCTTCAGCGGTGACAACTAAATCAAAATAATCTCACACTCTCCAATGAGAAATAATTTCAAAATTTGGTGGTCTAAAGTAGTAGTATAATCTGCGAGAAAATTCAAGTAAAACTTAGAGCCTCCGCACAAGGCTCTCGTATTGTAACGTAGCGTAACATAACATAGATCAACGCACAAGAAACGTATCAATTACTGCGTTGTATATACGTTTCTTGTGCATTGACTCACGTTATGTTACGTTATGTTACCAGACGAGAGTCTTGTGCGAAGGCTCGTAGTCTATCCCTATAATATCATAGTTTATAATATAATTGAAATAGAAATGACAGTCAGAACTTCAACGACAAGAGAGAAGTAAATTAAATCACCCATCAGTTCATAAAATGCGAAAATGAGGTCATATTTTATAAGAATACTTATATAACACTGGGGAACACGGATTTTTTGTCGGGCCAATGGCAACTGATTCTGATAGATTTTTTTCCGTAGAATCCAAATCTGAAAACGAAAATAATGAATTGGCTCTATTTTTTAAGAAATACGGTGCTCCCGTTGTTTTTCTACAGATGTTCAAAAATGACCAAAAACACGTTTTTTGGCACTTTTGACCCCGTTTATTTAAAAAACCAAAGCCAATTTAGTATTTTCAAGGCCAGATTCTTATTCTGCGGAACCAAATTAGTAAAAAATACCTATTCCCTTACAAACAATATGAAAACGATAAGATTTTGTTGACCAGTGTAATATATATACTTATTTCTACATAAAAAATAATAATGTTTTTAAGGATTTATAATATGCATCTGGATCGTTTTCAATTATGATATTAGAAATAACGAAGCCATGAAAATGTTTAAATTAATGAAATATAATTTATAATTTTCGACATAAATTACGAGGATTGTTTTCGTTATATATGTATATATTGTGTACGTATATGTAGGGTTACACAATTTTCTTGGATTCTAATATCGTTTTTAAAAATTATTGGATTAGGTATTGCAAATCTTTAATTACGATTAATATATACGATAATATAAAACGAATATTTTTCCTAATAAGTTTTGAAAATATAAGGAGGTTGGTTGCCGTCACATTGCGGGGCAGGCGGCGAGAGGGGACGATTGCGAGAGAAAACTCTAAATAATCAAATTTTTCGACGCATGAAATAAACGAGTTTTAGCAAATAAATATGTGGAATGCATTTAATTAGCTGTTTCTTAAGGTTTTAAATTAAGGTTCTTAAGGTTTTAAATTAAGGTTTTAAAGTTGTTTGTACAATTAAAATCAAAATGCGTTGAAATGTGGCAATATGCTGTTTTATTTTTATAATTTTTTGATAACTATCAGTCTTCGTAAAAGTCTTTCCTAAATATATAAAGAATTATTTGCATCTATTCTCATTAAATTCTTGTCATTTTTAATAGGCTTTCGAGAGTTACATTACAGGTGTCGTAATATTTTTGCGTAATTAATTAATTACTCGACAACCATGCAGACAATTGTCTTCAACTTTGGCATGGACGACAGATTCCCATATAGAAGAATATCCTCCATAAATTTGAACAACATATTGACAACATATTGATTTGAACAACCAACCTCCTTAATATTAAAAAAAAAATTTATTACAGTTATTCCACCGTCCATGATCGCTCGATCCAAGATCCGCCTTGTTAAAAAGATTTTCTTGAAATTCTTTTAAATTGTCGCTATTAGGAAATCGGCCAGCAATACCAGAGATTACGATTTCTTCTTCAGCATCGACGCTGATATACAAGTTCGGTCGATTCATAGTATCTTTATTTTTTCGAAACAGACAAATTCTACAACAAAATGTCATTATTTATTTTTTGAAAAAACAGACATAAATGTAAAATAAAGAAAATAATCAAATACAATTTAATATTATATACATATACGTACCAATAGGAAGTGGAAGCACCGTGGCAATTGAAACATTCAAGAGTGAAGTCGAAACTAAATCATATCTCCTCTATATTTATAGTTTCTGTGTTATATATGTATTATACTTCTACATACATGATAATGACGAAGCCGATTAAAATTGTAAATGTTTGAATAGCTGACGCGCTTCCGTTACGATATATTTCCCACACAATCGTGGAAATTATTGAGGAGTTTGCCAATGCGTAGTAACAGAATAAGTTCAGAAAGAGAATATCAAAAAATTACTATGTGTTATCATTTTATGTTTGTGAGTATTATTATTGTGTGAGTTTTAGATATGTTGTGAAATAATTTAATTAAAAAGGTAAAACAATTGTTATTTTAATATCTGATATGTAAAATATAATTATTATTTATATTATATATTATACAATATATCTTCACGTAAGTATATGAACTAACATAGTTAGAACATTCTAAGTTTATTGAAAAAAAATGTTCTTTATATATTTTACATCAATTATTTTCAATTTAAATAGAGATATACAAGCTAGAATATATGCTGGCAAGCGTAAATCTACTTATTGTACGAAACTTGCACGCATACACGCACGCATTGTATTTGCCCTAATTTTGATTTTATTCGGATTCTTTTCACTAACTGAATATTCAATATATTAACTCACAAGTTATAGCCTAAATGGAATAAACTAAACTTTAAAATTAATTCGAAGATACGAAGTTACGAATATACGTTTTTTATTCTCGCGTTCTCTGAACTCTGGTGAGTGTGTGACTTTACTTCTCTTTGTCCTGACTGTTATTTCTGTTTCAATCATATCACAAACTATGATTATTAATCAAGTTTCACTTAAATTTTTTCGTGGAAAGTTTCACTGCTGATTATTCTTTGATTTTGACTGTTAGCACATCGCTGAAGACGACTCAAAACACAACCGAACCGTCCGATGTATTATAATTATGTATCTTATTAGTTATTAAAGGTTGGTATAACGTTAATTTACGCACTGTTGACCGTGTCCCAAATCTTTTTACTTGCTACTTGTTAATTTCATTATCGAGTTCTTAATTACTTACCCATTTATTTTAATATAAATATATTATAATTATTTTGCATCGTATTCTGCGCATGCTATCGTGTACTGACCTAACACATTGGAATATCCTTTTTCAGATTTTATTTAGACACATACACATATAAATACATAATTCACGCGTGCAATATATGTATAAATGAATATTGATTTTAATTTTAGACATTGTCATCTCTACTTTGCATAATGTACCTGTTCTCGCATTTACGCATTCACAATATGAATAATATCCGCTAAACTTTGATATCTGATGCATATGTAAAATCATTTTTCATTGTCAAGCGATGTCAAGTAAACGGAAAAAACCACTAACTACGTCAATGCATAAATGTCAAGGTGCTATGTATACCAAGTTTGTCTGGAACTTTTCGTCAAGCTTTTGAGTAAAATATCTCTGAAACTTAACCAGCTTTCTGATAATTTAAGGGCATTTTTCTGACATAATCGATATAAGCTGTGGATTGCGAGTTGTTTAACCAGTCCGAATAAAATCGGTGCAGTCAATTCCGAGATTTTGATTACGTAAAAAGTGATATTTTTTGCGTTCTAGTTTCAATTTTAGTCATATCAACACATTCAGTGATTTTGTCCCTCAAAAGGTTTTTAGAATGTGTACATACAATATTATTAAAATTATGCAATGTAAGTAAACATTGATATGCATACAATATATACGTAATAATTTCTGATGATGCTGGCAAGACAAACCAGAGAGCGTGGAGGAGGAGGAAAAAAGGGAAGGAGGAAGAAAGAGGGAGAGGGAGATTGAGCTTTATTAGCCTTCTCTTAGCTATTTTTTACATCAAATGTCTTTACATCAATTCTTCTACATGAGGTACAATATATTCTTTTAACATACGTTTAAATGGTTCGATTCTTTCACATTGCTTTAACCCTTCGTAGTCACACTTCTCTAGAATATCATTCTAGTCACACGGGGTCATATTGACCCCGTCGATTTTTAATGGTTGCCATTTTAATAGTATCGGTCCGATCGGGTTCAAATAATTCTGGAACATACCTTGAACATTCTAGAATATAAAACAACTGCGATTTTGTGAGAGATCAAATGGCAACATGTTGAAAAAAAATCGTGAACGAGTACATGATTAACGGTCTCTACCTATAGAGGATACTTCAAACTCTTGTAGATAGCGTGCCAAACTCCATTTTAAGCCAGGCACTTACCGACATTTAGCTTCAAACTTGAGCTGGGGTCAAATTGACCCAGTGTGACTACGAAGGGTTAATTCTGTCGTTATACATACCGATAAGTCTATATCGACCTAATTTACCTAAATAGAAATCTCCTGACCGATAAGTCTATCGACCTAATTTACCTACTAGATCGATAATAATGCGCGCGCGACTTATTGGAAATCAAGAGCCATCTACCGTTAAAAGTAGTAAAAGTTACGTTTCTCTGATTGAGAGACGACGACGTATCTTAATAAAAAATTTTCACATTTGGACTTTGCGTCGCAATATCTCCGCTCGTAGGGCACGTAAGGGAAAAATAAAAACACTTTTATTATATAAATCGATCCCAAGCTATCGATCAAGCCTACTTAGAACTTGATCCGTTCACTCGTTATTGAGATCTCAACATCTCGAGTACTCGCAACTCGTCGCGTCGCGTAAAAGAGTCACGGTGCGGTCTCGCTTCGCGTATACTTGGCGCGAGACACTACCGTGTCTCTTGATTCGTTTGAATATATTCTTAACAAATAATATGTAACACGTTATAATATTTGGATTCAATATCATATGATCTGTGAAAATCAATTCCGGATGATAAGCTTCCTAATAGTGTGTAGTTGTTTAGCCAACTTTGATCGCATATAACTAAAAAATTATTGTAATCGATTCTGATTAATATTGTCGATTAATTGATACCTAAGATACGCTATTAAAGTACATATTGTAGGTATACATGGTAATTATGAGATATCCTATACACCATGTAACATTGATCGTAACTACACTGTTAGATCTTTCAGATTGTATCGGTTAGAAACGATAAAAACAGCATCGAGAATCTATACGCTGATAAAGAGCAATTTGTATTACACATTATAGTTACAATTGTCATTCTCATATACATGTTTCTAGCGAACTATGCCGGGCAAGAAATCACCAACACTATGTTAGTAACCACTGCTAGTGGAAATGGAGACTTATATAGCTTAAAAAGCTTATAAGTTTAAGATTGAGATATGCTATATTTTTCTACACTTCTTTAGTCATCAACTTGTCTCGTCATTTAATTGTTTGTAGATATAATGTTCGTTGGTATAGAGCATCGTTACATATACAAAAGCTGATATTATTTCTGTTACAAATGGGCAGTAAATCTTTCGGCCTGAATGTGGGCGGATTGTTTGTAGCATCTCTAAATTGCTTCGCCTCAGTAAAAAATATATTATTTATTATAAAATATATAGAATGTATCATATATGAAATGTACAGCATATAATAACAAAGAACGTAATTCATTGCAGTTAATAAGTGCATCGATATCTTACTTCACCGTCATATATTTTACACAGCAATGACGTAAAGATATATATTACTAATATTCTACTAGATTAATAATACTATTAGAAGATATCTATTTAATAATACTATTAAATAGATAAGCATGAAAACAAGTGTTCAATTTTATAGTTTAGTTAACGGTTTTGTAAGATTATCGAAGATGTAATAAGATGCTTTTGTTTGTATTTAAGTCGCTGCTTGTAACGTAAGCAAAAAAAAAGTTAGTTGACTTTCGTATATATAAAATCAATTATTTTACTGAAAATAATTATAAGATATGTAACATATATAACACTATAAGATATATGTATATCATGTATACCTAAATATACGAGTATAAATGGAATATATCGTACAGCTTCATATAAAGATAGATAATACCTACTATTTCTTTGATAATAGCACTAATCGTATTTATCTATATACCTTGCATTAAATTTTTGGAGATCGGCAAATTTACACAATATATGTTATTTATATCCTAAAAAAGATCTTATTTTTAAATGTTTTAAATACCTCTTTCACAGTATAAGGCACTTGAGCAATAATAATATTGATTCAAATTAATGATTCGAATAATAAAACTGTTGGACTTCTGACAAAATAAAAAAATACTATTAGAATAGCTTTACTAAAGAAAGTATATATAATACCACACAAAAGATACCACGGAAAAAGTATAATATAATAAGTAATATCATTTAATATAATGTATAATATTTTATTAATAATTTATATTTATAATATGATTTAATATGTATCTATATTATTTAACACTATTAAGATATATTAAACTTTCGAATTTTTATTAGGTATCAAAGATCAGCGTTAAAATGTACGGTACGGCACAGTTTACCGATGATATTACCATTATAATATATAAAGACGTCTTAATGACGTTTTATTGACGTTAGAGACGTCATTAAGACGTTATTAATACGTCACTCTGCTACCTGGGAAGATATTACCATATCAAAATAATCACCGATATTCTTCTCAAAGAGCGAATCTGAGATGAGCGCATTCTTTATATTTAAAATGAAATATATGTATATTCACACTGCGCTTGAAAAAGATAAAAACAGAAATGTAGAGAAATCTAAAATCCATAATGTAATTGATGCTGATGTCTCTGGTAAAATTAAATTAACAATACCTAGTAAATTGTCTCGCATTTGCTGTCTGTGCGTACAAAAAGATCAATAATTAAGCTTATTGTAATTCCTTTAATAATTACGTTTATAAATATTTGCTTTAAAAATGCGAAATATAAGAATTTTTTCTAATTTTTAATTAGTTCTGGATAAACACTTATTCTTTGATAAAATCTTAGATTAAAATTTCTTTTCTTATTAAATTTTATTAAATATGTAATAAAAGTGTGAATATTAAAATCATAATATTTTTAAACTTGGTGTGGTTTGCTAGAAACAGTCTCTCAGCTCCTTTATATAATCTTTATACCACTTAGAATAATTATTATATGTATATATAGTATATATACATATATATATACATAGTATATTTTCATTCTTAATATATTTATTAAATGACTTTATTATACTTTAATTTAACAAATTTCATCAGATGCTAAATTATATTGTATTACAATCTTTAATTCTTTTAATTCTTCACGTACTCGAAGTTAATTCTTTCAAAGTCCTTTTTCTCGAAAATTAGATCTTATTCGATAAATATTTATATTATTATATTATATTATTATATAATATTTCATTTATTTTGAACTATAGAATCTAGAATCCTTTCCTGGACTTTATAGGTGAACCTTATTATAGATTCTATCACGTATTTTGGTCCAATCTGTATATTATTGTTTTCTTAGTTATATCAATTACATTTTATTGTATCAAACTTTGTGTAAAAAATTGTATGTACACTGACTGATGGTTTCTAGTAACAAATTTTATAGCAAAAAGAAAGAATAATTACAAACGTAAAAAATTTAGCTAAAGATAGCAAAAATTGATTACCGAACGTCTATGACCGTCTGTTGATAAAAAGTGTTTCGTGACTGACCTCTACATTGTTCTGAATGAACTCTGTTCTACACTGGATGTTGGCGATACTGGTGTGCTTGACACATCAGGGTTATACGCAGCTACTATCCGGTATGTAAACAAAATTGTTTATGTGGTAACGGCAGGACACGGCAGGAAAGCGACGTGTGCGCGGAACGAAAATTATGCGGTAAAGAGACATCAATCGGATGTCCCAAAACGTTGCCTTTTTTCCGAAATGTAAATTATAAATGTAGCAGAGTCACAATATTGGCAGATACCGTTTCTTGTCGGGAAGATGAAAGTGACGACGTTAAAGGGCATTTTCCCCGATCCCAGTAAGTAATATTATTTAAATATTTTATTGAACAATCGTTCAGAAGTTCACAGAAATAGAATTCATTTCATAAAATGTTGCAAAAAATAATAGTTAAAATTTGGATGCACGAGAAAATAATTAATAACATACTGAATATTTTGCTTCGTTGTTGCTAGAGCCAGTCAGAAGGAAGAATTTTATTCAAGAAAACGTGAAAAACCTCCGGCGAATGGAACAATGCTTCCACGCGAGCAAGGAGGTAGAGGAGCTACAAAAGTTACAATTACACAAGCATCATAAAAGTACAGACAAGTATCAGAATGTACCCGCAAAGGTGGTCACTAGCTTCCGAGACAAGAAGAAACATGAGAGTTATAATATTGATCGAGTGTCAACTGACAAAGTAGAAATTGACGAACAAGCTCAAAATGGGACCAACGTATTTGAGTATGATAAAAAGCAAGCTACTTCTACTAAAAAGGTTGTTGGACCAGGAGTGAATAATAACATATCAGGCAGACAAAAGAGAACTGGCAAACATAAGAGTCAGCAGAAATTACAACCAAAGATTTCATCCGAACCAAATGTGCACAAGTTCGATAATGCTGCAAATGGTTTAGATGCACAAAGCACCGTTAAGTACAAAAGTCAAGGGATTCAGACTTTAGATACAGATCAATTGGAAAGTATATATTCTGAAGGTGTTATTCGGTAAGTGTATTTGAAACATATATAGATTTAATGCTAAAAAATACCAATGATATTATAATACATGTTGAGTAGACTAAAATAAAACTAAAAAATAAAAAAGATCTTAGAAATATAATTGTCGACACTTTTGATTAATTTCTATGTGCTTATTTTTTCTTTGATTTAAGAGTTTTGCTTTTTTTATATAATTATAGCATTTACTTTTCACTTTAAACAAGTTTAATTGATTAATCTTCTATAATTTAATTACTAGTATTATTTGATTTCTTAATTTAATAATGTTAACAATAGAGAATTAGTTAACAAATAAGATTTTATCTATGAACCATTTTTTTCTTGACTGATTTTTGTCAATAGATATCCATCAAAGAACATTACAAGGCATGAAACAGCGAACAATGGCGATTTAAATAAGCAAGAGGAGAAGACTTCGAGGAAACAATCTGATTCTCCTACAGACAGAGGTGATATGCATGGTCCCGAAGACTTGCAGAAAATCGATTTACAAAAGTCCGTGTCGCCGACATCTAAAGAGGAGATCGATTTTATCAAATTAAATAAAGAACGTACTTCTGTTGCTAATAAGTTGATGACGCAACTTCATAATGGTGTGCCACCTCCGAATTATCGCAAGGGAGTTGTACCTAAGTACGTTACTTTTATTTTCTGACTTTAAATTCATTCTTTCTATTATGTTTCCTATTTTTCAATCGACTTTTTTTACATTCTAGTATATTTTCTTGAAATATTTTACTTATAACTTGTTAGTTATACTATAAGACCCGAGAAATCTTCAGATTCTTATATATGTAATTACAAATAAAATAAAATATAGTATAGTGTTTTTTGTCAATATACTATAATATACTTCTGCAATATACTATAATAGAAAATTAGATATTAATTAGATCGATGTAAAAATTATTAAATCGAAAGGTGAATTTATTTAATTTTCTTTTTTCTAACAATTTTTTGAATAGATACCTTCGAGATAGAAAAGAAGCACAAGAAAAGGAACAAAAGGCCAAGGCGGAAGCATTGCATTCTGACTGCCCAGAGGGTCACGTGCCCTTACCTGATCACGAGCGCAAGGAGACGCTACGATTATTAAAAAAAAGTGCGTATCTGTGGTGTCTAATAAAATTTAACAATAGCCATAACATTATTTGTCTCAAATATTAATATTTGATTATTTAAATTCATTGGATTGTGTTTCTGGAATGCAGATTATCAAGATTATGTCAACGAATTAAATATGATGCCTATAAAAACGGATACTCTCAGAGCACAGAGGCGTAAGATTGAGATAGAGAAGCAACTGAATAAACTGGAAGAAGGGATTAAAGTGTTTTCACGTCCAAAAGTTTACGTGAAAATAAATGCATAAATTGTGTTGCTTCGACTAGAACGCAATGTGTACGTTTAGAAATATTGATTGTCCGTCCGTGTTTCAATCCAAAATGTCATACATTAGGCCTGTTCGTTTTAGCTTAACTTCTTACACAATTCATCTTTCCTCTTTTTCGTTTCACGTTGGCGAGAAAATGAGAAAATATGAACTGTGCAAGAAGTTCAGCTAATGTCTATTTCTACCAATATAGATTAACTTTAATCTCGGTTTAATTTATTTTTTATCTTTTTCTAGTTTTGAAAATTAGAAAGAGATAAAAAGTAAGTTAAACCGAGATTAAAGTTAATCTATGTTGGTAGAAATAGACATAAATAGAACAGATTTTAGTGTTTTGAGAATCCAATGTGACAAACGTGATCGTATTTTGTTATTGCAAAATGGCTAAAACTAATTGTACATATTTCTCATCAGTCGTATACACATGAAAAATTGACTAGTTTGATCTGATTGACACGTTTGGCATTTTAAAAAGAATTCAAATATACAGAGATAAATACAGTGAACTATTTTCATACAAGCACAGTCTGGATTTGGCTAGCAATTGTGTAGATAGGATTGTCTCCTATTAAAAATATAATAAATATTTTATTTAATAAATTAACGTAGTACATAATTATTTTGTAACACGTTCATTTTGTACGTAAGTCCTGTCAATGGTGTGCACAAAGGACGTTGGATCGAAATGCAATCTTCCCAAGTTATAAAACACCTCTTCATTGTCGTACCACTTTTTTATATTAAAGTCTTTAAAAAATATCATTATCTCCCTTTCTGCGGATTCTGTCGAATCTAGAGCGAATAACATTAATGTCTTTCTTTTTAAATACAAGGTTCTGCATTCCTTCTATGAATATGTTCGGTATTGTGGGTGATTACCAGATCCGTGAGTGGCATTTCTAGTATCCGACAGGCCAAACATTCCTCTGATAGTATCCTGTGCATTGTATTGCGCTTGATAGACCTTGGTGGGGCCCATCAGCTGTCGCCACTTAGCGACAGCATTGTGACGTGTCAGAATGTGAACGTCGGATGGACCGCTGCACATGAAAGTCAAGAGACGATTGTAGAAGAACTTGTTCCTGTGCTCCTTGTAAAACAGTTCGGCCTCCTCGCGTGATATCGTCGCCCTGCGCGATCTGACAACTTTGAAATTATTGTCGATTATTAAATCGCGAATCTTCTGAAAAATCAGTGCGAACTTTAGTCATTAAATTTCTCCCAAATCTCGTTCCCTCGACGCTAATCGCCGGTCGTAACGCTCGCCGTTATCCTGCGGAACCTAACCGGAGCATTTTTGTTCCGTGAGAGTGAGGTTAGGTTAGGGTCGTACCTGAAGAGCAAACGGAGCTTTGACGACGTGCGGCTTGAGTATCGCCAATGTTAACTGAAGATAATTTCTCGACTGCATATCAGCATCCTCTGGTTCATCTACGAATTTAAGGAACTACGCGGGATCGGCGTTACCGCGCGTACGACAGACAAATGGACGCGTTCATCACCACGTGTGGCACGTGTACTTATCTCGTATTTGCTTGTATTCGTTTCGGAAAAACGCCGCGTGTCGCGCTCATTCATAACTGAACCGAAGCGGAGACGAAAATGCCCGATTCGTTTGACTGCAGCGACGACTTCTACTACTGACCTCCGAGCAGTTTCCACAAATATCGATCTTTTCTATAATATTTATGTTTATACAAGTTAATATTTATACTTTTTTTTACTCTGTGCTAACAAAAACGATGGATTACACTTTTACTGATATAGTCGTTTATAATTTGTTTTGTTCTGTCAACTCATTAAAAGAAATAAGAGCACCTCAGTTTCAGCAATTTCTCGATTGTCATTCTGTATTATACATTATTTGTTGCCCCACGTCGTTCCAAGCTATTAATTTTTTTACAAATCAGATATCGTGCGGATTTATATCAATTTTATATGTCGCAGATGAGTGGTTGTTGTTTGCTGCGTCTTTATTAATTAGATCCATGATCCATCGTAAATTTTGCGGGGATGCGATGCAAAAAAAGTAGGCAGAACATTGAACAAAAGAAACGTCGCATATAGATCTTACGACTGAAGATTGGTAGCTTTGAGATACTCTCTGCGTGTCATCGTACTCAGACTTGGTGAAGCCCCGGTGAAGACACCGAGGCGAATGGAAGGAACACACGGATACGCAAATATTTACATTCGTGTGCGCTCGCGCAAGTAAAACGAAGTAAAGCGGAAAGAAGCGAGAGACTCTAAAGCAAGTAGAAACAATACGCAACGCCGCCGAGTTGCCAGTAGTAGAAGCCAGCCAGCCAGCCACTATCTCCCCATCCCCCGCAACCCTTCAGCCCGTCAGACGTATCTGCAACGGTCGATCCTGCCTCCCTTTCTCTCCTGTTGCTCATCCCGTTGCTACCCTCCTCCGCCGCCTGCGTCTTCCTGTCTCTTTCTCTCCTTTCCGTTCCGTAGCATCCTCGGTGATACCGGGAGAGAGCCATTCGAAGTACAATGGCTGGCTATAAATTACCCCTAGAAACGCTAGCATTAGATCCTGCCGGATTCACCCTTTGTACAAAGCCGCCGCTCGCGAGAGAGAGAGAGAGAGAGAGAGAGAGAGAGAGAGAGAGAGCTTAATTGAGCGACCTCGATATAGAAATCGCGATACGAATCACGGGCTATTTGAGTCGCGTATTCGAGACTTTCGTATCATTCGAGACTAGTGTCAATTGGAGAAACTTTCCCTTTCTCTTTCTTGCTGCCTATTTCTGTGCATCCTCAAATAATTCGAATATAATATAATCATGGAAAAGAAAATCGCTTGATTGAAAGAATAGAATAAAAGCACGTCGTAAAGAATTCGATCGAGTTCGTAATTTGCATGTTTTCGTACAGTCATTGTACAGTTTAATGCTTAGAAAAGAAAAATTATAGTTCTAGAAGAGACATAATAAAAACTAACGTATCTTGTTATAGAATAAAGAATTATACAGAATACTTTATAATGGAGATGACTGACTGTTTCATTAATCATTGATGAAACTAGGATTATCTATATGTATATAAATATAAGAGTAAATAGAAATTTTTATTGCATTTTTTTAAACACTCTTGCTCGATGCTCGTTGTCTTTTCTGATTTGTATATAGAAATCGCTAGAGAAGTTTTCAGTTTTATTCTAAAAATTCAGTCAAATTTCGTGAATTTTAAGATGGAAAATAACGACGGAACTTCGAATTTGAGTCTTTCCTCTATGGATTTCCGCAGTTCGAGTCTTTTTATTTTGCAATACGGGCGCTGTTGTGTTCCATCCATCGGGAAAAATCTCACACCTCTCAGATTGATTTATTGCAACTAATTCCTGCCTGAATGGTAATCGC
Source organism: Temnothorax nylanderi (assembly GCF_030848795.1). Taxonomy (NCBI): domain Eukaryota; kingdom Metazoa; phylum Arthropoda; class Insecta; order Hymenoptera; family Formicidae; genus Temnothorax; species Temnothorax nylanderi. Next base: position 434,251 of record NW_027249180.1, on the reverse strand, counting down.
GTATTGTGCCCACTCCGCGGTTGGTCTCGTCGTTAAATTTGCGCACACGTGTGCGCGCGTATTTACACACGCGAACACACACACACACACAGAGAGGCAGCGAATGTAACGAGAACGAGTGAGCGAGTGACAAATTACGAATAAAATATTGATTCGTCCGGTTATACCGCCGGTTTGTCGGCGCGAGCGTTACGCCGAATTAATGTACCAGCGTATATAATTGCACTACCGTTCGTATTAATTACCTGTTCGTAAGCTGCGTCAATCTCAAATTGCAGCAACAGCGGCCGTACTTCGATTATTCCAACAAACTGCATCCGTGAAAGCAGTCTTTCCCGAAAAACATATCGATTCGATTAAAATAACTGACTGTTTGCCGGTAAACATCGAAGATGCAGTAAGATGATGGTTCTTTGAGCCAATTATTTCAATTAGTAAAAGTTTTCATGTCATTTGTGTAACTAATCTAATACTATCACCTATTTTTATTTTATTAATTTCTAAATTTTACAGAATGATAAATTTCTTTCGCCAGTACATAGAATAACAATTAAAGTAATTTAAATCGACCTGACTGGCAATATATATAACGTCTTTCCGATATGAACATTGAAAAACTGTGAGCCAACTTGCTTTGTCGGATTCACACAGAACTTTTTTCGGATCAATCATCGAGACATTATTAATTTCGACCATGGGTTTTGGTCAGTTGATGTAATTTCTAAATTAAATAGTTTAAATTTTTATTGCGAAAAAATATTACCCCAGCCAGGGTTTGAACCTGGAACCTCCCGTATACCGTGCGGGTGTCGTGCCAATTCGACCACTGGGGCTGTGGTAATATTTATCGCAATAACAAACTATAAGATGGAGCACCGATTACTAGGTCGACGGTGTATAATAAACAGAATGATAAATTTCTTTCGCCAGTACATAGAATAACAATTAAAGTAATTTAAATCGACCTGACTGGCAATATATATAACGTCTTTTCGATATGAACATTGAAAAACTGTGAGCCAACTTGGTTTGTCGGATTCACACAGAACTTTTTTTCAGATCAATCATCGAGACATTATTTTTTCGCAATAAAAATTTAAACTATTTAATTTAGAAATTACATCAACTGACCAAAACCCATGGTCGAAATTAATAATGTCTCGATGATTGATCCGAAAAAAGTTCTGTGTGAATCCGACAAAGCAAGTTGGCTCACAGTTTTTCAATGTTCATATCGGAAAGACGTTATATATATTGCCAGTCAGGTCGATTTAAATTACTTTAATTGTTATTCTAAATTTTAGTATCTCGAGATACTCGTTTTGCTTCATATATTTACAATATATGACACAAGAAAACATTCTGTCAAAATTATTTTTTTTTACATTTTAAAAATCTTTTTTAAATTTTGATCGAAGGAATAGATTTTATTAAATCGCTAAAAAAACTACGAAAATAAATGTGTCGTATAAATTAAAAATTGAATCTTATAAAAAGATTCACTTTTAAATCTCATGTTTAAAATAACCATTTTCAATCTTACAATTAGAGACAAATTTCCGAATGGAATCTGGGAAGAGTTTTGCCAGCTTAAACGAATCGTCCATCACGTTATCGCCGCGCGATTATCACCGATGCTCACGATGTATCGTCGAATTATCCGGCTCGTTGACCGCATAGCTATAGTGGTGAACGGATCCATTGAATAAAAGAATACAAATGAGATCGCGGAAAGTTTCAAATCGAATTCCGGTGGAAGTTTTACGAGCGGATTGTCCGTAAAAACGGCGAATCGTGTTTCGTGTTTTCCCAACCCCTTTTCTCTTGCCCGGACCAATTCTGGGTCGCTTCAGTATCTTTTCCCTCTCCCTCTCCCTCTCCCTCTCTCCCTCTCTCCTTCTTCTCACCCTTTCTTTTCAGCTTTCTCTTATTTTCTGCTCCCTTTCTGCGGCTACACGGCGGCAAACGACAACAAACGGCTTCTTTCGGCCTCTCGGAAGAACAACTTTAATCGTCTCTATACCCTGCGCGGTTTGGCGCTTGTTACTGAAAAGTGGGACTTTCCGAAGGGAAAAAGCAAAGAGCGTAGTGCTGGCAGAGTAAAGCGCAGCGAATGGAGAATGGAGACGACTTGAAATGAATACAGGGGATAAGTACGAAATCGATGAAATATACGAGCTCGAAAAGAGAAGTCGAAGTATATAATATAAGTGATAGAGGCGGTAGAAAATCCATCTGGAATCTGGGGCAGATTAAATGGATTTACAAGGAATTCATACCATGTAAATTTCAATTCTCTTGACTTTAAATATTATCTAAATCTTTAGAAATATTTTTTTACTTAATTGTCAGTAAGAATATTCTAAAGAATCATACAGTTTGATTTTACATCAATATGCACAAATATTTATTACGCTGAAGAAAGCGGTTGAGGAGTCAAAAGTTAAAAGGAAGATCTTGTTAGGAAGTTTATTCGCTACGGGCGAATCTTCTTCAGTAACTTTAGTCGTAAACTTTTGCCGGAATGTTTTCCCGCAGCTGCGAAGAATCGTTCTTGAAGCGTTTTTGAATAGTTCTGCGAATTACCAGCAATCAGGCTGGAATTATTTTTTATTAAAACTGTGTGGCGTAATTTTAAAATATATAATATAACAATATAACGCGATGAAAAACTAGGAGAAAGATAAACTCGTAAATAATTATACAGAAAACAGTAAAATTACAAAATTATAATTTTATAATATAAAAAAATAGTTTTAATTGATATTGATGAAAAAGAGATATTATATATGTATATACAGCATTTTGTTCATGATAATTTCCATAGAAATATATGTATAATATATGTATGATCATATCATAAAGCACAAAAAATTTATGTATCAAACTGCATTTATAGGTATGCATATTTAAATATTTCGACAATTTAATTTACTTTTTAATTCGCAAACGCGACGAATATGAGTCATTACAATTTTTAAATAGTTCGATATTTATTAAGACAAACTATTTATGTATCTTTCATCTTTGTATAAATATGTCTGCAAAACATTCATACTCGTGAACAAAATAACGCGAATTTTCTCAAATTTTAAATCTTATTTATTGATTACATTTCCGAGTACGTGTAAAGTAACTTCTCTTATATATTTCTCAATAATCTCATTAAATACAGCCTTAAATCCACAGACAACAATAAATTTCTCAATGTTCTTTAGCAATTTCGAAGTGCGGTTTTTCACTCGTGACACCACTTTCCGTCGTATGTCAAACAAACATTGTACAAACTATCATTAATTCCACGTGGATGAGTTAATTAAAACATTTAAAGAAACTATTAAGACTATAACTTCTTTCAGAAACCCCACAATTATCTAACAATAAGCCTGAACAGGTTTTAAACAAAGTAAAGAATTTTCTTTTCCTTGAGATTTTTTAAATAAGCATCTATACGTTTTCGAATTATTAAAAACTCAGGATTAATAATCAAAATTACACTTTTCCCACATAAATCTAGATAAAGTTCTGTTTGTGTTATTTGATTAACTCTATTTTCTAGGAAAATTGTATTAATTTTTTGAACATTTTATTAGGTTTATTATTTCTTCCTTCCCTATAAAAACACAATATTCTCTTAAAAATATGCTACCAAGTCTGTATTATTTATATGCTTTTATTATTTGTAGAAATATTATTTTTTTAATTTTTATTAAATTAGGACATTTTTATTAAAATATATAAATCTTTTTTTTTCTTAAATTCCTAATTGGCAATTTCGTTCGTCACACAACACGCTTCTTCATGAGCACTTAATTTCCGTGGTTAATATTAGTGGTAGGCATTTTACAGCCTCTCTCGCAACAGGGTGCTAAGTTACGCCAGCTGTCGTAAGGAGGGTGTGGAAATCAAGGGCGACGAGCGAATCGGGGAAACTTAATTCGCCACCAACATGCCGCTAAATCTGAACGACTTGGACCGGATTTGCCGAAGATTTCGTCCTTTCCCGAATCCCCGCTCATGCTCATCTCCGGCCTGAGAACGCCACTTACTCATTCCATTCCCTCCCTTTGAGGTCACTTTACTCCGACCCTCTCCGTCGTTCATTAGCACTCCCCACGTTTCCTACCTCTTACTCCTACACCTTGAGAAATGCAGCTAATTTGGATCTTCTATCCTATTCCTAGTCCTTTATCTAACGACGGGTACGGGACTGTTAAGTTTTATTCTTAAAACATGTATTATTTCGAATCAGTATAAAAAATGTATGTATATAATTCGGAAGGTAAATAATTAATATGGCATCAACAAACTTTTTACTTTTTTAAATATAATACATAAGTAATATAAAATGAAAATTTCCCTTTCATATAAAATTATTATAAATTTTTCATTTTTCAATAATCCATTGTTAGGACTTAATAAATTTTATTAGTCTTAATTGAACAAATAAAAAATCTTTTATAATAAATATTCAAGTTTTCTAATTCACGTTATCTTGCAAAAGCAACTCTTAGTTAAGTATAAAGCATCCAATATTATTCTAATAATCTCTTTTCCTATCGTGCCTTCTGTTTTCAGCTTTGTTTCAATTTTTTCGGTGCTGACACCATTCTCTCCTCCTTTGAGCTGGGTTAATCCAGACGCCTTCGTAAAGGTTCAGACGATCCTTAAGATTCCACCCTGCCTCTCTCGCACGTTGCTGGCGAATTAAATTTCGTCCTTGCGCTTTTCCCTTCGACGTGGGCGTTCTCTTTGAACACCCTTCGGGACAAAATTCGTTTACTTATAGGGAGAGAGGATGAAAGAGTGAAGACAGGTGAGTGACCAGACGAAGGTAGACAAGACGAGAGCTGAAAAATCCTTGACTGATCGAATAAAAGTAGCTGCCCCTCGGAGAGAACTTGCGGCTTGACGTGACAGGAAAACGAAACCGTCAAGGGTCACAGAAAGACACCTAGTATTCAAAGGAGAGACCTTTAACAGCCTCGAGGGTCCTTTCGAGGAATGATGGCACTAAAATGCCTTGTCGTATGATGGCTTTTGATAACGGAAGAAGGAAGGAAAGGAACATCTTACACATCACGGCAGGATCAGTCAAACTTACATAGGTAACATGACAAAATGGTTTTTGCCCCGTGGATAACAGAGAAGACATTAACTACAAGATGTCTAATATTGAAAATTACGAAGTTCTGGAAAAGCACGACGTCCAATTAAACTTTCGCCGAAGAAAAATGGTCGTCGTATTCATCGGGGAGGAAGCCGTTCTGAAGTTTGATGAAAACCTTACGAAACACGCGATAGATGTAATCGAGATTACGGCATGCCGTCAATATGAGCTCAAATTCCTTTAATATATGCCAGTGCGCTCCGCAACTTCTTTTTACTATAAATGTCTTAGCAAATTATAATTTTATTAGTAAAATAAGATTCGCTTGAAATTAATCTAAAACTAAAATTTAAAAAAATAATATACAGATTTACGCTCTATTAAAGTTCCCCGGAACTTCTCCATTTTCAATAGAACAGTTTATAACTCAGAAACTATTCCTGCCTCAATATTTCCGTTCGGTAAAAATTGACTCCAAGGTATCCAAGAACTTTTCTAAAGATAAAAGAACAGCGGCAGCGGGATATCCTGTACAGTGGTGGCGTACATGTGCGTTCTCTATTAGCGCGTAAATCACGCGTGCGAAGGTGCAGTTTCATTACAAAAAATTTATAACCGTTCCCCGTTTCCGCTTTCTCGAGGGTCGCTATTGCTTTACACGCCTTAGGTTACACACGCGCGCACGAAGGGCACTGATTCCCGTGTAAGGGCGATAAAACGATGCTCGCACGACGACGATCTATCTCCGGGGGAGGCACGAAGAAACAGCACGGCCCGAGTTCTTTATCGTTTTTAATATTTTTCGCCCCCGCGGGCGACGCCGCCAACCGGTAAGTCTACGGGGATAAAGCGAGTTTTCCATCCCATAGGCTGGAGAACGTGGTCCCGCAAGTGTAAACAGAACCGGCAAAAGGCGTTAAGCGAGATGAGCTCTTAAGGGATAAAGGGTTTCTGCTTTTCTTTAACGTTTCTTCCTATCTATGTTTCTATCAAACTTGGAAAAATTAATTGGACATAATTTCTTTTGCAATATCTTAAATTTTAATGCTATTTCGATAATTGGATTTATACTTCTAATTCTAAAATTTTAATATTTATTTTGTGCAAGCGTTAACCTATTATGTTTATTACCTACTTAAAAAATTGTTAGATATAACAATTGTTTCATATAACAATTGTGCAAATTTAAAGATAAAGTAATTAAATTAAAATTGGATACTACCAAAACTAGAAACAGAGGATCATGAAACTTTAGAAAACCGATTTTAGAATGACAAGAATTTTCTTATTCTGCATTTGTTATCTAATACTATTATTTAGAATTTTAGACAATAGTTTCTCCTGAGACTTTTTGACAATTATTGTCACCGGATGATATAGTTTTAGCTTCTTGTTTTTCCTTCGTCGGAAGGAAAATCTAGGTTCATAAAAAAGGAAATTGTAGATTTATTTTAATGTCTTTATAGTATATATTCTCATTTTCTGATATATATGTTCTCGGGTCGGTTTAGCACCCTCCCTCGACTCTTTCCTAAATCTGCTCATGCTTATATTTCTCTCTACCTTGAGTCTTTGATATAATATTTCGTGGGGTTGCGAAAAGCCATAAAAACGGTGAAGCTAAGTATAAAATTCTTACTACACCGTAGCGAACAGGACAAGCATAAAGTCTCCAGCAGCACGGGACAAAAAATGGCACGAGGAGGGAAGGGAGAACTAGCGGGGATGAATAAGTTGCTTCGAACAAAAAATCGCGTCACGCGTCTCTTCATCCTGCGAAAAATTTTCTTCACGCTTTCCTTTATCATCCGTGTCCACCCTCCTTGCCCGCCACTCGTTACTCTTTCGTTTTGCTCCTTCGCCTTCGTTTCTTCCCCCGCAGCTTAAGGAAAGTTGCGCAATTTGTTCTTCTTCTGCCCTTCGATGTATATAAGCTACCCCAGAACTCGCACCATTCCTTTCAACTCAACTAAAGATATCGAATGCAGAAATAAACGAAGAAAAATGTCGGTTGTTTCAATATCGAGTCAATGGGTTTTCAATATATATAAACGATTGAATACATCGATAACTGAAAAGTATGTATGGCTAAATATATGCAGAAATAATATTTCCTTATTAATATTTGCAAAATAAGCACTACAACACGATAATAAAATTATTACTTTAATATAATTATTGCGATAATGTGTTCCGATAATATTCGATTGTGTTTGATTTTATTTCAGTCAGTATTTATATTGCTTATCTTTCCTAATGTGCACATTACACCGATGGGCCAATTGAAAATGCTAGTAAACCGGAAGTAATACGCGCGTTATGATGTTATTAATTAAGACAATAAATTTGTTAATGAACTAATTACGATCTGTAATATACCAAATTTTCAAGCGGATAAAATGGCGGATAATTTATTTGTTTGTCCGGCAAAATTGAATCAGGAGCAATAATGAATGCGATAATTATTAAAATTAACGACGAGAAATTAGTGAAATTTATCGGTTTTACAACTACAGATACGCTACAAATGTATATGTAAAATATATATTAACTAATATTTACTAGATATTTACATTTCGAATGAAAAGTTCAAATTATTCTACTTCGTTATTCCAGGTTATTTAATGAATACTTATATAAATTATTTAAAAACAATTTAATTTATGCAAACTTTTATGCAAACTTTTAATATGAATCTCTGGAAGAAAATCTTTTGGCGATAACGAGATCTTTTAGAAATTCTTTCAATTGTTAGCATGTTTTAATTTTCTTTGTAGAACATATATATTTTATACAGTAAAAGAAAAGCTCTTAAAACAGATTTAATTCTTTCTGTTATCAAGGATCTTGAATTCGTTTTTTCGTCGATCGCATAAGTGAGAATGAGATATTGCGCGAGTAATTTGTCCCTTACCCCTAAATCGCACAAATAGCGTTTGTAAAATGAGGTAGACCCTATCGATCAATAAGAGTGGCATTAGCAATAGGGTTTATGAGCGCGAGCTCATCATAACGGGAGAGAGAAGAGACTAGCGAATAAATCGGTGGTAAACGGCCGGTGTGCGCGATTTATTCGCTCGTCGGCAGAGCCGAGAGCTGAAAAGAGGCGTTTCCGAGTGGCAATAACGGATGGGATAATAATTGAAATTAGGAGGCGGCAGCGGAAGGGCTAATACGCTCGCGCGCCGAGAGCAGCTGGTTGAGTTCGTCGAGCCGGCAATTAAATCCCTGACGTATCGCGACCGCGATCTCCGCCTTAAGCCCGTACCGACATGATGGAACGCGCGGCCCTTTTGCCGCAAAACGGCTCTGTGAATTCGCCTGCATGTGAATTACGCACTTTGCACGCTTTGCTCGCTTAAAGATCGGATATCTTGAAAGGAGCGGTGCCGCGGTTGTCGTCGAATCTACTGCGAGCCGCGCGCCTCAAAAATAATTGCGACGATGAAAGAAAAGAATATTATATCAATAAAGAAAAGTTTTATTTTGGGAAACACGTAGCTCTATAAGTTCGAGCTCTTTTATTGTGTTCTGTAAAATAGTCGAAAACAACTGCCACTCTGTTAATTACCGTTGAAGTTTGTAGTACTCTTCTAGTTTTGAAAATTTTTAGTTTTCGTCATAGTTTATGGAACATTTTTGTGGTAACTAACTTCAGTAAATCTATACTATTATATAAAATTCTTACGGGTGGTGTATGTTTGGCCGTTTTTAACTTAAAAACTATTGGACCGAATTTTTATCAAAAGTATATAAAATATGGGTAGAATTTTCCGGAAAGTGCTATAGAGTGTATAGTTTTTTGTTACCGATCTTTTTTGGAACCGGTATCCGAAATTTTTCCAATTTTTCGGGAAATAATTGACCGAATCTTAAAGAATTGTATATAAAACAGGGGTAGAATTTCCCGGGGAGTGCCATAAAGTGTATAATTTTTCGTTACCGAACTTTTTGGAAACCGGTATTAGGCATTTTTCCACTTTTTCGGGAAATAATTGACTGAATCTTAAAGAATTGTATATGCTTTTACATAAAACAGGGGTAGAATTTCCCGGGAAGTGTAATTTTTCGTTACCGATCTTTTTGGAAACCGGTATCAGATTTTTCCACTTTTTCGGGAAATAATTGACTGAATCTTAAAGAATTGTATATGCTTTTACATTAATCTACCGATTTATCGATTTAGTTAAAACCGGTTCAAAAATTTTATTAATTTTTTGAGGATGGGTTTAATTGCCACGATGTGTATTATTTTTCGATAACAATTTATTTTTTTTTTAAACCGGTTGAAAAATTTAATTAATTTTTCGAGGATGGGTTTAATTGCCACGATGTGTATTATTTTTCGATAACAATTGAAATGAAGTTGCTGTGGCTTCACATATTATATGTCAACAGTCACTTCAATTCGTGGCTTTCGTGACTGTCGCGAGGGATAGAAAAGTTATTGCAGTTTCCTTGCAATCGAGAGACAGACAGACAGACAGACAGACAGACAGAGAGAGAGAGAGAGAGAGAGAGAGAGAGAGAGAGAGAGAGAGAGAGAGAGAGAGAGAGACTATTTGTGTGTCTTATTACACATGTCCTCCGGGGCGAAGCCCGGTTAACCAGCTAGTTATTAATAAAGTTGTAGTAATGTAGATATATTCTGTAAAACACAAAATAACTTTGGATATATTTTCTGAGACAGAAATTGGGCTCTTCTTATGAGCAACGAAATAGAAACATATAATAATAATTCAATTTACTTTAACTCAAAGTTCAGAAAATTGAATTTTACAAACACAGAGGTATAATTTAATTTAATTTAAAATCTAATTTTCTAGGATTTAAGATTAACCTTTCAAGTATTATTTTATGCAAAATGTTTGTCAGAAGAAATATAAAAATTTTCATGAAATCCAGAAATAAATATGCGAAAGCAAGAGAGACTCTTACGAGAGCTTTTCACTCAACATGCGGAGCACTCTTAATATAATGCCTGCACTTATACTCATTCATGCACCGTGGAATAGTATTCCCATCAACGATGATGTCGTTATCAGGACTGTTCGAGAGAAAGGGGAATATCGATAGAGAACGAAATAAGTTGGTGACAAAGTGGGGGAGGACGAGGAGGGGAGCAAACGGTGCTTTTCTGGAACGATAGGCATCTCCAGACGGTCTGCGATGAACTACCCTTAACCGTATTCAACCTCTCGACCCTTCGAGGATAATAAACGACTGTCTAGAGCGCATAAAGAGCGAATTCGACTCGCAAGGATCTTTACGGTGTCCCTCTGACAAACGGTTCGGTACTTGAGCGCTGATCTTCGTCAAGATTGCAGCCGAATCGCTCGTCTACCATTTCACTTTGGATGTCCCTCGGTACATTTGACTTTGTATACCCAGTGTCCTCTGGCATCGTACCGCACCAGAACTTAGCCATGAATTTTCTGATAAAGTGTTTACTTATTTAAAAAATTTTTAGAAAATAGATTCCCATTGTAGTGCTCATACTGTACACATAATACAGACTAAAACTTAAATGCAAATTTTTAATAGAAATTTTAGATATAAGATTTAAAAAATTGATTAAGGCGTTGTTTTTTAACATTTTATAACTTCTTTCTTTTTTTTAAGAAAATAAAATCGTTATAAATCTATGTTTCTTTTTGTTAATTCTTTTATTTGCGATCTTTCTTGAAAAGTTATGATTATTTTTACTACTTTCGGGCACGGAAAACGTCTAAATAACTGCGATTCTGGCTCGTCAATTTTGCACCGTAATCCGGTAATTTTTTGCGCTCTTCGAATTGCACTCATCCGACTGCTCGATCACTTTCCTTCAGTCTTTTCAGCGATTTCAAATAATAAACGGATCAGCGCAGAAGCACTCGGGTGCAACTACTTGACAAATGATCCCCGACGACGATTCCCGATTTCTCTTCATCACGATGACGTCCGTGGATACTTTGTTTTATTCGCGTGCCGTATCGCGTTCGCGTTCGCTCGCGACGGAATAATCCCCGGCATGAAATTTCGCTCTCTAAAAAAGAATTCCCGCGATACCTTAACGTCGTATGAGCTTTCAACGCGATTCATCCCTAATTACACATCTGTCTTAATTCATATTATAATTCTTATCCCTCATTTTTCGCAGTTTTCTGCAGAGTCTATTATGCTCTTTATAAAATTATTTTTATTATGAGACCGTTAAAATATATTTTATTGTACAAATGTGTAATATGAGCATTAATAAAATATAAAAATAATTTTTGCAATAAAACTTAGTTTAGATCCAAAAAATAACACATAATAAAACTAATTCATGACATAAGCCATAAGCTATAATGCATATGTAATTAACCCAATTAAGAATTTCCATTGACTATATACTGGCAATGATTATAATCGTGGCAACAATTATAATCATCGTGACAAATCGTCACCGCGTTTCGACCAAGGATTCTGGTCGTTCTAAATTGATATAATTTTAGATGCTTATAATATAAGCGTCTTAATTAAATAATTAAATTTATTGCGAAAAATATTACCTCAGCCAGGGTGAGGTAAATTTCGTACTTATATTAATCAATTAGATATGTTTATTTAGGTATAATGTTTATTATAAGAAATTAATTCATACGATTGAAAAGAGGGATTAAAACGTTTCAAACATTTCAAACGTTGATACGATCAAATCCTCGTCGCGCAAAACGCTATTTTTAATTTTCATTCCAGGATGAATTTTAGTTTCCCAATCTTTCTGAATACGCCAGCTATAAATCCACATCCCGATTGTGGAACTCGCTCGACGTTCGTGCAACGGCTACGTTAAGGCACAAAAAAAATAAATTAAATCCTTTCTATTCGATTTTTTCTGATTTTTGTCAAGACTGAAGTTAAACATGGCGAGAGCCGCGTTTGAGATTTATTACTGTATTTCGGCGTTTTTCCGCAGTTGTTCTCACGATTTGTGGACCAATACTGCCCATTTCGAATCACATAGGCAGATGCGAATCGTTCGATTTTCGATATCCATTTCTTGCGTTTATCCTCCGTGGCCCTTCTCGATAGCATCGAGTAGTAGCCTAGTACTAGTAACCTCAGTTACTACCGCCTCTCTCTCTCTCTCTCTCTCTCTCTCTCTCTCTCTCTCTCTCTCTCGATTTCTGCCCCCAGATTTCCCGGAACTTCGCTGCGAGATCAGTATCCTTGTTTCATCGAGATTTCACCAGTCGATATCGCCCGTCCAAATACTCCCTCATCCACTTAGTGTTCATCTCTTCGCTTCCCCTCAATCGATCTTTATCTCCCTCGAAGAGAGAGCATCATCTCGCATCTGATGCTTTATCAAATGACTAAGCAGTAGTAGGCTTCTCGAGCATCAATTCAAAGCTGACAAGTATTTTCACGATATTGGACTATTGCACGTGAAATATCCAATTTGTATTGAACAATTTCGTGTGTAGTATATTATTTTTATATAATTATAAAAAATACTTTGAGGGAGAATTATACAAGTGTTTCAATTACATACTTCTAATTCCTTTTTCAATGAAAAGCTCATTTTAGGTAGTATCTATCAAGAGAAATTAACTGTTGCAAATGAAAGAGAACGTTTAGAATGTGAAGCATTTTGTGCATAAAACTTTATATGTACTATCAGCGTATATAATTATTATATAATTATTATACTGTTTTATTTTGTATTTGTTATTTTTTTATATCTTTCTATTACTTAATTCCTCATGCATGAGTCTCCTTCTGCAAGCGTTGCAAGATAGATTTCTTTTTAAATTACGTCGACTACTCATATTAATTACACTTCACGCTTCATCTATCGCATCGCGCAAATCGCGATGTAATAATCTCTCCGCAATTTATTTGTGCAAGTCTTCACGTAACACCGTCGGCGGCGACGCTTTCCCTGTTAACTCGCCTACGGTATTCCCAAACTTTGCATACTAATTAACCGCGCGTTTATCTCGCCCTCTCTATCTCGTACTCGAGGGGCCTCTTCCGTTTGGGGGACGATTCTACTTTTTGTTACCTATCTCTGTGCCACTTCGTGCGCTCTGATTAAATATTCTTTTATCTCCCGTTTCTACGCGGTTTTATCGACACAAGTACATGCGTTCATGACGATATTATTAAAGCGTTTCGTCCTGTTAAAACTTCGCGTAATGACGCTACAGCCCTTCTATTCATTACGCTAAGTTAACCAGCTTTTACGCCGAAATATATCAATGTATTTTTGATATGATAGCGATTGTGATATGAAGTTATATGAAGTTTTAATCCTATTTCCTAATCGTCACATGCATATTTTTTATATTATTTTGTTCTTACTGAATAATATAAAAAGAAAGAATTTAATGTTATACAAAAATAATTCTTTATTTAGCACACTAAATATTTCGTGCAGTATGATTCTTTGCCGATTTTTTAAAAGGATTTTAAAATTCTAGTTTTAACAATTTTAATATTTACACTTCGGTAAATTTTGTATATAATAATTTAATAAATTCACAATATAGTATTAGTAATTAAACAAAAAATTTACCATTTTATATATACATTTCGTTAAAAGGATTTTATTATATGTATAATTCTGTATGTAATCGCGTAAGCGGATAATCAAAACTTTTCAAAAAATTAAATGCTGCAAAACGTGAATAGGATTTTCATAAAAAAAGTTCACTAAAGCAAGGATAAACGCGCATTTGACGTATCAAGTAATAAATTAATGAAATTGAGATCGGGTCGAAAATCTCATAAGGTAAAATTTGACATTTTTCACTGTTTTTCTGCGCCCATAATGTTTTCTTGTTATATTTCACGTAAAGATTTTATTAGCACAACAAAAGAAAATACGTGAGTTGGATTCGCCGTAATTTTCTGGACCCTTATGAACCTTGTAATCGATACTCTCTCTTATTTTTGTTTTCTTTCAAGCTTTCTATCCTTATTAATTCAGGTACAATTTACGTGCGAATGAGTAAAAAGTATTAGAAAAAAGGGAGAATATATAATTTCAACTTTTTCTCTGTTCTCTGTCATGAATAGGAGATAGCATAAAGCAATAAATCACTTACATGACATTTTAATATAAATTGCATGTAGCATACATAACAAGAGCGTTTGAATATCGACATATTCAATAGTTCTTGAATTATAAATAATATGTAGTTTGACATCTTTTCATAGTTCTGTAATGTAAAATCTTTTCATAAATAAACAATAAATTAGTTATAAATTAACTCATAAATTCATTATTTGTTTATTAAGGCTTCATATGTCAATTGTATTTTATATTCAACCTTGAGGGCATTTTAAATATATTATTTAATTACGAATTAAATTAAATTCTCCTAAATTAAACAATGAAACTATCCATTATTAATACCAAATATATCTTTTGTAACAAATATAACAATTTAAGTCAAGCCTGACTTATTTATGAATCAAAGAATAATATTTGCATTTCCCGAGAATTTCCCATATATCAGTATAATTTTATACTGTAGTTGTAGAGTAAGATTAATAGCATTTCTGTTTCTTGTTAGAAAGAAAAAAAGAAAAAGATTTGGGCAGGATTTCAAAAAAAATCGTTTCTCGCATTGTACGTTCTTTTTGCGGGGGAAACCTTTTTTATTTCGCTTTATTCGCGAATCCTTTCGCGCCGTCTTTCGCGACCGCTAATTAACGTTCTCGGTTCTCGTTATCTTTACGGGCGATTGCGCGCGACATTTGTACGGTAAACGTGACATGCTCCGCCGTTTTCCCGCCACTTGATTTTCCGCCTTCGACGTGCCCCCATTGTCTCCGCTAAGTGCCCGGGGCAAAAGTAATTGGTCGCGCGTCGAATGAGCCGGAACGCTTCTGATAGCGCTTATCGACGCTAAACATGCGAGCAAATTGCAAACGCACGCGAGCACGTGGTGGTTTCGTCAGCAAGTTGTGAGAAAAACAAAGAACAACTGGTAATATTCATGAGCAACTTCGGAGTTGCATTCGCACAGGTGTATTTGCATATCTCTTCCCCCCCCCTCTCTCCACTTTAAAGAGATTTATGTATTTTGGAAAAAGTAGATAATAGGTGCTTTCCATTTACATCAAAACTCAGATAATTCTCACTTGTGACGTCGTTCTATCCTTTTTGGCAATTAATGAATAATAAAGACAGAATGACATCACAAGTGAGAATTATCTGAGTTTTGATATAAATGGAAAGCAACTAATATCAAACATAAATTGCATTGTTAAAAGTTAGACAGATCAAAAAATATGTGTGTAAAAAAAGTACTCGTCATTCAAACATAATATTTTTTAAAAACGTTAAATAAAATTGTTAAATAAACGCGACCCAGAGTGCTGCCTTTGTAAAATAAAAGTTTGTGTGATACAATGTTAATAGCTAAATAAATGGTATGCTAAATATTATTATTACATTTTGTCGAGAATTCTCTCAATTTTCTAGGAAGCGAGTTGACGATTTAGGATAGCTCGCAGCGCATGAACATTTTCGCGCGAGTTTGCTAACCGGTTGGACAATAAAAAGCGGTGGGTGCAAAGGGAGAGGAGGAGAAAAACGCAGCGGGAAGTGGCTGAAGGATTCTTGCAATTACGGGAGTTTTAGCGGCACGAGCAGTGCGACTCGAAGTATGCGCACACAGGACACGTAGTATAGAGCACATATTTGAACACGGGGCGAAATGAGAACTGCTCGGCCCGGGAGAATATTTCCCACCGAATTCTACGTTTCGCGCGGTTTTCGTCGTCGTCGACATATTACTTCGAGGACGTAAATTAAAAACTTCGTTTCCGCGCGCCACTTCGGTTACTCGCTTTTCTTTGATCCGCCGAGCGTGCCGGGGTTTTTCCGTTGTTTTTTTTTTTTACTACTGCCTACAGCGAGAACGCAATATGGCATTTCGACGAAAAAGGGTAATCGGTAATTCCAGGGGAGTTTTACAACAACTCTCGTTGCAAAACTCTTTTGCAAGAATGGCATTGTGAGAAGAAACACGTAGCTTTATGAGCATCACAAATTTTATACACTGTTCTTATTTTCTATACTTTGTATACTAATTTTATATAATTTTACTAGTTGTAATAAAAATTGTGCAATAAAATATATTTTCTTATCAATTAATTTCAAAAAGGTCGTTTTCTTTATATATTTAATACTTTAACATTAATATTAACGTTTTCCATGTCCAATCTTGTAAACCTTATTTAGTTATATGTTTTAATCATTTATTTATTTTTTTAATTTATGCGAAAGATGTTAAAACACAAAACATATCGCTTCAAAGTTATGTGGCTTATCTGCAAGTCGAAACTTGCACGACGTTGTTACGCCATAGATATTAGATATATACCGCAATAACTTTACAGCTAGGTCATGTGTATGCATATTTAAACGCGCGCAAGCACTGTTCTTTTAAAATAATAAATTATATTTATATAATAATTCATATTTCTCGCAGGCAAAGAAAATAGCAATATTTTACAGAATTATTCTCAAAATAGTAATAAGTGAATAATTATAAAATTTCATAAAATTTTTTAAAGATTTTTCATAAACTAATATTATATTTAATGCAAATCAGTTTTCAATTTCAATTGGATATCTAATTAAATCAATCGATTTTCCATCAAGCGTCAATTTTGTATAGCTAAAGATAGTGCCCGCGCGGAATAAATTCGCACAATATGTCGATCAACATCTTCACGGCGTCGGAAGATCTATGCGCTTCGCTCTCGCGTCCGGCATCCACGGGCTCTTATCACTGTCACTTTCCGGCCGAGCGACCGACTTTCTCCCCTGGTAGCTGCTCGCTCACCCCTCTCGGCCGACCAATCGACGTGTCCCTTTAGCGCGCCGCGCCGGCTGGATCCGCAGCGTGGCGCTGCATCACCGCCGGTGCGGCACATGCGCGCGCCCCCTTCGTCGTATATCTATAAGGGTAGCTACCCTCGGCGAGGCCGGTCAGTTCTTGCCCGTCCGGGGAATCGGGCAGCCGTTCGCGAAATCGCATTCCGCCTTCATTCCGGTCTTCATCGTCCACCGATAGGGCACAAACGCGGGTTGTTTCGCCGACGGGAAATAAACGCCACAATTCCGGCCGTGGTCTAGAAACCTGTCCCACGGGAGTTGAACTCACGGAACACGTGTGCACGAGACGTTGTGGGGTGTCGTATGCCAGTCGGGGACTGTGTACCGGTCTCGCTGGCGTCACTGATGGGTAAAAGGTCCTCGCCGAGGGAAGAGCGACGATACACAGTAAGGATCTCAAAAACACAGTCAAGTCAAACTTTGCTCGCCCAAGAAGTCGCTTCAGGCGATGAAATTTCAATAAAAGTGCCATCACATATTAGATATCGCGTGTAAAGCTACGTATGCATTCGGCCGGATGACGAGAGAACTAATTTAATGCGTGTGGAATGTGTGTCGGTCCAATTGTTCCGCGTCGGCGATGCTGAGCAACTTGAACGACAATTCGATTGCATATCACCTGACAATGTTGATTTTAGTTGAAATAATATGACAATTTTATCAATTATTATTTCACCAATTATTTTCGATAGGAGAATAACACATTTCATGAGGTTAAATTAGTCGACCAGCAATATCGTATCTATACTAATCACGCAGTCGCATATTGTCTAGCAACGTTGACCAAATGACTGTAGCAATATGTGGGCAATATCAGTGAATGGCATATTGATGGCGATGACGTTGGCTAACACAAGTGGAATGTATAGCGATTTAATCGTCACATGTTACCGGGCAATACGTTGGTCGTGGTACTGTCAAAATTCTACTGCAATCACTTGCCAATTCGTTTGTCAGCAATATGAGACAATATAGAATGAGAGATACGAGTTCGACGAACTAGCGAAGTTACTCGAAAGCGGGCGGAATGTGCACAAATTTAATTGTTCTATACTGCCAGTGTTGACCAGCCGAAATCCTATACAGCGATTAGATTTTTAGCGATACGAGTGAGTGCTATATTCGCATAGATGAAATTGGTTAAAATCGGCAGGATGTGTACCGATGTAACTTCTCGTATATCGAAAATAATGATCAATCGAAACGTTACAAACCATTGCGAGTTTTCACGTTTCGGCAGTATGATACAGTACATATAAATGTATTTAATGACAGTGACAAGATATCTGATCGGCTAAACGAAATGCTTACGTTCTACTTTCCAACTTTACTTTCTAATAGTAGAGTGGAAATGTTGACCGACTATATATTGCGCTACAATCTACTTTCATAAGCTTATTAGAGTTAACAGGAATTTAACTGGTTCCTCGATTCGTTCTAAAACATCAGTGAGTTGAATAAATATCTTCCAGTTAATTATAACTAACATTTATAAAAAACGATACTGTAATGATTGTCGAATTCGTAGTAATATGGCATGAAACAATGTAAATGTAAAGAATTAGTAATATCTTATCGAGAGAACTTGTGTTAACTTCGAGCAATTTGATCATTGTAAAAAATCTTTTATAAGTTAATTTTTGAATACAAATTGGAACAGTAAGATATCAACATTTTTGTAGCATGAGGATTAAAGAAAAATAATACAAGCTTTTTCGTTTTTTTTTTTTATTTCGAAATGCATTCCTACTATGTTTGATAGGAACGATATTATAATATAATATTAATCGTGTTAGATTATATTTAACATTGCGATCGTGAGAATTTTAATTAAAATTACAAACATATTTAATTAACCGATCATGATTTGATTATTAATGGTGATATATATTATAGATTATATATTATGCGGAGATATATTATAGAGTAAAATTTATTTTGCCTCAGTGCGGTCGAATTGGTAGAGCTCGTTACGGATGTAAAGAAGTCCAGGTTCAAACTGGTTGGGGCGATATTTTTCCTCAATAAATTCTTTACAGTGGTTTAAAAAAAGGATATTTATTAGCATCATAATTTAAATCGATTTAAGTATGTGGATTTACTGTTCCGACAAAAAGCTATGTTTTAAGACAAACAATCGGAGCGTATAAGTTTACTGATTTGGAAAAAGTATATCAAATTCACACACAAAAGTATTATTATTGAGCTACCAAAATCCAGCCCGACCAAAAGTGGTATTTTCTCTAATTAGTTGAAAGTTTATTTTCTTAAAAATAATGAATTCTATTTTAACAAAATTTCTTTAATAAATTAACGCAAACAATATATGTGCTACAATAATTTATAAGACTCGAAATTCTCAATTTAACGAATTTGTTCAGTAAGGAAGGATATTTCTAGGTTGAATAACTTGTGTCTTTGAGTTAAGAGCACTGCAATTAGACGGAAGGGTTTGATGTCGGACGACGTACTTCAAATCATATATGATTGCCCTCTGAACTTTAGAAACACGATATCATTAGAACATAATTTCCGACAAATCCTGACGTGAATACATGTAGAACTTGCTCCGATACTTGGTGATCTCATTATTCGAATAGCAATTAAAACAGCGAAAAAGAGAAAACGTGACGAACGCTTGTAAACGCGAACGATAAAAACATATCTGAATTAATTAATATCTGTAATTGCGATCGGTTTTATATAAAGTAATTAATGTTTATATTTAATTCGCATGTTTGATTATATTGCACTATGTAATGATATTCTTTGTTGCTTTACGATATCTGCATCAATAATTGTTATATTCTCATCAAAGAAGAATCAATCTCATCTAAAAACTTTATCTTAAATTTTCAACTTTTCTAACACGTTTCATATAATAATAGTATACATCTGTCGTGCACTTGAACGTATGCTTCATTTAAATATTCTTCGCAAAATTGTTAATATCAAACGACTAAGCTTAATTAACACGTTTTCCCTATTCATCGTGGGAGATTTCTGTAATTTCGTCGGAATGGGATTCCCTGCGAAGGGATTCTCGGGTGTAATCGAGTGTGGCGCATCTCCATCTTCAGAACGGTCTCCGGAGAGATTATGAATTAGCGAGCGTGTTTGCCGAGACAATCTCGGACTCGTAGACGTTAGCTAGCGATATCCTACGCGCGTCTCTCGGAATAGAGTTCATAGTGTTTAGCTAACGTCAAATGAGTTATTCCGCACGAGAGCACAAAACGGATTCGCTGCTTACTGCGCGGTATTACTGCTCGTCGAGTATATACATATAAATTCTCTGTATTTTACATTAACCCTCCCATCGGGGTCCTCGTGCGAAAATTTGCGACGCGTTAGAATTTTCCTCGTGTAACGGTCAATTTGACCAAACTCTGACTCAAGGAGAATTTTTTCTTAACCAAAATTTTATTGGCCATTTTTTAGATTTTTTGATTGGCTATTAAAAGTCTGTTTAAATAAAGTTAATTTGTAAATTATATACAATTTACAAATTATTAATAATTTGTCAGGTATTTCTTGCATTGTTAATTCGCAAAGGAATTTCTTTCCAATCGTTTCAAGTGAAACTAAAGTTAAGTGAAATTAAAGAAAACTCGAGAGAAGTCGAAATAGGAAAGAAAATAAGAAATAAACATAAAAAATACAAGACAATTTTAACAAGTAGCGTAGTTTGTTGTCCACAAACGCGAATGTGGAAACTCATCGTGCTGCAAAGAGGGAAATTGGGCCGAGTATCGAAAACATCAATTCGATGGCTCGAAACACGATGCTATCGCTACTATTGCAAGTCTCTATATTGTAATTGCATTTAGAATGGAATAGGATACTGTCGAAGTTTCTGAAACAACATTCTCTAAGGTATTGCAGAAATAGTTGGGAAACAATGCACACTATAAATGATATTCATAAAATATCTATTTTGAAAAGTATAAAATTGATATTTTCTAAATAACAATCTAAAAAAAGTTCAGCATTTCTTAAAGACTATTAATATTCAAAATATTAAACATTTTGTAATTAAATTTTAAATTAATTCATTGTAATAAGATTTTTGAGTTTATTCAGAACTAATTGAAAATTAAATCTTACTATATATTTATATTTTAATTTTTTATTAAATTGTTGTACTTTTTGAGAGAAGAATCTTGACATTAAACTTATCAAGAATATTATTAATAAATCTTTTGCTATACAAGCAGAATTTATAACCATAAAAGATTCGCAATTTCAGACGCTTAGCGGTTAATTTCGAGTCTAGTCGAATTCCTATATATATTAGTATCATGAATTCTGGAGATTCCTCTGCCGGTACAAAAGCAGCTGATTAATGTTGAACGCGCATGTGATAAATGATCGACGTCTTGGCGAAGAGGAAGATGATGGAGAATCACTGGCACGGTGCTTTCTCGCGGCTCGTCGTGGTTTGATCGAAAGGGTATTTCCTCCCCTCATACACGCGGAAACTTCTTTCGGAAGATAAACCACTCTCTTTCAGCCTCCGTGTCGTCCTCGAGACGCGGCCAAGGGGGCGTGAAAGTTTTCTCGGGAGATTCACAAAAGATTTTTTGGCTACGTCGTAACATAATCTGGCCAACGGAATACCCGTTTGGAAAATTTATAAGAAACTAACGAAGGAACTCTTCCGACCGGAAACTCTCGAGATACCCGAAAAGCGATCTCATTCAATCGTAGAATAGAGTCTGAATATAATTCAGAGAAGGCGAAAAGTTACGAGACTTGATGAAGAGATAGAATTCTCGATGATAGATACTTTGCAAACAATAGAGAAATTAAGTTTGGGACAAATATAATATAAAAAGGGTAATATTAAATAATAGAGAATAATGTAAAAAAAAAATAATAGCAATATACAAATATTAGAATTACTTTTAAGCAATCTATACAGATAAATGTAATGTTCTCTTCGAATTCTTATTACGAATAAATTATATTTTAACGGAAGTTTTAACATAAACTCGATTATCAATTTTAATTCGAAGAATATTAATAAATAATAGAAACAAATTAATGTTATACATGAAGAAGTCATGAAAAGATAATCCGTTCGATTGAATTATAACCAGAAAACTCAAATTAATTATTTTCCAAAAATAAAATACCTAAAAATAAAAGAAATTACATGAAATTGTGGCATTCGATGTAACAAATTACATCTTAGAAAAATCTTTGGTTTTAATTTCGCATTCTCATTCACACTAAATAGCTCTCCCTTTTTCGTTATATAGTTTTATAAATAATTAAAGATGAGACTTCTTGAAAGAAACTTATTAACTGTGATGCGCGTCAAATCGTTAGCGTGCCTGACACGTGTGCGAGCCTTTATAATCCTGAAGCTTGCAGCAAAACTAGGTCGAACTTTCACATGGGAGGAAATTAGGGACGAGTTTCCGCGTGCATCATTCCTGCCGAGATAGAGAGAGGAAGGGAAATCGATCCCAGAATTATTAGGTAATTACCGTGGTGCGGCGGGAATAATTCCAGAATCGATTACGTCGGAATCGGGAGACGCACGAGAAACGAAGGCAACCGCAAGCAAGTTAGTATTTTCAAATTCTTCCTTTGTAGGGAGTAAGTGCCAATTCGTTTAATATTAAATCGTCATCACATATATCTACTGAGTGAGATTACGCAGTTCGGAATTAGCAAGCAGAAACTATTAAGTCTGTCTTCTTCTAAGTTTAATGAATTTTATATTAAATAAATATTGAAGGAAGATATCAGTATCTCATAGTATAAAGATAATTCTGCGAATGCAAAGTTATCAGGGAAATCAGAAAAGTTACATGCCAAGGGGTACTTCGCGGACGAGCAAGGTTACGATACACTTTTCGCATATTCCAAAAGTAGGAGCGATCCTCGGAATACAAAAAGTCAGGGTATGGGATGAATTTTGCAGAAAATCGAGGACGCGCCATTACGACGACGACAAGGACTCTATATGAGACAACCCTACAATCCCGTCAACCCTTAATGTCTCCATCGTGAGCCTACGGCAGCTGCTCTATACGCGCGAGGACGCGGGATCCTACGGGACTCGGATCGACGATCGACGTGGTGAGAAACGAGTGGTTAAAGATAAGGCTAAGGACGATGGGGGTGCCGGACGTGGAGCAGGCCAAGAAGCGACTCCAAGACATATTGAGGCGGGCGCAGAAGCTGGAGATACCGACGCAGGAAGTGATCTCGACGAGGACGGCGCGTAAACTGCTCGCGAGAACGCGCAATGGCCTGGCATGGACTATCTGGATCGGAGTGTTCGTCGTCCTGCTCAGTGGCGTTGTCTACGCTCGTTGGCCCACACGACAGGACGTGGAGACCGTCAGGACCGTGCTGAGGCGAACAGTCAGTATTGATATATCTATCTTTTTAATACTGCGAATAATATCAAATAATATCATGCCGTAACAGTTAGCCTTAAGTCCATTTTCCACAAACCAAAAAATTGTCTTTAGAAGATTATAGATTGATATTTTTCGAGAAACACAATTCAAAAACACGACGACAACAATATGACCGATATCCCCGGACACTCTGTCGATTTTCAAACTCGCGATATTCTTCGCGGCGAAGGAAAGGGCCGAATTTTTCAATTTTCTCAAACATGAATTTTCGTATTCGTTTACATACGAAGGAAAAATAAAGCTTCCTTCTTGGTGCAGAAAATTTTCTTCTTATTTCCCTCTCTGTTCTATGCGCCTTCTGTTTTCTTACGATGATCTTGTTGCATATCTTCCCTATATTGCAGAGAACGTGTCAACGGCTTTGACTCTTTAACAAATATTCGCGACTGGCCAACATACGTACATCATATTTTCTTTATAAAAAGTATTTTATCTCTATTGACATGTGAGGCATTCGAGCATTTTTTCGTTAAATATGTTACTCACGCTTGATAGATATTTATGGATATTTCTATTTAAATTTTTGCTCAAGATAATTTTGTTTGATTGACAACCGTAGTAATTTTATATTTTCTTTTAAACATAATAATAGCATATAAATGTATACTACATATTGTATCAGACTACTCATCCCACCAGATTTTTTCGTAAACGTGAGATAAGAGAAAATTGGGAAGAAATGTTAAGTCCCATATCCTATCCGAATGAGAGTATTTTTGTTTTCCGGAACTGACCGGGAGTAGTGTTATTGCGGACAACTTTAAAATTTTAAATAGAAACATATATCATGCAAGGTATCGTTGGATAGAACTTGAAAAAAGAAACATCTTTTATTTGAACATAATCGCGATATCTCCAACCGTTGAGGAGAAACGACTGGAAAACTGGAATAGTGATGGTGCCGTAATAATAACGAAGTTTCGTATCCAAAACGAGAAATATTACTTTTATTAAGCCTTACAAATGTTCAATGTGCCTTATGACTTGATTTAAACAAAGGCGGATTCTGTCTCTGATGTTATCTATTAGCTCGAAAGACTTTTGCATCACTTAGCGACCGGCATACTTCCCAAATCCGTCCGAGATAGAATCCGTCTTTGCTTAAATCAAGACGGAAGGCACATTGAACATTTGTAAGGCTTAATAAAAGTAATACTTCTCGTTTCGGATACGATCATTATTATTACGACATCATTACCATTTAGTTTACCAGTTGTTTCTCCTCAACGGTTGGTGATATCGCAATTATGTTGAAATAAAAGATGTTTCTTTTTTCAAGATCTATCCAATGATATCCTATACGATATATGTTTCCATTTAAAATTTTAAAGTTGACCTTAATAGCCACTACTTCCGGTCAGTTCCGGAAAACAAAAATATCTTCATTCGATACTTCGGATAGGATATGGGACTTAACATTTCTCCCCAATTTCCTCTCATTTCGCGTTTACGAAGGTGGGACGGGTGGTCTCTGATACATCCTGCAATATATTATTATAATTTCCCTTTATAGAATATAAATTTTAACGTAATACTAATATTAATAATTAAACTGTCTTTTTTAATCTAAGTCGCCGAAGAAATGTTGAGATGGTAAAATAAGATATGTTAATATAATATTGACATCATGATTGGTATATCAACCAATATATCTTTCATTTTATTTAAACGCATTTGAACAAATTGCTGAAAGATATAATATCGTTGATTACACTACTTAAATTTCGCTGATTTTGGAAAGTTGGCCAATTAAGCTCGCGGCGGTCATGCTGGTGTGGTCGATAACGCCGATCACGTTGAAGGAGAGAAAACGTTAGAGGTACTAAAATAAAATCGCTCGACCAGTGATATTTATTAGACGGCACCGGCGATGGTTACGGCCGATAAACGGCACAGACCGCGGCATGGAAAATTCACCTCGTAAATGGAAGCGTGCAAACAATAGTTATCGGATAAGCGTTTTCGCGGGATAAAAGCCGATCGGTCGCAGCGTTCTACATGCCTGCCTATTCGCGATTTTCTCTCGAACTATCGCCATTCGAAAGGGATCCACGAGAAAGAATTCTGTACGTCATTATAAAGTATGAGAAAGTAACCATTTGAAGCAAAGATAACGATAAAAAATTATTTACATCTTTTTAACGTATACGCAAAAGGAAGTGTAATTGAGAATACGCCAAATTTATAATAGTAGCAAGATTACCTCCAACCAAATTTTAAGAGAGCTTCAATTTGTAAAGTGGTTCAGTGGTCTATTTGAATGTGCGTTTCGTGCGAAGTCAACAAGTAAATGATTGGAACTTTAAATATCACGTTCCTTTTGTATTTAATCAATGACTCTCGATAGTCTCGATCGAGAAGTGACTTTTCATTACTCACTTCGATCGTATTTCCCGACAAATTTCAATATTATTGATGCACGATCGCGCAAAATCGCACCAAAGGAATATCGGCGTTAAAAGGACTAAAAAAAAATCGAGACCAGTAAAACAGCCTAAATGAAAGAGATTGCAAGCTCAAAGAGAGCTATCGCATGTGATCCATTGAAAATGCACATACATACACACGTACATATACACACGTACGCGCACGCTTGTGCATGGCGATTGATCAGTAAAATCATTTTGTCGGTCTCGTCGAATTCGAGTTGCATTTCATTGCTCGATATGTTACGATATTTTTGAAATGGCCTCTCTCGGAATTATACGCTATTCCATCTATATAACATAATTTTTAAAAAATTCGCAACTCAATATATAGCGCCTTTTAAAAACTATATTGATCCAAATTAATGATATCTGAAAGATATACGGATGTAGATGGATATGGAGCAAGTCAAGAATTAAAAGATCTTTTTCAGCACTAAAAGATTTCAGCAGTACTAAAACTAATATATCATAAAATGGCGACTGTGGTATTTTAGGCGTGGTATATGCTATCGCAAACTCAACAAAAATTATTAGTTGCAAAAACTAAATATTTCGATTTTTTGATAAAAACAAAAAAATAGTACGCGGTGTATACGCTTTTTTTGTTTGAAACAAACGCCGTCGGCGTTGTTCGTAATTATTTCAAAACGACCGTAGCCGCATATGTTTCAATTTACGTTTCGGTATCTTTGTTTTGGTTTTTCGTCGCGCGTTTGTTCCCGATTATCGCTTGCGTTAGTTATTTCTCTTCTCCCAGGCAATGCCAAATATGTTCCGTCGGCGGTAGTGCTTTTAAACGTGTTTATTAAACGAAAAAATCATAATTAGGAGTCCAATGTAGTAATAAAACAAAGTAATATAAGATAACAACCATTGTATAAAATATGTCAAAAGAATCGCGATATCTTCCATTGTTAAAAAAAGTTTGTATTGAGTTAATTAAAGAATTTATAATGGAATATGTATATTCAAAATCATTTTGTAGCTTTCAATATAGCAGCTTAGCAGCTATCTTTATTTTATATTCTCATGTTTAATTTGTTTAATATCTAAAGTTAAATTTCAGACAATTTAATATCTCGGCAACATTCTACTTGAAATTATATAAATTAGAAACATATTTTCCTTATTATACTTCATAATTTAAATAATTAAGAAAATTATAATTTGGGAATTGTGACTTATAGTGATTAGAAAAAAATCGACATATTATTTTGAAGCAAGCTAAAAAATTAGTATGTACGCATGTGTATATGTATATAGATATGTATGTATGCATATACATATTCATATACATATATGTACTAGCATTTTACACTGTTTTGCATTGTCTGTACTTTTTAATTTCTTAGTTTGCCGCAAAATAGTAAGCCGATCTTTCGGTTGCTCTTTCTCTTGCTATTGGAGTCTGATAATTCGTTCTCTTTCTCGTTTTTTCCGTATTCTATAGCGAGCCGCGGATCGAGACGTCGAAAAGCGACCGAAGAGCCCGGCGGGCCCTCTCGAAGTACTCAATTTCCATGGAAATGGCATCGAAACAGCACGATTTCCTGCACTTTCCCGCCGCCGCTGTTCCCGTCACGTTCCTCTCACTTTCACGCATACGTGTACGAGTTTGCGTGAATACGCGTAGATCCGTTTCCTTCCCATTCAGAGAAGCTTTTGATTCAGTCGATTACTCTACCTGTTTTTCGTCAGAAAAGAAAAGAGAAAAACCCCGCGGCTCTAAACGCGAAATAGCAGAGTGTACTTCGCACTTGTACGTATCGTGCTCGCGTTGAAAAACAACGTATTTCACTGCATGTCTCAATCAGCAGAAACTAAAATCTTCTTTAAATGTATATTCAGAGTCAAATTTTCCAAGCTCAAGATTAAGAAGGTGAGACTACGCTAGCCAGAAGCTGTTATAATTACTTTAAATTTCTTGAAAGAGTGAGTTTTGCTGAGATCAATCTAAATCTTTAAAATTACATTCTCTTAATATATAGGTATGCGAATTTAATATTAAATATATATGCGTGATATTAAGCTCTTATCTTTTATCTTCATTAATTCCTAAATTATCTTATTATATATTTCTTACATTTCTAAGTCGTGATATCAATTGAAATTATGTAGCCATACATTTCTCGCGTTTATTTTTTAAAACTGATCGCGAAACGCAGACCTAATATTTTAATTACATTGTTAATATTAAAGTGAAGCAACTATCTTCTACTCTTCTACTATATTAGAAATATATATCTATTAAAAATATATTTTTAATTTATAATTTTGGTTTGTTTAGAAAAATAGTTATTACTCAACATCACTGTTAAATTCGTGATGTAAAATTATACTCAATTGGAGTCATTTTTAATTATAATTTTTTTGTAGGTCGCCATTTCCTATTCAATATGTGGTTAATTTAACTAAAACAATGTTAATTTAATTGAATCAATAAAGTTAAAATAATACTGTTTGGTATTAAAAATAATGAATTTTGACATATATGGTTAAAAATAACAAAATGTTATTTAACTTAAGGTATTGGTTTAAATTTCATCCTTTAATACTTAACAGTTATATTAGCAATATATAGAATTTAAAAAATTAGAAACTCTCTTTCATAGCATGCGATACGATTTTTACTCAACGTTTTGAGAATTATAGCTACGATATATAGACCAATAGTTAAGTGACGATCCTTGCTCATAAATAACTGCTATAACATTTATTTGCGCAAAAAGGTACAGAGGGATGCGTAGAGTCCATAAACATGTATAGGTAGCCGCTGCTTACTGTCGAAGAATGTTAAACTACTTCTCAATGAAGCTTTTTTCTCCAAGAAAGAGCGGTAAAGTTGGAAAGAATCTCGAAGGAATTTTAATATCCACGCAGAGTGTTTCATCCGCGGGCGCTCCGTGTGCGCTCGCTAAATTAAAAAATGCTCCGTTAAATAGTAAGTAGTTGAAAAAGTACGTAGAGCGTAGAGAGCGCTAACGAGATCTACAAAGTATGTATAAAAGAAGCGATAAGAATCCCGTCTCGGGATTAAACAGAGTTGTTTACTCCCCAGTCGCTTTCAACGAAAGAAAGAGGATCGGAAAATGAAACTTTATATTCTCATACTTTCATATAATCAAAAAATGATATTAATCGGTGCGAAAAGAGAGTACATAGACAGTTAAATAAAGAGAGAGAAAGAGAGAGAGAGAGAGAGAGAGAGAGAGAGAGAGAGAGAGAGAGAGAGAGAGAGAGAGAGATAAAGCTATTGTTTTAACCCTCTATAAACAAGTTAGAATTGGACTAACAACTGATATTTGTCTGTAATTAGCGAGAAACGTAGTGGAAATACAGATTTAATTTACTCTTTCGGTGTATAAATAATGTTATTTTTCTTCGAAGATGCCAATTATAAGATGATTATTGATGAATATCGTAAAATCGAAAGACACATATTAAGCTTTTGAGAGACAGCTGAGTTATTTTTCTTTTGGGAAAGAATGTCCACTTTTCTCTTGCTAAAAATAATGTAATAACAGATCTTTTTATACGAGAAAAATATGAAGGAAAGAAAGAAGAATAAAAATAGTAAGTAGAAATTGATTAATAACAAAAAATGTTTCTATATTTTTTAAATCATTTATTCCTATTTTTCGGGCTTTTGTATTCTTAAAAACAAATATCTAACACAATTCTTTTAAGGACAAATCGGCAACAAATTGGTCAAAACGATCAATGAAAAGTGATGCTTTGCGAATCACAACAGTGATTCCCTTCATCGCAAACTGTGAAATTACATTTTCACTCAGCAGCGCGTCCGTTTTGTAACAATCGTAATTATTTGCGCTGACGCGCGTGACGGCGGTACGTTCTGCGCGATTATTTACATCGCGTGACGTATCGTGCGTGTGCAATTGCAGTCGTCCCGTGCATTCCCAGCTCAGCATCGACCATGTAGCTCCAAGGGCCCAGAATGTCGCAATTATTATTGGGGCATTAATTAATCCGACACGCAATAAATACTTTCACAAATCTAATATTACGTTTTTTACACGAGCGTACAAAAATATGTTTATAAATATTTAATACTATATTACAGATTGTTTAATTCTATATTTCAACGATTAATTTTATTAAATATAATTTTATTGAGTTGCGTTTCAACACTAGATGCATACAATAATGATTCCTATACAAATTGTGAATAAATATACTGAGGAAACTGACGTAAAATTTTCGCGCACTTACAGCTTCAAGAGTTGAACTCAGCGAAATAATATCTATTATTATTAATTCTTGATACATTCTTTCATTATCTTAATCATTCTTTTTATTAGACTAGATTGTTTCTCTTCCAAAAATCCACGGTAAGAAATTCAAGCACCACCCTTGTCTGTTACGCGTATCTAAAACACGCACCAGTTTTATCTGTTCGTGTGACACACTAACGTAACTGATCACAACACCACTCAACATAATGCAACTAGAGACTTCAAGTAACAACTCAGGGTGTGATCCACTAGACGCTTCAAACGCTTCAGAGTATCATTTTGTCCTTGTTTAACATTTGATAAACAACAAGGATGAAATGTTTCCAAGAGCGTTTGGAGCGCCAAGTGGATCGCACCCTCAGTAAAACGCTAAATTTTCTATGGCGCCAGATTCGAAAGAAAAAAATTAGGAGGCATTACTTTCGTACCGACCCTCGTATTATAATAATTCTCAGAATTTGAGGGAAAATCAACTTTTTTATTCATAATAGAAGACGTAACTATTCACGATTGTGCACAATGTACACAATATACATGAGCCGAGCACCATTGGCACGGCGGTTTACTATGGATTGTACCCATTGATGACTGACCACACAGATCCTGTTTCCACTGCTCGATTAAAGGCGTATTTACCAAGAATTGAAACCAGCACGACTCCATAGTGAGAGTAGCCTTCGGTGTTAGCGACATGTGATCGTTATGTCTACTCACCATAATATAAACGCGACAAATGTCTCAAATTTTTATTTTACGCTTACTTATCTGTCGTATTTTTTGTATACGATTTTTTGTATACCCTGAAATTGGTGGAAAGTGAACATA
This sequence comes from Temnothorax nylanderi, assembly GCF_030848795.1. NCBI lineage: Eukaryota > Metazoa > Arthropoda > Insecta > Hymenoptera > Formicidae > Temnothorax > Temnothorax nylanderi. The sequence goes on along the minus strand of NW_027249180.1, from coordinate 403,304 downwards.
TAGCGTTTTCTGCGAAATTTAGAGCCAATTTCTTTTTTTTTTTTCTGATAAAACTTTCGAAATAAATCATCATTTTTTTATCATTACTCAAGAATCTCGCAACTTGGAAACCTTTGCGGTAAATCGTTATGTATATAACCATGGTACCGTGTAACGATTCAATGCAGGTCTCAAGTAAAATATTCTGTAGCAACAAGTGAGAAAGGCCGACAAAAATAAGGGAACACCGTCGAGAATAAATAACTCGACTTTATTGAAAGCCACGGTGGTCTTACCTTTTGCAACAAATTACGGACGTATAGCGCTATTGTGTTATAAATATTACTAAGTTGACAAGCGAGTGTATAAACTACATTCTCAATTTTGAACAAACCGATACTCGATCCTTTACATGACATGCATAATTATGCTCGCAATACATTATCGGCAATCTACTATTAGAACAGTAAATATTAAAACAAAAATGGGGAAATGTTGTCACATATCATCTGCCCGCATTAAAAAATATCAATTATATACACTAATCAGTTCTTCAATAGATATTTTCATCAGAGCTGCCTGCATGTTTTCGTCTAGTTACGCTATTATAAAACCTCGTACAAGGAAACACGTATATGAACAAGATCCCGGGGGGTAGACCGCCATCGGAGTAGACAGCGGCAAAGAGGTTGAATACCTAGAGATTTTAATTAGGATAACCCGCGGCTATATACTCCCCGAATATTGCATTAGCATGAGCCTCGCCAGAGTGTTCAGGGGAACCCTTTAAACAAACATCTCGAAAAACCTCCTTTCGCCGACGGAGGCTAAAAGATAAGAGCTGGAGAGAGCGAGAGGGCGTAGTGAGACTGGGACCGTGAGCGAAAAGGGTAGAGAGTAACGCAAATAGCCTTTTCGGAAATGCGGTAGCTCGGTCACACGCGACTCTGACCCGTGTCCCGACGATCGGAGCGATGTTTACCGTTCACCGACTCGTTCCCACCATTCACCCCCTTGTTTGGTTTCGCGGCTAAACCGACGGAAATAACCCTGGTCGCGCTGGGCCCCAGGTACGCTGGCCGTCCGAGAGCATTTCCGGATTATCGTTCTGCGCGACGTGTTTGCAATCCACGTTCTCCTGTTTTTACAACTGAACACTGTAGAAACGACGTAAGTGACTTTTTTTTCGAGAGAAGTTGAATTGAAAATTCTACAAGAAATACAGACTTTCGTTCAAGGAACAATTTAAATTGCTTTGAAAATTTTAAACGGTGGAGCGACTGTTTTCACAGTTTAGAAATTTATCTTATTATTTATTTAAATTTATCTAATTTATCTAAGTTAATATTTGTAGAATTTATTTGTACATTAATTATCTCAAGATTAAATTTAAAAAAATTAATTAAAATTATGTAAGTGGATTAATTTTTTCTACTTCTTGAAAGATCAGTTGACTCCATCAGAATGAATTGACCCTTCAATTTGCCTTCTTTGGTATCAAATCGACGCGACGGTACAAGAGAAATTACCAGAATTCGTACGACCGTCGCGCGAGGAAAAGATAATTTTTTGCGTGAGCACCATACACGTAGCGCGAATACTCACGGCTTAATTACGCGGGAGATTGCCTCGTTTCAGCATGCATGACTCCGCACGAATGTATACGTTACGCGGCGTTATCAGTCATTCTACCGCATAACTATCGCACGCGTACGCAACGCATTCGCCTATCTGCATTCACGAAGTCATTTCCTTTAATGTCGCATAACTGTTTATATCGTTAATGGCTGAAGTTGCGCGATATTGTCTCACACGGCGGACCCGTATACCTTGCCATGAATGATGAGGTTACCGCATACCCACCCGGTAGTTGCACAACGCAAAAGTGGAAGGGGAGATTATCACTTAAATCCTATATACTTTAACTAACCGGCCTTCATATCTCGTTCATCTTGTTTGCGTTTGAAAAATGTTTAGTATAAAACGCATACATTAGAGCACTCGTTAACATGACGAGATATACATATAAATTGCGTTGGCAAAAGAATGATTATTAAATTAGAAACTATTTTTCACGTTATTTTATATCAATCTTTGCTTTAAGAGATTTTAATTCTACATTTGATTAGCAAAATTTAATAACGAAACTGTATCCTTAATATCGTAATCAATCAGATTTATAAAAATTTGTTTGCCATATTTCTTAAAAAATATCTTCTCTCTCTGTGCTGATCTATTTTACATTTTCAAAAATTATCCATGTAATTTTTTAACAATAAAAAAGAAAAGGCAAAAAAGTGCAGGAAAAATTTGCTCGTCATTTCGCTTCCCATTGTCTATTCCGTACTTTGTACCTACTTCTTTGCTATATGAAGGTTGAATCGCATAATTGAATGATAACATCTCGCATGAACCACAACCTGTGTGATTCTTTCGCGATTTTTAAAGGACCGAGAAAAATTTCGGCGGTTTCTCCAAAGATCTACACGCTCTGTCACCATAGTAGAATTGAAAAATAATACACAAGTGTGAAAAAATAATGCATGTGTACAGATGACGTCATTATAATGCCTTCCCACCTGAAGAAAGCCGCGTCCGAGTAAAATAATAAATAGATCAAATAATGCTATTTATTATTCGACTCGGACACGGCTCTCTTCAAGTGGGAAGGCATTTATGACGCCATGAACTTCGTTTTGAGCAGATCAATTTTCAAATTGCAATATCAACTTTGAAAAACGCGAAACAAGTGTATCGATTCTTTCACGACACTAGTTAATTCAGTTTTATGAAGATATCTACCTTACTTTATTTTAAATAAATCGTAATAAAATATCTAAGTTGCTAAGCAGAAATTATGTTATAGTCAAAGGTAGAAGCGATCGTCAAAATATACATTTAACTCCTCAGTAATGTGAACTGTGACTAGCCACATAAGCGTCACTTTTATGAATTTTGTAACGATATTTACGATCTTCTTACCTGCTCCTTCTCGCTGCATAAATATACTTATAGATGCGAGATGAATTCCGTATATTATTCTCAATATTTTTTTCTTTTAATTAAAAGATGCTATTTCCGAAATAATTGTTATCGATCCACGAGTGTGTAGGTCAATTTACTACGTAGTTAGTAATTAATTTAACAATCAATTATCGTGAATTTCCGTTTACAAGAAAAAATATATGACAATATAGATGGTTAATACATCCAGTCGCCGTGAATGCAACAACGAACGCACCGGACGAGCAGCAACGCGGATAATTAACGGATATGGGTAACACCCCGAGGCTACAAACACGAGTCAGTCACGGGCACCAGCCGGGGCGTTATTTCGACTACTAATTAGGGGCGACGAGTGCGAGAGAATCGCGGAGTAATCAACAGGCTGCGCAAGAGGGGCAACGGCGGCGGTTTCGTAACGAAGCCCCCTCCCGCTTCAATTATGCATGTAAATTACACACGCCAGCTTGGGGGATGGGTTCGCGCATCCACCCGAAACGTTATAGTATCGGTACACCACGCACTCATCTAATTCTCGCGCGCGCATTCCTTTAAATTCATCATGTCCTGTGTTAATACATGATGCTTTAGACGCTGAAAAAATAGCAAGTTTGTAACAAAGCAGCAAAAGCAATTATTAGCAAGTATTTAAAAAATTAAGCTCATTGTGTATTCCAGTGGTCATAACTAGTGATTAGGTTGCTCTACTAATAATTGCAAAAATTTTAGATTTATATTTGATGAACAATTATAGACATATATAAAATTAAAAAACTAGACAGAGAGAGAGAGAGAGAGAGAGAGAGAAATAAAGAAAATGTTCTTCTTTCTCTTAAAAATTATTATCTTTAACTTATTTACATAAAATATTAACAAACATAAAAGGATCTGCGCGTTTATCAGTGAAACTATAATCGCAGCAGAGTATATGCAATGTTTAGTATATTTCCGTGGTTTGCATAATTCATACATCTCGTTTGCTTTACGTATATTATTTTGGTTATTCGGAAGCTAAATTCAAATTGCACGCTCTAAAACTAATCGCGCAGTAATAACTAATGAGAGAAATTACATTGGCTCGGCAAAAAATGTATATTCGAGTTGCTCGATAGAGCTCTGCTGAATTACATTTATGAGACGTCACAAAGGAACGAGTTGGCCTGCGGAAACGAGCTGGCAGCATCTCGTAATCAGACCGATTTTAATCACGTATGTAAATTACGCACGAACTTAACGAACTTGGTAGGCACGCCGATCAAAGAGCTCGTATCCAACAGACTTTACGAAAGACTGAGTGAGCACGTTCGAAGGAAATGCTCACGCATTCGGCAAATACATTTTTTAAAAATATATTAAAGATTATGTTACAAGATTATGTTAATATATTAAGTCATTTAAAATGAGGATTATATACAAATTTAATAAAAATGCAATACTTTAAACTATTCGACACATCTATAATTGGTATACATATTATATATGTATATCTGAAATAATATAAATATTTTTCTTTTCCAAAACTTAAAAAAATATTAATTATCAAATTTAAAACAGACAAAATTATAATATATACACATGTTACAAAATACATCTATACATATGTATTTCGCAAATGTTTTAAAATGTATTTTAAGCTTTTGGTTAATGATTTAGTTTACTTTAATACCCATAAAATAATAAATAGTCAGAAATATTTTATATAATAAATTTCGCATTTTGTATAATAATCGGTAAAAAAATCAAAATAATTATCTTTTTGCACTTAGAACCGCATTTTCCATAGCGTCTCATATTTTATGCCTAAAACACGTCCCTTAGACTATTCTGCAGCTTACATTTAGTATTCTGCAGTCAAAATACATTTTTTCGCAACATTTCATGCAGTCCTGCCTATGAGAGCCAGCCTCATAGCGATGCGTCTGTGTTTATTCGCTTCGCTCCAGAGACTGTGGTACATGAAAAATGAAGTAAACACAGCATTTACGTGTGTCGCGCGATTTATGGTTGGTGCGTACATGTGCCAGCGCTCGTTTTCGCACAACCATTTTTCTGCAGAATGTGCCGCAGAAGATGTAGGGAGGAACCTCCTTCTCGCTACACAAAAGAGCTTCAATAACATAAATAGATAACGAGATCCTATTTTTCGAGCAATTTCAAATGAATTTTATTTCAGCAGACGCATTATTCAAGTCTTAGCATGCATAGTGCCTGAAAGTTGCGGTTATGTGCTTTGTTTCATTTTATGCGTGTTTTAAATGTGCATTTTATGACTGATTAACTGAAATCTAAATAAATTTAGGAATGTGCAATGATAATACTATGTGAGATATTCTCTCTCTTTTTCTCTCTTTTTTTCTAGTATGTATAGAAGTACTTATATGTACATATAATCTCCGGTATGAATAATTTCACCTAGCATTAATAAAATTTTGCTTTATACTCTTTTAATTTACCTGAGAATGTCAATTCAGTTAATTTTATTTTGTCTGTATAATATTATGCAGAATGTATTGGACAAATGGAGGAAAAATGTGTAAACCTTTGGAAATAAAGATACAGAAACATACGTATAATTGCCACACATGCTATTTTATGACTTAATCTCCAGGCAAAACACGCTATTTTAATCTTGTTCAAGTCCTGGACTATTTTATGTATCATCGAAGCCTTCATTTATATCTGTTGCCGCGTCGAACCACCTCAGATGTTTACACGAGTCTCAGTACCAGTGAACGACAATAATTTTACAGTGATCGTAATTCTTTCTACGTGACAGTGTAATTTCCGGTAGCATCGTAATTCCCATGGCTTTGCATTGCCATAGCTATAGTTTTGTGATCTGCTGGGAAGAAAGTCTTTGTAATTTTCGCTTACACACATTTGTTTATGGCAGAAATGCAGTACAAATTATGGCTGAAGCACGGGGGGTGGACTATACGATGTAATACACAATTTAATGACTAAGGGTAGGTTGTTCCAACCTGTTGGTAATCTAACTAATAGTTAAATCATATGTCTATCTTTGTCTAATGTAAAGGATAAACAAAGACATATATATGATTTAACTATTAGTTAGTTTACCAAAGGGTTGGAACAACCGGCCTTAAATGTAGCGATCTGATTTCTACTCTTTTCTGACATCGTAATTGCTCTGACATTTGAGATTAATGATAAACATAGTAAATATAATAAACCTTAATAATTAATAATAAATATATATATATATAAATTTTTTTCGACAAAATAGATAACAAAGCCTTATATTTCAAGTAAATCTCAAGTAAATTTTATTTTATTTTAATATCAATAAACGTGGCTTGGGATCCGCGCAAACGTTTTAGATTCCGTAGCTCCATAATGAAACCATCAATCCTTGATACTAATGGTCGAGCAGTTTGTACATAAGGGAAGAATATAGCATCCTAGCGGAGGAAGTAGCCTTCACGTACACCGGGATTTGTCGGTGTGTCGTAAGAATGACGCGGATCCTTACAATTTCAGATTCCCTTCGTACGCTCTCGTAGCGAGAGATATTTCTCCGCGGCCGGAGATACCAGACAGAAAAGCGCATGATAAACGAGGAGTTAGTCTTTTATGGGTGCGGAACGATTTATAGCACTGTCCAGAGGTGGATACGTCCACCGTGGCACACAGTCGTAACATTATTTCCCGGCCAGGGCGTTTCTCGCGGATTTTGCGCGATAAATCACGCACAGGGAAAATTCTTAAACACTCGCTCCTTTTCGCGTAATCGTGGCGATCGTATTAAGAGCGATTCGAGCGATAAGCGAAGCGATAACTGCCTCAAGACACAAGACATTCAAAGAACGATACTCTATTTAACATTTAAATAGGTATAACGTTTATATCGCAAGTTTTTCAAAATTGCAAAATCATATAATATCACCATACTTATGAAATTGCTATATTCATATAAGAAAAAATTACTATTATATGCAACTAGAAATTGTTTTATCCACTACCTATATGCAATTATTTTCCAGATAACGAGAAATTTTTAAGAGCGATATATTAAAAAGTGAATTTATATAAATATCGCGTAAGAAAAAAATATGAGACTTTATTAACGATTGACAAACCTTTCATACTGCTTTCCCACTGTAATATTCCTCTATTTCGGGTTACCATGCTACTGCACCCAATCCTTCGATTATACCCAAGCACAACTGTTGCCTCACGCAATTTCAAAAACATAACCGCGTAACCGACAAATTAATTCACCAACGTAAGTTTAGCAACGCGACCAATTCATCCATTTACCGTGCCGTTTCGACGAGAAGATCGCGTTTCACGGTACCGCGAATCGCGAACGCGCGTTTCGACGCGAATAAATCGGGCATCGACGACCATGAAGTGACCCAATTCATTGTCAATAACATATAATCCCATAATCGTACATGTAATACCGCTAATACCGCGGGGATGACGGGAGCCGATAAACGGCGACCTCGAATAGCCCTGGCTGCTGCTTCGCGAAATGCGGACCATTATACGTCCTGCGCTGCGGATGCATATTGCAGTAGCTTGATGCTCTTATCCATTTCTGGTACATACTCGGAAATTTGCGAACAGTAAGAGAAATGCGTTTTTTAAATCGATTCGGTATGGTTTGTTATGTAAGTTGTACAGAGATTTGGGCACATTTGTCGGCATTTCATAGATGAAACACAACTTTTAAAATCTTTCCGGGTGGGATATTTCAAACAAACAAAGCTATATATTTATTTTTTATAATAATTGTTATAAATAATTATTATAAGAAACAATTGTGTAGGGGACAGCTCTGGAAATTGGGAATTTATTGTGCTAAAAATTTCTTTCATTTAAAATATGCTCATTTAAATATGATTTGGAATGCGTTATAATAAATTTTGTAGAAATGCTTGCACAAAGACTAATATAAAAAATATAAGTTTTTGAGAGAAGAGCTTTTATCAGAAAGTAGCTTTCATCAAATTAGATAACATCTAATAAATTATTGTTTCATGCTGGAATCCATATATATATATATATATAAGTCTAGATAGCCTATTCAATAATAATATTGCTCAAATATTTCAAAAGAATTTTTTTGAAAAAACCTTTTTTACATTTTTTCTGAATGGCTCGATTTGACAACCGCGTAAATTCGTGGATGACGTGTTTCTGACACGATAGACACGTATCAGATGATCACATATTTTACGGACAGTGACACGAATCGTGAACACAGCAGCAAAGACTCCAAAACTAAAGATGTTGAACGTAAATGACGTCTCAATGATGAATTTGAAAGCAACGATTTGTCCAGTATATATATGTAGAAAAATATTTAATATGGAGCTTCATCAAAATAAACACCTCTGTAATTAAAAATAGAATTGGAACTTATTCAATATAAACGTAAAAGAGCTGGATCACACTTAAATTGGTTATATAATTATTTAGAGAATTATAAATTTAGACGTTAAAACTTTAAGAATTCCTTTTACTCTGATCGAGAATCAATTCAGGTAGAATAATTTTTTTTAAAATTAATATTTGATAAATAAACCTTTTCGAATGCATCATAATTTATTTTTTCTTAACTTTTTTCACGATCGCTGTTCTATTTTGAAATTTTTTAAGTCTTCAAATCTCTTTCCGAGATATTATTTCGTATGTTCACGAATGCACGAGCTACGGAAACGCGCAGGAATAGCGAGATAAAAAACCAATAGGGTTGCTGCGGTCTATGTACTATATCTATATCTCGATGAAATACGAGACAAGTCGTCGAAGTCGATACAACTGTTCGGCATCGAAGTACACTCATGCACACTCATGCATTTGTTTAAAGCCGTGCATATACGTATTAGATGCCTCAGAAAAATAAGATCAACGATAGGTAAATGTAATCTATATCACGCAGTGTTTCTAGACCGGAAAACTGAAAAAAAAACTTGAACATCATGTCGACTGCAAATTTAAGAATATAATCTAATTTTCTTTCTAAAATTGGAGAGTATAATAAATTAAGATATTGTTCGCAGATTTTTTTTAAAGTTTTGTTATTATAATAGTGCAAAGCAGAAGCAATTCTTTGTTTCTATTTCTTAATTTTAATATTACTGGTCTATAAAAATAAATTATTCCACACATATTGACAAGAATTCCTAAGTATTCTCAATGTGAGGAATAGATAAAAATAATAAATAAAATAAAAAAGGAATCTCTTATATAGGAAAAGAAGTTTGAGAAACACTGAAGAGAGAGATATGCACGTGACGCAGACGAAATCCAAAATTCATTCGGCGCCTGCTGCGCAGGCTGGTTTTGTATATTGCAACACCCATACACGAAGTATACAGAGTTACCAGTCGCGTGCATCGACGCATGTTTACGCACGCCATGCAGCGAGACAAATAGAGAGAGAGAGAGAGAGAGAGAGAGAGAGAGAGAGAGAGAGAGAGAGAGAGAGAGAGAGAGAGAGAGCGAGGGAGAGGGAGAGGGAGAGGGAGACACAAAGAGAGAAGAGAAGAGAAAGGAGTGAGCGTGGGCAGCAGGATGTATGGGCGTATCATGACGTTGATTTGATTTCAGCGAGCCGAATGGTAAAATCGTTTTGTATTATATCTGCCGCCGCGCCGTTCCGGTGTCAACGGAAAACAACGGGAGCTAATTACAAATGCAATCGCCGCGAGCGACATCGCTATCTTGGAAATGAAACAAACAACATTATTCGTTGTCCTGTGGGCGCACCAATAAAATGACAAGATATCGTAACTATCTTACCCTCCTTTCTCGAGACGCCTCCATCATGAATTCTCAAAATTTGTTCCAATTCATCAGAATAATGTATTAACAACAAGTAAATAAAAAAATTAGAAAATATTTCTATTCCATTTAGAAATTAGAGATTTTCTTAAAATCTAAGTTTCAAGTTTCCAATATCTATCAAATATCATATATTAAAAATCTAACACTTTATTCAGCTTTCAAATTAGATAAGAGTTTTAATTATCTGATATAGAGATTCCAATATTGCAGTTGACCATTATATGTCAATCTAAATTTAAGCAAATAATTTAAATCAATCTATCTCATTTTAGGCATCTTCAATTTCAAGAGTAATCTACGATGTTTCGTGATATCTTGTATTTTATTTAATTTACTGTTCACGTTTTTATTGCAAATGGATAACGTTTCGGACGATTCATCTCGATGCAGTCGATTGCAGAGAGATTTTTGGAAAAAGCTATATATATTACCATGTTGATTTAATTCACGAGTAGATGGAAAGATCCGAGTTCGCAAAAAGTTACTATCAAAGGGAAATAGCACATGCAACTCACGCACAATACAATACGAGATATTTATGGATAAAACTTTTTGTCGTAGCGCACATGCGAAAAAAATCGCTGCAATGTCTGTTTTTCAGGTAATTGCTTTTCTAGAGAAAAAACTGTCACGTCATCCGCCCATACCATCGTTTTCAATATTTACATGTGCGCTTGTCGCATCGCGCGCACAAATCGCGTTGTCGATTTCGATTTTGCTTTTTTCTCTGTCGAACTTACATATTGACAAAAAAAAAAAAAATTCGCCCCGCGGATTCACGAAAATTCGAGAAGCGAATTTTTTTTAATGCGACACAATGCGTTTGTCAAATCGAGAGTCAAGCTAAAAAATCTGTGCGCGCGATTTGCAGGATCAAAATAATAATAAATAAAACATTGTGTTGTATATCACTCACCCGTTGATGACTATCTTCATCTGCAAAGGCATCCCAGAAATAAATCTGAAAAAGAGAATGATATTAATATCGTATATATGAGAGAGACTTTAATAATTTATAAATTATTTAAATAAAAATGAGACGAAAATAAGAAATAATTCTTTTAAGTTAAGCTTCTCAAGTATTATACTAATAAATAAGTAAGTAATTTATATTTTTATAATAGAACTTTGTTTGCACAGTTATAGAAGCTATATACATTATTATTTATAATAATAAGAGAAATAAGACCGTTGCGATATACAATCAAATTAGAGTAAAATGCTCTTTACGTAAATAGTATTTTACTCTAAATTGATTATTATTTATATTATATATTATTATTTTGTTCTCTTGGTGACAATTTAAAATAAAATCATAATTTTTTAAATTTTGCCTCTTAGTTGCTGTATGTATTGATCTACAAAAACTACACAGTAAAAAATTTTGTGTCAATGGAAGTCCACTCTCAATTTTGTGTTAAAATAACTCATTCATTGTGTTATTTTTGACATTTAGAAATGTTATATCGACATTTATAACATTTCTAAATGTCAAAAATAACACGATGAATGAGTTATTTTAACACAAAATTGAGAGTGGACTTCCATTGACACAAAATTTTTTACTGTGTAAGAATTTATTTTATGATGAACTATTACCTACTATATAAACAGTGGATTTTTCATAGTAATTTTATTAGTATACAACAGAATATTATTTTTATGGAACAACCCGTTGACTGCGAAAAGGTAAACGAATGAATTCTCAAGTCGCTCGCAGTTTTCATGGCGGTGCAAGTTTTAATGCAAGCGCGCATTAGAGTCGACTGCAAGTAGTTACAGTCACGCAATGGTCAGACCGAGTCAATTCGCGCACTTCGACGTGGCGATTGTACCTGTTCGCATTATTGGTCGATCCTAATCGAAGTAGAAGATTTCTTTTGAACGATTCGTCTCGTAAGAAGCGGAAATTATTCTTCCGACACCGTTTGGTTGACTCCGATAATATGCCATCGTACAGATAAAGGCGCAAAGGATTCAAATGCTATCGTAACACGTAACAATAAGATTATTCTATATCTTTCGCCATTTAAATATTTATAAAACTATAGAGCGCGTAAGTGTTATTTCCGCAATCGCTTAAACTAATTGAACCTAAGAGACTATTTAAGTTTCAAGCGTACTTTCGCGGGGATTTAATTGCATTACATTCGTGAGATAATCCAACACAATCTCGTTCCGCTTAAAGCGCCCCGATAGTCCACGAGATAAAGGATACAAAATAATGGAGGGGACGACCGAACAAGGGAAGAAAAAAGGAACCAGAGGACGAAGGCATCGTCCTTTGGTAAAGAGATGTATCTTTAATCACGACGAGCAGCCGATTCGGGTTGTCGGGTTCGTTTTCTGCCGTCACAGATGCCGTACGACGTACCGGCGCGCGGCGTACCTACAAGATAAATGGCAGATAAAAAGAGACAGCCGCTGTATCGTGTTTTATCGGTCTTCTCCCGTATATAGAAGCAAAGACCGGTCGCCACTTTGGACCTTCTCTCACCCTCCTGAAAACTTCAGACGAGTTTTACGCCCTTCGATAAACACTGATTGCTTCTTAAATTGCCTCCGAGCTCGCGTCTAAGCTCTGCGCGATCGTGTTACAGGAAATTGTAACTTCTATCGTTACATCTTCATTACGAAATATTTAACGATACTATGTGCGAAATGTTGCATCCGATAATAAATAACATCAAATCCTTTTATTCCTAACTGCATAATTTTCAGATATTGTAATTTGGGCATTAAAATCATGGGTTTTTCAATATTAAGTGTATGAATGTGAAAATATCTCAACGTAAATATGTCTATGCAATTTCAGTTAGATATTTTTACCAAAATCGTAAGAAAAGTTAACTCACGTGTATCGCTAACCACTTTTTACAAATGCCTTGAAAAGATTTATTCACGCGAGATGAACCCATTTGGATTAATTTCGCAATGGTAACGCGCGTTTCGGAATACGTGTGTGCGCGGTCTATTTACGTACATTTTGATAACGAAGAAGGTGCAGCAGACCAATTCCACCAATCCGACCGTTGCGTGACCGCAAACACTTCAGGGATACCTGCGCAATACCATTCAAAGCCCCGGGACACAGGTGCTCCAGCGTCGTTCCGTGCCACTGAATTGGCTACGGCTATCGCGCGACTATTTGCACGGTGTCGTGCAATTTGTACACACGAGCGTATCCTGAGCCTCGAAAAAATTTCAGTGCAAATATTTCGTGAAATATTGCTCATTTTTATCTATTTAAACCTCTCAGAAATATAATTTGTCGCCATTTTTTCGCGGTGTCAATCTCAAACCAAACATTATTTTAGTACCTCGATTAAAGAAAAATCAAATATTTAATGAAGCATCGGTTGAAAATTTCATAAATATTATAATCATAATTCTGACATAATATGTAATTTGTGTTACTCTTACAATTGGCTGCATTCTTCGGAATTACTCAATAAGCCAAGATACATTTTGTGTAAGCTATGTGCGTGAAATGTGTCAACAACGCGATAAAATTGCATTACGGTACAACATTGCAGTGTAACAATAGCAAACCTCACGCGAGCAATAATCTCGCCCGAATTAATCAGCTGACTGATCTGACCAATGGGTGAATTATGGTCCAGCTTGTGAATTCGTGCCGAGGCCGAGGTCGTGACTGTTACAAAATTCGCGTGCCTTTTCCACGACGTGGAAAAAGCAGCATCCGTCTGACCTTTTCTCATCGACGTTGATGGACGAGACGATGATTGGTATTCGGGGTTCGAACTGAGAAATAAAGTACCGCTCCTAAGTCCGTCCCTGATGTACTACTATCCCTTCCAAGCCTGAGCAATTTTGTTTCGAAAAAATGAGGCATCCGTACGAGTCATGAAAGTGTCTGAGTCAAAGTAAGTATAAAAATACCAAACGTAAAAATAAAAAAAATACATACACCAGGATTTCTTCATTATACATATATGATAAAATTAGAGTAAATTAAGAAATTAAGAAATTAACAGTAAATTACGAAATTAATGTGATAAACGTTGTTACAAAACTAATTTCTCTGACGATAAATATATAGTTTTTTATAAACACTTAAAAAAATATTATTTAAAAGTGCTTAAGCTAGTTTATCATTCCATTCACATACAACTGTAACAGCATTATATATCGGCCATTCGAATATTTTTTACATATAATTCCGAAAACATAAAAAAAAATTATTAAAAATTATATAAAATTTAAAAATTTTTTAATAACAGAATTATAATTTATCATAACTTTATCATAACTTATTCAGAAAGTAAATTTAATCATTGAATAAATTTGATTTAAATTTTGATCTCATTGATCGAGTGTAATTTAAACTTTCATTAAATAGCTTAAATCATAAAATGAATATTCTTCAGCACGACGGTCTTCCTTCGATTACACCTTTCCCCACTAACGACGGCAAAAAGAACAAGTCAACAACGGTGAGGAACGGAAGGGCGGAACGAAGCGAATGCGAAAGTTCGCAAAGCCGAGGAATTTCCGGGCGTGTCCCCGCGCGTACACTTTGCTCGCAACTGCGCTACTTTTCTATGGAATAAGGCTGGAGAAGGTGATTCGCCGTCCGTCAAAAATTTCTCTCTCTCTCCTCTTGTCTTTTTTTTCCCCGAATAAACCGTTCGCACGTACGACAAACTTGCGATAGGGGGAAAAAAGAAAGGAGCGCTATGAAAAGAGAGTATTTTCGGTTAAAGGGTCTTCTTTTCATCCGCACCGTTATTCAGGATGTAATATCGTCTCATCCCCTTGGCAAAACCCACCCTTCTTGTGTACCTTCGGCTGTCCGCGTGCACCTTTAATGCCCACGTTGCCACTTTTGCTACGTAATGCGATAATGGCGCATTAAACGCGCTTAAACGAGGCTCTGCTTTTCTCCCGATTTTCCATCATTCCTTCCTATCACGCATAGTTTCCAGTTTGTGATAAAAGACTTCTAAAAGTGTTGACGCACCCCTTCGTCGGAGATTAGGCGAATATTCATTCGATTCTCAATTTTTCATGACGCTTATTTTTTTTAGCAATATCCAAATGAAAGACAGCCTTAAAAGTTAATACATCTTTTATATACGATAATGTTACAGAGAATGAGACTATTATAAAGTAGTTTTAACTATATATTTCTTTGACAGCACATAAGGCTTTCAATTGCTTTTTATATTCTATAAATGTGTGTGTATGTGCGTTTCATAAAATTATGAAAAATTCTTTATATTTAAACAAAAAACTTTTTATTTTTAATATTAATTTTAAGATTTTGTGTTTTAAATTAAACTATAGAACCTTCACAATTTTATATTGTAAACTAATTATGTCAAACGATATAGGTACAGTAGGCACGGTGTGACAACCCTTGTTACAAGGGAATTTCGAATTGAGACACAAATTCGAGCACCCTTTCATGGCACCCGTCTTAGCGGCTTTGTACCTGGTTTCAAGAGGCTCTTAAGCACACCCGAAGAGGTGAAAAGTATTAATTCGAGCCATTGAATCTAAGGGCAAACATCAAAGACAAGGCACGAGGGAGCTATATTGAATTTATCCTCCCAAGCGATATTTTAAAAATGTGTATGCTTTATCATGCTGAGAAAATTAAAGTAAAGGCTCTAAAATTTACGTAACGTTTTTATTAGCAAAGAGTTATAACATAATATAATAATTATATAATCATAAAATGTGCTCACCATCGTTAAAAGTAAACTTTCGATACATTTGTATTGTTGTATTATTTATATAATTCTTCTCTTTTTTATAGCAGAAAACTTCTGTACTTTCTTTTAATTGAAAAAAAAAAGTAATGTTTGCTAAAATAACTCTTCTTAATAAGGATATTCAGCGAATAGAAGTAGATATCAAGGTATCTTTTCATGTCAAGGATTGAAGACAAAAATAAAACGAATCGACAAATAAAATTCAATTATTCTAGTTTTATTGGGAAGAGCAAAAACACTCGGAAATTGGTTAAAAATTAAGGGATTTGATACAGCGGTAAAATCAAACGCAAGAGATATCAGAGATGATAGAGCGGTATACATGACTCGATTCTGTCAAGAAGTCGTCAACTTTTAACTAGATCTAATTGATTTTTTCTCTATTCTTTTCTTTTTCTTTCTTTCTTTCTTTCTTTCTTTCTTTCCGACGAAACATGTTTCTCGTTACGCGCCGCGCCATAAATTTTGCCGTTTATTATTCATGGGTGAATCATCCTACGGCGCACATACTAAAAAACTTCGCATTCGTATTGTGTGTATGTGTGAGAACGGATAATCAAAAAGAAATAAACCATTCGTTCGTGTCAAGATGATTTCTTTCTACAGAAAGATCGTAAACCGACGTATCTGTTACTAACCTACTTTACCGAGACGCGGTGACGGTGGTACTGATTTTCACCGGTCTGGAAACTACGATAGTACAGAATTTTTTTTCTGTTTTGGATTCTTTTAGCCCCTCTTTCCTTGCTCTGCTTTTATGGTTTTACAGTGGCTAAAGATAAATTTTACGTGACAACAGTAAGCTTTTTTCTCTCGTTATTTGAAAAACTTGTTTCCAAAAGGGATTAAGTCGGTATTCTTTTTCAGCGGAAATACATGTTATGTTTCATCTCCTCTTCTCATATCAAAACATTAAAAACATTAAATATTAAAATACTAAAATACTAAAATACTAAAATAGTATGACAAGATTATCTTCGATTACTAATTCTCGCGCGTCCCTCTCATCATATCCGCTATACAACCGCCGAGAGCGGCCGCTACTAAAATAGTATATATGAATACAATAAAGAAAAAAAGTTAATTTAGACTCTTTTGTAATAAAAATTTTATGACAGAAATCGGCTATCTATTCAGCTTTGAAATAAATTTTTATGAGAATTTTTATATATTTTCATGATGTATCTAATAAAAGTTATAATAATAAAAGTCTATGATATATGTATATCCAATAAAAGTTATAATAAATTTCTTACTTTATTCATACTTTTTTATATATCTGTACCTTAGAAGTAAAGGATTATACATATATATCTTCAGTTTTTATCAAAATGGAGTTAATACACTTTTCAATATAACAAGAGCTTAAATTGTATAATAGTAAAGCGTCTTATGTTTATTATTACTACTAAGTTTATTATTATTACTGCCTAAAATATAAATTTTGAAAAAATCGTATTGAAAATTTTTATAGTGCCTAATTTTTAAACTAGGTACAGCGTGTTATTGGCAGTTGCACTATTAAATATGTCAGTTAAGGTACTTTGTTAAAAACTTAGTAAATCAAGTTGCTACTTTTATTTTTATATCTGAAAAAAATAGGGGAGACCGGGGCTAAGCCGACACTATTTTTTCAAAGGCAATTTTTAATATTTAATTAAAATTTTTAGGCAAATTCAATGGTACATATTTAAAAAGTGTTTCTTCAGGTACAAAATTGATTCAGGAAGTTTTGCTGTACGTCGCTTTGTTTTGCCGCCAGGAAAGAAAAAGTGACGCGAAGACAAATTTTCGAATTGAAAAATGCCGGGGCAAACTCGACACCCCGCCGGGGCAAACTCAACACTTTGTCTGATCGACACAATTTGATCTGGAACTTATTTTTTACTGTCTGAAAATGAAAATACATTGTTTATTGTGTATTTAAAAAGTACAAAAATTCGGAATAAAGTAGCTAGAACAATCATTTGAAATAATGAGAACAAAAATTGTTGAACTTTCAATTATTTTCATCTAAACTCATGTCTGAAAAACAATTAATGCAGGTAAACTCGCGATCGGACGTGCGCATACATTTGTCATGAGCCATACGGCTGCATGACAAGCATCGTTTGTTACTGGGAGCCGACGAAACGGCGTGGTGTTGACTTTGCCCCGGACGTCGTTTTTCACTTTTGTCACTTCAAAAACATGAAAATTTTGAAAATATCCAAAAACGATTATCGGATTCATATAGAGCATCAAATTTCCCATCAAAATCACTTACCGGTAGATTCGCAAGAGTAAAGCTCGATGAAAGAGTAGACATTTTCGAGAGATCAGAAAAATTACTTTTCACTATCAAAAACGCTTATGTCGCGTTAAAAATTACACTATAACTCAGAATGTTACCAAATTCCGTTGATAATACTGGCACATAAAGACGCATTTACAGTAGGAAAGGCAAGTTTCTACGATAGATTTAAATTGGCAAAAAGCCTAGTGTCAAGTTTGCCCCGTTGTCGGCTTAGCCCCGGTCTCCCCGAAAAAAATATCTGAAAAAAATATATCATTTCCCTATTTAAAATTTTAAACCTTCGAGATGTATATATATAAATGTAGATTATTAATTATGTTCCACTGTTGGATGAGAGAAATTCAATAATGACAGGGTTCCATTTTCTTTGTCTAGTGGCAAATTCAGAGAGATTGTTCGTTCGCCAAAAAAAAAGTCGCGCAATTTCTCTACCTCTACCATGGGGATAAGAAGAATAACACCTTGAAAGATTCTCAACCTAGAAGCGTTTTTCCGTCGTGATAAAATGCTGCCAATTTTTTCCCTTAAGGCTTCTGATACCCGAGAAGTCACGCGCTAAAAAAATCCCAATATGGATTTAAAAATTATGACTTCAATATTTCAATAAAAATTAGAAAGTGAAATACTAATTAGAACATAAAACTAAATATATATAAATAAATCAAACTTAAATTAAAAATAATAAAATATAAAACTGATAAATAAAATTTAAATACAAATAACAAATAAAACATCAATAATTAATTGTAGAATTGTAGATTGCCATGCGATCTACAATTGAATAATTTTAATGCCTTATATCAAGATAGAATGCTTGATATCATTTAAGAAATGACCGTTTCTTCCTGTTTATTAATTGATAGTAGTTAAGGAATACCTATTTCTGTGTGTTCTTTTCTTATACAACGAGAACGAGGTCGACCAATACTTGCCCCAGTATTTCAAAGCACTTCAGAGATATCCGCAAATGGACCAAGTACACAAAGAATTCTCTCCCGTGCGGTCTCTTACGTGCGAAGTTATAACCCGTTTCTGCGGGAGCTTTTATCGGAATAGATTAGACAGCTGAAAGGACCACCATCTACTCGTGACGATGATGTTTGATATGATCTCCCTGCGCGCTCGGGTCGGCGAAAAAAAAATAATCCCTTCGTGTGGGCTTTCTTCGAGAGGGTTTGATATTCCGTGTGGATCATTCGTCTTCAGCTCTTCTCGTCGGCGAGACATTACCGCCGCATCCGGAATATCCTGCGCGGTACCCGGTTCTCTCGCCGGCAGGATTTCAGGATAATCCCGCTCAGCCATCGCAATGCTATACCGTGGTCGTAGAAGAAAGTAGGCAAGTTAGAGAAATGTGGTGACGAAACAAGGAAAAACACCAACGGAGTGACATTTAACAGTAGCAAATGAATGTTTAAGCTCAGAAAAACGAATAATACGCGTGAGATAAGATTGCAACGAAATAAATTAGTTTTCTGCGGAAAATAAAACTCGTCTTTGAAAGTTTTGTTCCAGAGAAAAATGGCAATTTAACATCTCCTGCAAATTTAAAATAATAAAAAAATTATATGAGATAATTTAGGTAATAAAAATAAATATAAATTACTGATTTAAAAATACGTAATATAAAACACAATAAGATAATTACAAATAAAAATTGTCATATACCTACGTAGAGAAATAATTAATATAACATTTCATTATAAATTATTACAAATTAATAAACAATTCCATTTTTATGACGATCTTTTGACGACGATTATTGCTGGATTATGTTATTTGCGATGCTCAATTCAATTCGCGAATAATATCGAGAAATTATGAGTCGCGCGGGATACGAAAGATTTGTCAGGTACGAACCTCAAGTCGCTCGTCCCAGCTACCACGGTAAAGCTACGGGGAAAAATCTTGCCCGAGGAAAGTTAAAGTTTTGATCCTCGACGACCCGATATCGCGGTACGTGCCGAACATCCTATGAATCCTGGCTAACTACCAGGTCTGTACTTCTTCCCCGTGTTCTTCCTCTACCTGTTAGAAAAATAGACCACAAGGTCGTTGCCCCCTCAAATATCCTTGTTCGATAATATATTTTTTTCAAGATAGCTATAATATTTCTCTTTCTTTCTGAGCCAGTGTTTTTAATTATAAATAATTATTATGCAACACACACACACAAATATTTTATGAAATCTTTAATGATCAGTGTTTTATGGTATCAGTATTTATCAATATTATTATTAGTAATCATTAATTTTTAATTATATTTATTATATATTTTATTTAATTATAAAGTTATCAGTGGTGCTATATTTTTTTCTTTTACACACTTTATTATTATGAATTTATATCGATAAGAAATACGTGATTGAACAAAAAATGCTTTTGATCATATCAATCTGCGCATTTGGTAATTAATGCTCTAAGTGTATATTATTATAAAAATATGAATAATATCAACGTCTCGGATAAATTATCCACTCGCAACGTAACTAAACTAAAGTGACGGTAAACCAACATTGTGCGAGCTGACGGTGTTCGCAATTTTGTTGATAGCACAATTTGCCGGCGCCGTCTCGCTGCGTCCGCACACACACGCACGCATATGGTAATCACGTAATATCTCTCGAGATACCAGGTTACGCCACGCAAGTGCCAAATTGCAGCTGCAGCTGCTAGATCGACGCGACGTGAAATATCCACCGCAACGATATAATAGAAAGCCGCCAGACCAGGTCAGACGAGCATTCTATTCCGCGATTATCTCGTTGCACCATAATTATGGCATTATTTCTCTTCTCATCTAATCCATCCCCTTAATGATGCCTTTCTTCGCACAGTCATTCTCTCGCAATTTATCGCACTTGTCATCGAGAGATCGAGCGTGTCTTGATTAAACCACTAACATAAAACATTTCATATGTAATCTATATACACATTTATCCCCAAATTCTCTAATAAATTTTTTCAAAAACTTCATAAAGAGTTTCTAAAGTTACAACAGTTTCTCTAAATATGATTCTCAGAAGTTTGTTACACCAAAATATCACGCAAATATATTTGTCTTTTCGCTAGTATAAATTATTTTAAACGCAATTATATTACACTTTTATTAAACAATAGAACATATTCTGTATTTTTTACACATTTTGATATTAATTTTAATTTTGTTTTTTACCATTTTAGATAATAAATGTTATTTATAATACAGAATATCCTATATAAATAATATCGCAAAATATACATTGCATCTTATTATATGTATTATAGTTCTAATTCTTCTTATTATAGTTCTAACGTTTATTTTCCACATAATGAAAATTGAAAGATTCTTATTTCTCTCAACATTAGCCTACTTCCTTCTGTTTGATCGTTAAAAGTACTGCTACGTAAATGCGCTTGTAATACCGGATATCGGATGCATCGCAACGCGCCACGCCGCGCCGCGCGCCGGCTCGACGTAAATTGTACAAGTGGCGGGCGCGCGTGCGACAAAAGCGGAACGCAAACATTGCTGAGCTGAAAGTTAGATAGGATTGAGTTCGCGAAACTACGACGACGGACAATAATGTCGGCTTTTACAACTTATAATTAAATTACCCTGCACGCACGATCGCCGTCGCGCGATCGCGTGCAAGTTACATTGTGTGCATCGACCGGGAGGACGACAAGAGAGAAAAGCTATCTCGAAAGCCTGCAATTTTTCAGGAATTTCTCGATCGTGCATGAAGAAACATGATTTGTGTGTGTGTGTGTGTGTGTGTGTGTTTTGCACACAAGGACACAAGAAAAATCAAATTATTTGAGACGCGAATAGGAAATCGTGCATGCTTTTATACATTTTTTTTCCTGCTTATACAGTAAATTGGATGGGACTGGAATCACTGGAATGACATCAAGTCCAAAAATAAGCAATTAAAATTTTTGTTAGCTTAAGTTTCACATATATCTAGAGCAATAAGAATTATTTTATAACTGCCTACGTTTCTTTATATCTTTATTTTGTGCTTATAAGAATATTTGTGGGGATGCATCTGGGGGGCCGGAAGCGAAACTTTACTGGAGTCGCGAGAAACGAGAGAAGACGAAAAACGAGATCGGGATTTAAGGGCAGTAGGGTAGCAACGGTACTCATAAAACTTGTACGTATCCGAGATCGGCGCAGAATAAAAAGAACCATGGGGAAAGCTCGGATTGAAGAAGAAGAAGAAACAAAAAACGACAACGAGGAGGATACATCGGGGGGTGTCTAGACCGCATTTTCCTATATCCTGAGACAAAGTATTATAACTTGCAAGCTTGAGAACTCCGCGAAAGCCGGCGGCTCCCACTTCCGCGTCGTGAATCTGGCGTTCTTCTGGGTCAATCCTTTGGAGTCGAGGACTTTGTGATTGCGCTACGTATACACTACGCGGAATATGCATATATACATATCTTCCATAAGAGATCTATGCAAAACCCTTTATTTCACAAATGGCGCAAGTAAATTTTATAAATCCTATTAAAATATTATTAATTATTATTCGTATTTTACATAAAAATGTTGCACATAAATAATTGAAATTACCTTATCTGATATTGATTAATTGCCTAATTAATTTCTACAAATTTCACAACAATTCCTTTGAAAATTTGATAGAAAGCGATTTCATAGGAAAGAAGAGAGAAAGGGAAAAAAATATAATTCTTTTTCACGCAACTGACTTAATTGTAAAATTTATAATATCGAGAGAAAGAGAGAGAGGGGGGGGATTTCTCGGACGTAATCCGAAAAATGAGAGAACCAAATTCGATTGGACCAGTTTTTCGAAGTGAAAGGGGTGCCTGAACCGTGACGCGTTGCGTAGATTTACTAATGGCGCCGATAGTTCGCATTAAACTTTCACAAAGCGCGACCCACTGACTCCCGCATACTCGATTCGCGGGTTAACACGATCGTTACACGAGTGTCATGCATAATGCATGTACTTTCGTGCACTCTAATCGGCAGTTTACCGTTAATCGACTGCCATTGTTTCTGTTGAGACGCGGCTTTGCCCCTCACGCTATTGTTCGATAATTTCATCTCCTCGAGTGCTCTCTCGAGAGTAATACGCACACTCAGACGGAATATCGCACTGTCTTTGACGATTATTGATTGCCATGAGTGTCAAAGTGGAAACAGTAATCTTAATTCCTTCAAATTATTGTAAATTTATTTATTTATAATCTTATAAATATACTGGAAATTATTATAAAAGAATTTCCAATATATTTAATAAAAAGTATTCCGTTGAAAAAAATATACAGATGATAAATAAATTTACAACAATTTTAAGGAATTAAGATTATTGTTAAGAGACTACTGTTAAGAGAATTTAGAGTTTAGTAAAAATTTATATGAAGCGATTCAATGGAAATAAATCAAAATGTATTTTTCTGTTAAGAAAAAAAAATTGTATACATATGTCAAATTTTAAATACTTTATTGCATTAAACCACTCTGAATTGTATCATTATGCTCTTCCATTACAACTTTGTTGATTATATTTAGACCAGTATGCTGATCATTACACGATCACGAGTTACATCGTCCTCTTTTTTTCGTATTGACAACGGATAAATACAATATGCATCGCATTTTTATACCCTCAAATTTTGGCAAAAAATATGTTTCCGCCCGGGATCGAACCGGGGACCTTCCGCGTGTTAGGCGGATGTGATAACCACTACACCACGGAAACATATATTCTACATACATATTACTACGTGAGCTACTACGTGAACGGCATCGATTATGCTAATTACAGCCACAGATGTAATTAGTAACTTATGTATCGGCCCGCGCGCACCATGCTGCACAGAGCATTATAAATTATGTCTGCTCTATGCAGCTATTTCGTAAATCCTCATTTTACATAATGTTCAGCAATTAAGACAGTGTCTGCGAAAGGAACTTTCACGGGAACTTTGGCAGGAAGCCAGTTTTGAGAAAAATGTATTCGGGGCTCCTACCTTAATTTGTAAAATGGTAATAATGGCAGCTGCTACTTCATTAACTGTTAATGAAGATACGTTGTCTGAAAATACTATACGCGAGTTAAAAAACAAAAATTTTTTAAATAATTTTATTTCTATCTCTACCATATTTTGCTAACAGTTTTCTCTGATATAATTCATTGCTTAATTTTATTTGTTTTAGATTAATTTCCAATATCAAAAGAAAAATGTTTCCGCCCGGGATCGAACCGGGGACCTTCCGCGTGTTAGGCGGATGTGATAACCACTACACCACAGAAACTTGTTGAGAGTATTTTCACTCAATTTCAAAGTGGTGGCCAGCAATACGATTGTCTAAATTGTCTAAAGTATATCTACGTCATGATATTTGCTTAAATATTAATTAGATCAATTAGAACTCTGTAAAAGATTTAATATAATGTAATGTAATATAACATGTATAATAAATTACAACGTATTGTATTACGTTATTTCAGAAATTTTTATGAAACATATAGTTGCCACTTAAACATTATCCTATAATTTTTTAGTATTTTATTTTTCTTTAGAGTAAAAATATAAATTATGTGCATAATTTTTATTCATCGACTTTAGTATACTTGGCCTGATAAAAATTTTTATCACCGGACATTACCAAAAATGTTCGTTGAAACACTAGTTATCACAGCATAACATTACGTAATGTAGATATATGTAATCTTAAACGCATACATATGAATAATCCGTTATTACGAAGTATTATCTTGTAAAAAATTATTATGCTAAATAAGTCCGAATTTAAGTCATTTTATAACAAAAAAATATTATTTTTCATGGTTAAATGGTCACGACGCTATGGAAATTACACTATGGAAATTTATTAACAAAGTCATTTATTGTGTTTTGTTGATAATCAGAATCTCTTTTCTACTTTCCCGGATATTATATACTATCAAATAATCTTATTTTCAGGAACGATGCAAGAATATTTTCAAAACCGACTCAGTTTGTTAAACTTGCAACTGCCATGTTACTTTCAATAATTTTTATTGCAAATTACTAAAATTAGTCACCAATAATACAGATGTTAAAGTCCAATTAGAGAGAGGGTTTTTATCGCAAAACATTTCTGTTGAATAATTAATCTGAGGGAAAGTGGTTTTTCCTTTCGCACGGAAAAGCTGATTTCCCGGATAAGGGTTAATCCCCAAAAGCAACTCGCATAATCTTTCTCTCTTATCGGGTGTCGCGTATCCGAGTGCCTTTTAGTAAGCCCTTCGTTACTGAAAGTACGCATGAGAGAAAGCACGCGTCCCTCGAGGGCCGAGCTTTAAATATTCACGATTTAATCTAAACTTCCATCTTATCGGGGCAATCCTGCTGTCGTGGATTGGCTGTCGCCGCGGCGCGGCGGACGAATTCTCCCGCGAGCATGCGAGTTCCGTCTCGAGAGTGCAACGATGACGTCGTGCAAATGATGCGAATGAGGAACGCTCTTCAAACCATAGCCTCCGAAGAGAGAGATAGAGAGACGAGATTATATCGTAATATTTTATGGCGTAACCACAGCCCGATGTCAAATCATTGTCCACGTCGGAAATCATTCGCAACATCATCTGCAACATCATCTGCAACATCTTGCCTTGCTCTGTTAACCTGAGATATGAGAGATATTATCAGTATCTGTATATTTTTTAACCATTCTATTACTTCCCGCATACTTGTAATCATTAGCACATGCATTTGTAAAACACTGTAAACAAAGTCTGCTCTAAAATAGATGGACTATCTTAAACTTCTATTGGAAATCCAAAGGTCGAGGGCCTATATTTCCTATTAATGCATAAATCTGATCCTGCAAATCGGAATTCCTCAATGCAATAATATCATTAAAAATTGCCTAAACGTATATTTTAATAAATATCTTCGCGTAGTGTTTGTCCAGAGTATATTATAGTTGTGCGAAGAACTTTCTTTCTCATCTTTCTCATGACGACGACGAAAAAGACGAGTCGTTTACCCGGCTGTAAAACAGATTCGTATTAGGAAACCGTAGAAAAGCCGTCGGTGATGCGGTTGCGGGGAAAATTGCACAATACCATCGTCGAGAAAGGAAACAGCGGAAATTTACGGTTCTCTCTGGCGCACGAGAAATGCTTTTACAATAATTATTACCTTCGACGTAAAGGAGCGAGGATGAGAAATTTCGGAAAACAATGATGCAAGCGCTACAAAGATGCAGGAAAAAAGCGGAGTAATAGGTGACGGGGCGATTTATTATCTGAAAACAAAAAATATTAGTTGCTCCTTCGTTCGCGCGCGAGCTGACTCAAAAAGCTCTCGTCACGTTACTTACGATTCTCGTGTAATATTAATGAGCTTTACGGCTACTTTTTACCTGTTGTGGTAAAAGTACGTCGTTGTAAATGCATTATGCAGTAAAATAATGTTTACGTATTATTTTACATTTACGTTATTTTATTGCACATAAAATTTCATTCCAGATCGAAAAATCTCTTACTGTTTTCACAACGTAGATTTACGTATTTAACTTTATAATAGTATATGATAAGTTGACATAATATTTTAGGGAAATACTTTAATGTATTTTTAACAGATTTGATATAATATTTTTCGTACGCCCCC
Organism: Temnothorax nylanderi; assembly: GCF_030848795.1. Classification (NCBI taxonomy): domain Eukaryota; kingdom Metazoa; phylum Arthropoda; class Insecta; order Hymenoptera; family Formicidae; genus Temnothorax; species Temnothorax nylanderi. The sequence continues at coordinate 376,844 of NW_027249180.1, read as the reverse complement.
CCCCCCCTCCACTTCGTAGCAGCAATAATTCAACATCACCAAAAAACATTGTTATCGTCGCCAATATAAGTTATCTTGCGATATTGGCACAGCCTGTATGCTATTATAATCGATTTGCTGTCGCCGCGCGAAGAGTTCAGAGAAAATTCGCTGACGCATCTTATAAATGAAGGGTTTCTGAGCAACAACACGCCAAGCCACGCGTGGCAAATTTTACAAATGATGCGTTCGAAGAACGCCGTAAATCATTAAGAGAGATTTAATAATAATCCCCATTTGTTTAAAGAGTGACAAAGTTTCTTATGCAAACCTATGTTGTACCTACATATATGTATATGCTACGATCAGGGATATATTGCCAGGAAAAATTATAAAGCTACGTCGCGAACGAATATTTCCACTCCTCTTTTTACTCCACCATTGTATGTGTGTGAGGGTAATTACGAAAGAACGCGGTCGTCGAGGTGCTTAATTGAAATACCGGCGTTGTAGGACGAAAGATTGATCGAGAAAGATGGCGAGACAATTACCAAGATCGGACTAGATTGATGATATTTCAACGTCGAAAGTGCAAAGCGTGCGGCGAAACGTGCGAAGAACGCGCAAGAAGTGAAAACGGAGCGCGAAGAGTTGCTGTATTGTCGTCCGCCAATCGAACGTTTCGCTAATCGTAGGCAAAACGATTCCATTAATATTCAATAGCCTGAGACATCTCACTAACGTATTGATAAAATATTTCGCGGCGTATCACTTTTATGTTTCGCGATCGGAAAAAATTTTCGATACACTTTTTACGTAATATTAATGGAAAGTCCATTAGAGCGCGCACACATTTACGTAATCGGATACGGTGAAATAATAACAGCAAGGCTTTTGTACATCCGCCAGGATATATCTCAGAAAGATTTATTAATGTATTTGGAGGATAATGAATAATCCCGCGAAAGTTTTTATATCATTTCACAGTTTTATGACGATCGATCGTGTATATATTAATGAGTTCTTTGCCATGACGTAAAATAAAAATGTATCTTTATATTGCACATTTCTTCCACATAATTAACATACACGCGACCATGTTTATCATCCGGCATGAATCTGGGATTTATCAAAACGCCATTACAATCGATATCTTTTTCTCGTTTTCGCACGAATTCTCGTTTCGAAAGCAACTTAGAACGGTCGGCTGTTTTTCAGACGGATTTTTTGCTTTCGAAGAAGACCGCTCCTTCGTGAAGAGCTTCTCCACTTGATATCGATTACCAACGACGTTCTCTTGCACCTTTTTTCGTTGTCGTTTCTTTCTTATGCCGTCTACTGTTTAACTTCCGCCCTCGCCTCCACAACCGTTCTATATATGAAGCTCCTATATTCTCACAAATAGCGATAAATCTTGCAATCAAACGACCCTTATCTATTTTATTCATGGTAAATCATAGCGAGTTACTTTTCCGCTAATCAATATAAATTCCGTCTCTGAATTCTTAATAAAATTAACTTAGATATTTATAATTCAGGTATTTAGAATTTATTCATGATATTAATGAAGATTTGACATTATATATCGACGAGAGAAATAGTTTATACGTCACATACGAACGAATATCGAGCACTGATTGATGTCACTGGGCAAAAAGAAGCCTTAGGATGCAGAGAAACGAAAATGGGACGGCAGGCAAAAGAGTGGAAAGGATTGGGAAAGGGAGGAAGGGAGGGAGGGAAAGAGAGAGAGAGAGAGAGAGAGAGAGAGAGAGAGAGAGAGAGAGAGAGAGAGAGGGATTGCAGTCGCGCTCGGCTGCATACGTCAGATGCATGTACATCGATTGCCATCAATCGATCCTCCGTGCATGAGACCAGGATCTCGCAGCGGGATTTCTACACCGTCGACTGGCTGCACATCCCTCAGGAAATACGCCAGCTTGAACTCCAGCCGACCGAGACGAAGCCACGCAGATGCATCCGCGAAATGACGCCGCGCAATTAACGATTCGCTACATTCCGTAACTGCAAGTTTTTGCATGGCTTCGCGAATCTATAATCTTGACATTTCTAACTCTTTTGAATTATCGTGCACTCCGCTAGTTTTATAATAATAAAGTTATAATCAGTGTCACTATAAAACGCTCTTATCACTTAATGTTAATAGAAATTAATAGGAGACACCCAATTTATAAAAATAAAAAGAAATGAAAAAAATATTATTACAAAGAAACTCAGAATTCTTTAAAACAATGTCTGATTGAGGACGAAAAATTCATATGTAACTGTGAAAAGATCCCTATTGATTCTCCTTTTAATTCGCGCCTATCTTACTATATAACAAGTTTCATTTTCTTCTTCTTAAACTTTTATTTTTAGTCGTTATTTATCCATTCGGCGTATCGAAAAGCACGATCGAAAGCTAAGCACACGGAATCGCAAATTGTTTGCTATCTACCAGGAGATTCTCCAGGCGCGTATCCACGCGCGGTCGATGAAACGCGCGCGAGAAAGGAGTACCCAGGACATGTATCCGAGTCAGTCTTCGATACGGAGCCGCCCGGTAGTGCATCAGAGCGGACATGGGCAAGCCCGATAGACGCCGGGCTGTGTTTGCACGAACACGCTATTTGCTCCGCGATCTCGTTTCCCGATGCCATTGCACGGCGGGACCACTGCCTACAGGAAGCTTCAAAGGGAGCACATACGTCGGGACCCAGACTCCGTTAAACGTCTCCGCTCTGCGCAAATATGAATCCCGGAGTCTATCGAGCTTGTGCCCAAGTTTCGCGAAGATACGTGGCAACTAGACGACTTGCTACGAGATACGAGTACGTGTCGTCGAATACGCACGGAGTTACGAATTGCATGCAGATAAAGACAAGAATGGATAAACTTGGAAGGCAAGAAAGGATTATTCATCTCGTAAAATAAATTAATAATTTTATTAGAATGTTAAAGCGTTCGCGTTTCAATTTCTCTTTATCTCACTACTTTTATCTTACTTATTTTATCGTTACTTTAGAGCAGCATATACGTTCTATCTTTACAAAATGCATTATTTCGAAAAATGATTAACTTTTATTTATTCCTTTTATACTTTGCTTTTAATATTCGCAAAGAAAAAACTACAAAGTTGTTAAAGGATCGCTCTTGAAGCTAAAATCTGATGTTAAAATCTCAAGCGTAGCTGCCGACAGGTTAAAAGGTGCTTTAAATTAATTTTCTCAATAGCCGTAAAAAGGACGTACGGTGATGCGGAATTGTTTGAAGGTCCGGATAAAATTAATCGGCCGAGTTATAGGATAATTACGAAACATGTTTGTCGTAAACGAAATTAAGACAGGTATAACGCCGCCGATTTGCCGCGTAGTACACAATTTAATAGATAGCTATCTTCATTTTAAGCGTTCCAGCATCCGACACAAATAAAAGAGAGAAAGAGAAAGTTTGTAGGATAGTGTTGTATGTGTTTTAGAGAGGAAAATGCTTGAATTGGCTCTGGGAAAACAACGTATCGTGTTCTCTCGCTACTGACATCATGTTGTTATGTTACACAAGGAGAATACTCATGCGCGCAACATGCTGTTGCACAACGAGTGCATAATTCATGATGATACGTTGCATTAATTCATCCGTCATATGATACGTTCGTGATGCTGGCACATCGAACTATTTCCGAAAAATTTTCGCGATATGTATATATGAAATATAATATTATTAAAATATTTTTAAAAATGATAGTGTAATCAGACAATCACTTTATATTAAAGAAGACTATATTCGCCACTGATAACATTGTAAAAGATGCATAACACTTAAAATAATGTTCGCGAGATATAACACAAATATATTAGTAATTTTTATATATTTTTAGAATATAATAAAATAAAATATTATATTAAACAAAATTCTTTTTTCTCAAGATTTTCCTTCTTTCTCAAAAGTTACTTTTTCATATTTTTATTTTTAAATACGCCGGTAATTACCTATTTATTTTACACATTCTCGTATTTCACGTATTTTATTTAATCAGCGACTTGACGTTGTCGAAATTTCATCATTATTTAATTCGCGGCAAATTCAAATCCACCGAGTCTGACTATGAGAACTGTTCTACAAACCAAATGCGGTACAATAATGAGAAAATAAAATGCAGCCTTTTTGTCGGAGCGCGGCTAATGGCCATTTGTGATTACCAGAGCATAACGAGAGCATTTACATTTTACTTACGGTCAGCATGGAGAAAGGAAGTAAAAACGTAACAAAACGAGAGAACCTTCGTTACAAGTATAGTAACCGGACAATTATGGTATTAACGAATGCTTCATTACAACGATCAAAGCTTCGACTTTAATGAAGGGTCACGAGCGTATCGATTACACCCACAGAATTTTCTTCGAGGATTGTAAATCTCGTTGGCAATGTTATCGATTCTTTTAAAATTATCTTTATTTGAGTACAATCTCGTTTTGCATTAAATTATATCGTCTGTTATCTCAAAACTCATCCTCGATCGAAGTCCCAAGATAGAAGATTTCAGATTTCGCTGTTGAGCAAACACTCAGCATGATCGATGCGACCGTTATAGTTTCTAATACTCACGCTCATTAATTTTCGTGTAGACGTTTCGGATACACTCTGTATAATCAAGATAATGAATTATCGAGGAAAATTTGTTCTCCATTCCAACAATCTATCACCGTACTTTAAGAGTGTAAAGTTCGGGATGGTCCGGCGGATCGGTTTATACTACTTTGTCTGCGAGTGACTGAGCGTAACTACTTGCTTCTCGTACAAACGTACACACACATGCATACACAGCACATCGAAGCAGAAGTACGCGGTGGCACAACGAGTAAAAGTTTCAAGACTCGCCATTTTCCGTTTCTACGTCGCCACGGTCCAGGTGGAGTTCCAGGTTCCGGGCACGAGTAAATAAATGAATACTGTCGCCGTTCGTCTTCGTCTTTCGAAGACGAACAGGCTTCCATTCTTTCTCCTTGCAAACAAAGTATTTCTGATTTCTTTTGAGACTTTCTCAAAACGTTTTATATTTTACATATTATCACGTCGTAAAATGTATTATAAACTTTGACAAACGTGGTGCATAAACATATTAAAAAAATAAGAACGTAATTGAAGAATATTTTAATATTATATTACATCTCTTGGAAGTCTTTCTCCGGGTAAAATTGAAACAATATGAAATTTTTAGCGGAATATTTTGCAGCATGTCAAAGCTGCTCTCCTTGGATCGATATTTCTGACGCCTATATATGTATGAGTCTGGAAAGTGTTTGTCGTGAATGCCACATTTACGTCACGCAACACAGTTAAATTCTGCGAAATTCAGATCTTGATTGATCTTGATATCAAGAGCACACATTGGGTTAACGAAAAAAAAGCAAAGTTAGCACGGAATTTATGCTAAAAAGATTGTGTCGGGATAAAAACGTCCTTCTGATGCCCTCTTTCCGATTCAAAAGGGTTAAGGAGTAGAAAGAAAGATAGGGAAATAAAGAAAAGAGATAGAAAGATCGGCCCAGGCAGAGTGACCCAGTCGAGAGTATATAATTAAGAAAGTTGCCGGCGCACGAATCGTCCGTTATTAAAGCCACGGTGTTCCTCAAATCGAAATTTATATCTAGGTCATCGTTCGGACGCGCGCCCGAAGGAAGGCGAATTTATCATCGGAATTACGCGGGAAATTTTAATTAACTCATTCTGTGTTCCAGTTTCCTCTATTCCTGGAGATTCCTTTCGAATTCACAAGAGTGAGAATCGCTTTTAACTAAGAGTTTGAGAAATGACCATATCTTTTATAGAATATAGAAATAAAACAGCAAAGTTTCTTTTAGAGATTTCACTTCAATGAAACAAATGTTAATAAAAAAAATTATATATACATACATATATATACAACTTGAAACATAATTATATTAACATATAATTAATATATTAATCATTAATCAATAATATAAGTAATATATAATATTCTGTTGTTTTATTTCTATAGAATAAGACAAACTCTTATATACATATATTATGAGATCATAAACTCCATAAATTTTAAAATTCACTTTAGATACGATTTTGTGTTCAAAAGAATTCGTGAATTATAAATGTAATCCGCTTTTGCCTCGAATCTTTCGATTTTGTCATGAACAAAGTAGGGTTCTATACGAATGTTATTTTTATTTTCAATATTTCTGCTTCAATATTTATTTCGAAATTTAATCTCGATCTTCCGGAAATAAGACACAAGACCACCGCTTGAGAAGAGAAGTGGCTATGGAACACGCGGCTTTTCACGATCAATTCCGAAGCTTCCGATGAAAACCTCGTGGATGAGACTCTCGTTACATAAGCGAGTTATCGGCTCTCGCTAACTGAGTTAAGAATGTCCTTCCTCTGGGCGTTACGCAGCCGTAATCGCGCCAACGAATCCTGGCACCAACCCGTTAACGAAGGATCATCCACGGAACGCGCAGATACTGCCCGACGAGATTCGAAATCCATGAACCTCGCACTTTCCTGAGCCCCCCCCCCCTCTCACCCCCATTTCTCTCTCGCCACACCAGCAGGCCGTTATTTTAGAATTAAAGCCGCTATTCCCTCGCCCACCTCGTCAACGATAGATAATAATTAGGTGAGAAACTCCGTTATAATTTGCATTCGGTCGCTGCAAATTTGTGTACTGCATCCGAAACACCTGAATTTGCGGTAGAGGGGTGCGCAAAGGAACAATTCTATCCCTCCGTCATAGTTCTGCATAGTTTTTAAGAATCCTTTCGCGTAAAATTGTTATAAAAAGTGCAGTGTAGAACTCTTTCGGAGTCTTTATCGGAGTCACATCTTTAAAAAAATATTATCATATTGTTTAGCTGGTGTATAAACTATGTATATACATTAAAAATATATTACACAGAAAGAATTAGATATACTTTCAAGGCTTTGACAGATATTTTCTTCAAAATTGTTTAGAAGTTTGCGGATTACCACCGTGTCTTGATACATCATTAATGCACTAATTGGCATTAATGTGGTATCAAGATAAGGTAGTAATCCGCAAACCTCTAAACAATTTTGAAGAAAATATCTATCACAAAGCCTCAAAAGTATATCTCATTCTTTTTGTGTAATATATTTTTAATATATTATATATTACATATATATATATGTATACATTTAATTGATACACCAGCCAAACAACGATTGATCTCTACATAATTTTAAAGAATTTCAGATACTTTTAATATCACTTTTAAACTCAAAATATTACTAACAAGATATAATATTTACATATGATATCTATTCGCGTAAGTAAATTGTTCCATACAAGTTTATTATATATATGTTTATAATGACGTGACCGTTTTTCCATGTGAGACTATTTTCATTCAAAATATCTTTCATATTTCTACATGTCAGAGGCTATCAAATACATTTACGCACCGTTAACTCTTTTGATATTACTCATTTTATCATTTATTCGGCATGTTGGATTTACCGTTTGGCACCTATCGCTTTTAAAATACAAGATTTATCGTCTTTACAATCCTTGCGCTTATATCAATACGTTTCATTTAACGAATAATAATGATGCGACAAATAATGGTATAAACGTCAGGATCACCTGCGAGCGTAATATTGTCGTATTTTTCTTTTTCGTTATTAGCGTCCGAAACGTTATCGCGCATATATTTCGAAACATACAGCGTGAGCTAGTTGCAACGCGCCGATGTTATATTTTATTTTATATATCCGTTTTTTTTTTTTTTTTTTTTTCAAATTTCCACGTAGCCCATCTATATGGATGCCAGACGCAGACTCGCCGGTATAATTCCCGACACGCGCCGAGCATTCGTTGTCATTTATCTCTGACACCATGCACAATACGTGTAATCCTCTTTACGCTTCCACCCTATTCCCTTTAATGCCGCGGCTATTTGACATAAGCTGATATATCTCTCCTTACAAGTCCCCAAGAAAATATTACTTATGCAACGATCTGGCACCGCTATAGGTATGATAAAAATGTATTCCACGAAATAGAGGGTGCGCTACCTTATTTCGGGCACTCTGAAATAAGCACTTTATTTTACATTACGATGATTGCTTTATTTTCATTATTTTATAATAATGCGACATAAATATGGTTCTTTTTTCTCAGCATTCCCTACAAAAATTCGACATTTCGTAAAATTTAAGATATTATGTATTATAATATATAATACATAATATATAGGTATATGTATAAATTATATGTAATATATTTGCTAATAGTATTTTCTTATTTCCCAATTCCCCATACTCATTGTCAGAAAGAGATTATTACTTTTTGTGTCCTATCTTTCAGGAAAAAGTTATTAAGAAGTAACGACAGGAATTGATTAGTGAGTTCCTCATGGGGAATATACATTGTAATTTACTTTTCCCTCGTGTCGGGCGATTCATCCGGATAGATCGGTATAGGTGCAAAATGCGCCTTAACGACGAGAAGTCCGGCGGCTCGCGTCTTCATTCACTAGCGACCCACTTCCTGCGCCTTAATATCCCTCGCGGGTCGTTACTCCAGGATTAAGTGGCCAGTGTTTCCTGTCGCGGGATTCGCCGGCTCACCCCCGGAAGGGTGGCGCGAGCGGAGGCGAGCTTATATGCCGGCAGTTGCACGAGTGCAAAGTTTGTTATTGACACGGTAAAAGCGGACCGTGCCGGGCATTATGCAGATCAGGAAATTCGTATTCCGCGTACGGGGGGGGGGGGCGAGGCTGGGGACGAAGCGAAAGACTGTTAGGTGCGAGGGGCGGCGGGGGAGTTAGTTGTTGCGGCGACCACCCTTGCTTGGTGACTTCGGCCTTGCGCGTTTAGCTGCGAAACTATGTGTACGCGCGTGTATGAAGTGACCTACTCAACCACTCCTTTCATATCCACTTACGTAAAAAGGGACTAAAGAGGTTAGAAAAGCGGTTCTAATGTCTCGAGCATGCTTAGAAATTATATAAGAAGGTAGCAATTCCTATACTGTTTTCAGCCGACTTGACGCGCTGCATCTCTCGATTAATTCATGAGCAAATTGTTGAAAGATAATGATCGTGCAAGTGGATAAGGAAGCTTTTGGTCAGACGCGTCCAAGGAGCAAAGTAGATAACGGTAAGATTATAGGGGAAACACGATTTCCTGTATAGAAATCCTTAATAAGAAAAAAATAACGATTTAATATTAAAACGCAGAAGTAGATAATTTTTCCACTAACACAATTCCTATAACATATTAATAAAAAAAATGTAAAAGTATTTTTAATATTTTAATTGCATTTTCAATAACATATAAAAACAATTTGCCAGAACAGTGTTAATTAAAAACAGAGATTCTGTGACATTAAATTACATTCGGTATAAAACAATGCAAAAGCGCTTAAAACTGTGAGAAAAATGCGAGTTTTCCAACATTAATTCTATAAAAAATATTAATTTCGGGGATATTTCTAATTGTATTATATGAATGTACAAACGGCATGAAATATAATATTCACTGACGTTTATCGCAATCCACGAAAAAGTTGCGCAAATAAAATGTTCGTCATAAAAACATAGAATTCGTTTATAGAAAGATTAATATTAGTTAACTAAAATTTCCATTTTTACAAAAAAAAATGTATTATTTTTAAAATATATTTTTGATTATGAAAGCACGACGAAAAATAATGTTTAGTCGCAACGGAAACATCGTTGCGACAACGCTCACCAAGGTATAAAAAAAACTACGCGCGAATAAAAATTCCATCGTAAAAACGCGAGTTTATAAGAAAACGTCTTAACTGTCTGACATTCGTGAGATGGATAGTTCTCATACAGTTTACTGCCTTACAAGCTTTATGCAATTATCGCTGTTTCGTTCATTTTTGCCAAAATAAAAATAAATTTTTTCTACACGGAATCGAAAAGAAATACATCAGATCTTGCGTTATTTTTTAGAAATATATTATCGTCTCTAAATATATGATTACAAAATAATTATGAAATAATTCAATTACAGATATTTGAATATTGAAATATGAATTTTCTCATATTTCTCTCTTTGGATGGTAACTAAGAAATTATTGTACAACATTAAAAATATTAATTGATTCTCAATAAAATATTGATATAACATACAGCCATACTTTATTATTTCAAATATTTGATAAAATGGATAACCTGATCTCGTTAATTTTATGGAAATCAAAGAAAGACTTGCGAGATTCTTCTAGCTGTTACTTCTCAAACTTTCTTAATTGGCGAATCTCAATGTCGCGCACGAAGAAATTGATACGACTGCATGAAACAAGGTTACGTCCTTTCGCGGAATGACCACGGTTGCACTCGTATGCATATGTAGCAGTAGGACAACACGGGTAATTCACGGCGCAACCCGCATCTCGCCGCCACTATCTCGCCTACGTATGTACGTATAAACCAGCTCGCCGCTGATGCAACGGTGCAACGCGCTCGTGCCACCGTTATTTCCTCGTTACGCGTTACTCTGCTCGCGATTCTTGTTTTTCCAGGCAGCAGACGCGAGCGCGCCTTGAATTCCAAACGGTCGGCCCGGCAAACATTTTCGAAGGAATTTTGGAATTTCGCAAAATGGGGGCATAACCGCCTCTACATTTCGGTGATCTTCGGTTTTTTGCGATAACTTTCCGTCGTCTTTCTCCAAACTATAAGACAGATTTGTCTGTCGAACGTTTTGCTTTGCAAATGAAATATTCATCGTTTTTAACGAGTTACCCGAAAACGATTCTCAAAATAATTTTGATGAGGCTTTAACTAGATAAGCTTTAACTTCTCTTTTTAACAATTTTTTTAAAAGATTATTCTTTTAAAACAAAATCTCTTTCAATAACAATTTTTATTTGTAATGAAAAAATTAATGGAGTTTATATCTCGAATATTTTAAAATGAATAAAGTAGAACAATTTACTTCCTCATTTTAAAGCCCGGCCGCGGAAAAGTTGAGAAGGCAATAATAGCATGACACTGCCTAGAAAAATCCGATATACGATAATTTAATGCTATCGGAAGATCAAACGACTATTGATTAAAAACGAGTAAGAGTAGAAGCCTGTCGATGAAAGTATTTAACGTCATTACCTTCGTCTGAACGGAAACGATGTTCCAGAATTAAAGATAGCGAGCGAACTTTTTTCGCGATTCGGTTTTTTTCATATAAAACGTCCAAGAATAGCTTCGATAGGAATCAATATAAATAAGTCGATATATTTGAGACGAGATTTACACTCCACATACATATATAAAAAGCTTATGTCAATTCTAGATTCAAACTATCCTCGGTAAACGGTTGATCAATTAATCATAGTGTGAGCTATTTCAAATCAATTTATTCTTAATGAGATATTAACAAGCTGTTAAAAAATATGTAACAGTAAAAAAAATAAAATAACGAAAAAAGTAAAAAATCGGCAACGCACTTGTTTATTCTCGTTCGGTATTATCGCAAATATTTGGAAGTTTTTTTCTGATAATGATAAAAATTTATTAAATAAAGTAATAACAATTTTAAAAACAATTATTCACTTACAATGTATTTAATATCAATTAAACTTATGAGAAAATTCTCAAAAAAACATTATAATATCCTAACATAGTTCATTTAGACATCTTCCAAGTTTTCAAGTTATTTAGGGTAGCTCGCTCTTTAAAAGTTTTCACTATTTTCCCGTTAGCCTAATATATTTTGGTGTGCCTAATATATAATCTGCGGCTGGTGCGTTAATATCCCCTTCGATTAGAAGGCTCCCTTAGCTTTCTGCCGACAGGAAGTCGGGTATTATAGCACCTCTCGAACGCACTACCCTCATAATCGAGAGGAGCCGCGCCATTGGCCTTAATTGACGATCCGACAGGGGATTGAAGGGAAAGCGGGAGGACTAATTACTATCCGATTTCTCCTGGAATTTCGTTTCCCGTGCTCGCAATAAAGAGGCCCGAGATACCGCATCGCGATGTCATCGACGTTAGCGCCACGGAGAGTGCATCCCCTCAAAAAAGGGTGTTAATTAAACGGTTGCTTGATGAAATTCCATCGCGAAGAAGAAGTTTGCCTACCTGAGAAGTTCCCAAAATTCTAATACTTCCTAAAGCATCGCGATATCGCACAACACTAAGGCGCATTTTATTACTGGAATGTCACATCAAAAATATATTAGTTGAGATATTTAGAATAAATTTTCCATTAGAGTATTGCGAGTTTTTGTAAAACATTCACGCTAAGTGGCCTACTTATTAAATCTTACTATCTTTTTATTTTGTTTCAAGTACAGTCAAATATTAATAAATATAGATAAATAGGCTGTGAAAAACTAAAAAACAAGAACTAATGCATTATAAATATAATCAATAATCATTAGAGTGCTTTCACGAGAATATGACGATCGTGCAATATTTAACACTCCCGACGTTATTGGATTTTTTAATTATAAAACGGTGGAAGAATAACGCCAAGAGGTGTTATCGTAATACGATTCGCTTGACATCTTCCGCTATGTTTCGTAAATTAAAGCGATAAAGTAATATAAAATTGAGGAGGAAAATTATACATATCACGAGCTGATAATCGCGAAAGTTAATGAATTGCACGAGTTGAAAATTACTTAATATTCGCAAAAAATTATTTGATATCTCTTGCAACTTAATTGTCGCGATCATATTTTAAAAGATAATGCAACGATACGCGGAGAATTTCACTAGGTGCGGCTTGTTCGAGTCTCGCCGTGTGAATGGTAGAGCGGCGACCTTGCGTACGCAACAACACGCTGTATTCCGCGCCGCTGTTTGTTCATTCAAATCAAACAAACATCAAAGCCAAAACTTTGTGGCTATTATTAACTCCGAAATATTAAATTGTCAAATAAATAGGTACATATCAAATATTCTGTTGTTTGTATTTTAAATTAATTAATTCCAATAAACGAGATATTATCACATATCGGCTCATTCTGCGGAATTACCAGCGTAATCTATAACGATTAACTTCGGTTAATCAAAAGAGCGTTTTAAAGTAAAACATTATTAATTAAATTCTAATCCGACGTAATTTAAATGTGCACGCATATTATCTAAACTCCTTTTTTAATAAAAATTTGAATGGTTAATAAACTACTGAATGTAGAAAGAATATTAAATTTAATACTTATTAAACAATTTAAATTTACATTTGTTTCAACAAAAAGATTTCAAAATCATAAGTTTATTATTATTATGCCAAACTTTTAGAGAGAGAAGAGCGAAATTATATGATTATATTAAATCAAAAAAATCAAATTTAATTGCAGCAAAAGTGTCACGATTTATCTTCATTCTTTCCTTACACAGCTCACAATTTTACTATTTTAAAGACATAAGAGATAAAAGAAGAAATTAATTAATTAATTAATTTTTAAAATACTTTCTCACTTAAAGCAAAAATAATCTTTATTTTTGCATATAAAATTAAATTTAATATTGTTCATATATATTCATATTGAGTTTGAATAAAGTTAAATTCAAATAGGTGCGCATGATTGCATTTTTAATCAATATGCAATACAAGGAAATTATCGTTCAATATTATTATTCAAGTAAAAAATGTAATAAAAAGCAGTATTTTTAATATAATTTTTAGCGTTATAACATTTTAAAAATATTTTCTTAAAATTCAAGTCTGATTTTTGCATGTATTGTCTTTTTTCTCTTTTCAAGTTAAAATTCAAAATATAAGTAATGCACACAATTATTATATTAAATATACTCAACTGTAACAAAATTAGAAAACTTTCAAGATTAATACAACAAATATCGAATTAACTTTTAAGATTTATTCATTAAATTGCATGACGTCTCAAGATTGATTTCTATATTCCTCAACAGAAACACAACTAAACACGGACTTTAAAATGCTTGCTCAAAATAAAAACATTCCTCGATAAAAATGTAGTATTCTCTTTTATCGTAACAATAAAGATTCGCTAGAAATTTAATTTAGAAGGAAAAATATTTGGTGCATTGGACCAATCAGAAGAATGCATTTGATATATACCATTTTCTTTTTATGTTACTTTTAACAACGAATGTTATAAACTGTTGAAAGTTGCGTACAAAGGAAAAATTATTTCTTACGGAAAATTTTTCTTTTTACTGAAATATGAAACCAGCCAAAGGGAATTTGATATAAGAAGGAAACTACCCGAGCTGGACAAAGGGGCAAATATTCGAAACTTGATATGTCCTTTGTGCCACAGCTTCAGGCAAAGACAAGACATCAAAGGGATATCTGACATTACGAACGGGCGAAGTATCTACGGCAAGTTTTAGTTAATTGGCCATGACGCGTTCTTAACAGAAGACAAGCATTCGAAAGAGAGAAAAGATGTTGTAAATAAATTTACTCCGAAATTACTTAGCCGACGATAATTAATTTTCTTGACAGGTAACTTTCTGACGAACGCATATTGGAAAATAAGGTTGAAACCGACGAGAGATGGAAAATTCGGAAAGTTCGGACTTCTCTACAACAGCTTATAGTCATCAATTTACGCTCACGCCATTTTGGTTCTATCGTTAAATATTCGAGAGAAAAGTTTCGCGACGCTTTCCGTAAATCAATTATAATGCTTAACTTTGTTTTGCGACACTCAATAATTACAGGTGGCGGTTGATATGGCTGTTTATCAGTGATAAATTATATATTCTGCAGGCGGAGATATAACTGTCTCGTACCACATTAACTTAGAAAGGATTGTAAAATTTCAGTAAATTAGAAAATATCACATATTCTCCTTTCTCTTTCTCTCTATTCATTCATCTATCTTCTTCCAGAAAATAAAATCTAAATTAAACACATTAAGCTCACATCGCTATTGATTATTTTAACATTTAAACCTATACCACTCAATATGTATAGCTACCCTTTCGATACCGTCGTGAAATGTCGACCAACCAACAGGCAGCCACAAAATTTAATGGCATTACGAAGCACTTATCGCTTCCTGAAGCTTATCGAATTGCTTGGAGAGCGCGCGGCAAAACGGTCACTACCATTTTCGACTGTCATTATACGACCGAGATATGGTCACTCGCTGGAGAACCACATATTTTATCCAGTTATAAAGCACTCAAACCCTTTAGAAGGCCGTTACTCTTGAATTAATGTGGTCTCGAGAGGAGCTCAAAATTACGCGCAGTAACGCGAAGTCGCCAAATGACTTGTAAATTTTCACGTCGTATTATCCGATCATTCCAGTCACATCGTTAATAATTAATTCGTTATCAATTACATGATCTGTCCATTTCGTAATTATTTCAGCCATCAATATTATTAAAATAGAATAATTTCAGCCGCGTAGTGAATTTAGAAAATGATTGACAGTGACAAAAAAACGTTTCCCGAAAACGACGCATCGCTGATGGAAAATGCAAATTGAATGGATCGACATTCGAAAGGAGATGGCAATATTTGCAGGGAACGAGAGTGGATAATAGCAATTAGCCATTAGGCTAATATTTTATTCTCTCTGTATATTATAATTTCCATCATATTTTAACAAAAACATGAAAAAAAGACGTAAAATATATTATTATCCATAATGCGTTTTAAAATAAGCTTAACATACTTTATTTTATCGTAAAGACAGAGCACACAGCTAAGATAGATTAATCTGTCAATGTGTGTTATTTTCTCAAATAAAAATGTTTTCTATAAAATAAAACTTTTTTGACAGAAAGTAATTAAGTAATTAGTTAAATATTTTGGTTCTGCATTTCCATTTGCGAAAAGTATATGTAAATGACTTTAACAAAAATCAGTAAACACTAATTATATACATAGATAGATTCAGTATGCCACAACCACGTGTGTACGTACGAACGGCGGTAACCGATGGGATCGACGGTTTTCCAAAAGCACGTCGATCCCGTCCCCAGAATAGAACCAAGAACCAGAGCCTATAGTACGTTGACGTTTTTTCTAATGTTTTGCACTAATCGCCACTGCGTGTATTATAATATTTCGAGATCCCCCCCTTCCCCACTCTCTTACTGGTTTGACAAGTTAGCACAATTCCGTTCGTTGAAAGAGGCGGTTTAGGTTTACGATAAATAAAGGCGGATAGCTTCGATTATTCGAAAATATGTACGCCCGATATTTGCGTCATCTCTGGTGTGAGCGTACAATAGATAATGGCATGAATAAAATCGACGATACGTATGAAGTTGATGTGTGGAGCAGCGTAGCTGCATGGCGAGGGTGAGATTGTATAATCGAGTACATTTACTGCTTAGCGATTAAAGATTGATAAACGTGTAATTTACGAATACCTGACGATTCAGTATGCCATCAGTATGCCACACGCGACGTGTGTACGTACGAAACGTGTCCGTTCTGATGGTTTGCCATTAAAACCACACTAACCTTAAGTAATGACCGACGCGCCTTTCGCCTCCCCTCGGTCGCGGAAGATTTATGGCATGGGACATAAACTTGCGGCTGCGTGCCGTACGAACGGACCGACATCCATTTTCCACGGGAAATTGACATCGCCGCTACCCGCCACTTTTTCCTTATCCGATAGAACTTCGTTTAGACATCTGAATTTTCCAACGGAATAAAATAGCACCGTATGAATACCGGATCCCTCTTCTCACTTATTTTTTAAATTATGTTTTATTTTGTTCTCGATTTTGTCAAAAATTTAACTCTCGAAAACGTCAGACAACAATTATTTTATTATATCTCTAATATTTTCCATACATTTTTAAATATAATATAATTTTTATTTTCTTAGTTATGCTAAATTTAAAGTTAGTTAATAATTTTATTTGAGCAACTCTTATAAAGACAGTGCATCTAATTGTTTGATGTCTTCACGAAGAAAAAGAAATTTTCTCGATTTAATAATATATTTATATTAAAAACAGATTATAAAAATATAGATATTCATACTAAGAGAAATATTTTTTAAATTACTGTACTATATGTACAAAAAACTTATATTTAAATTAAAATAAAATATTATTCTATCTTATTATTTTCAGTAATAAAATAATTTAATATTTTCTAGATTTTCTTCTGAAAAATAGAGATAAATAAAAATATAAATAGTTCGATCACTTTACTTTAAATCTATCTATTTAACTCTTCGAGAAACTCTTCGATAAGATATTAATTTTATGCTGCGGAAATCATGTTACCGTAATCGTAACCGACCACGAACAATCGACGGGAGTAATGTTGTTCTTTTAAACAAAATGATCGCGGCATAGCATGGCTGCGAATTTAATTAAACTTCCCACAAGATACTTCGCCCTCAAGAAATTACTGTCTGCGAGTCTGTCCCTTTATTTTAATGTCTAATTTATGAAACTGATTCCTCCTCGAACGTTTTCACGTTGCGAGACAGCTTGCGGGCTTCATTGACCGAAGACTTGATCCGTGAAATTAAGAGTAAAGTAATTACTGAGGCGTAATTACTTACGCGAAGCGCGGAACAATTAGAAAGCATTTTGATATCAGTCATAACAACCGGATACAGTGCGCTTTACTTTTGTTTCCTTACCGAGAAATCTTCTCTCAGAGTGGCATAACTAATTACTTCCTTCCATTTATACATATTTAACTAGAAAATTTCAAATTTCAAATTAATTTTCTTATAAATAAAACTATGAAACAATGAGAAATAAGCATCATAATTCTTTTTATATTCTTTTTAAGTTATATAAACTTTTTTTAAATTTTTCTAAAAATCCATTATAACTAATTTTGAAAACTTTAAAATTTTCGACTGTATTTTTGTTAGGAAAAAAATTGATCAAAATTTAACGATCTCAAAACTTAACAAATCTCACCCGTTATTGTTTCTTACTCGAGTATTGTTTATCTTTAAAAATAGATATCTAAATATTTGCTAAATATCTAATTATATTTGCTCTAAGGAGAAAGAAAAATTACATATTCCTTCCTTTTCTAAAAAAAAACTTTACGTTTTATGCTTATCTCAAAGAAACATAAGAGCGAAAAAAAAGACGTGATAAAGATCATGAAGAAAACGATAAAAGGGGAAAATTTTTTGATGCTGGGCGACGATGGTGACGGTTGGTATTTTCGGGACGAGCACAGTGCGAAAATATCGGTAGGTAGGTTATATATACGTGACCGCGCAAAAGAGACCGGGATCCGCGCTGGTCGCGTATTTTTACGGATAGAGTTTGTGCCTCCGGCGCCTCGCGTTTCACCGCAAATATTTATTTTATGGTCGGTGGCTCTTTAACCCTCGTAGCCGACTGCTCGCAGCGGTTACCAAACGCACCACCAAAAATTACATTCAAGTATAGACAAAAATTTCATTCGCTACACCGCTGAATCGAATAAACGCATATGTTCTCTGTGACTTTTTTCTATAAATATATAATTCTCTTCCACATTTATAGATCAGATCGCACACTCTCTCACAAAACTATTTTATTTTATATTTCTCTTTTATTTATATATACTTCTGATTGAAATGTATTCTAAGCTTTTTTTACACACATGTTAGTAATTTAAAAAATGTCTGTTACTATAAAGTTATTATTAAACCGAAAAAAATTGCTTTCTCTTAATTGAAATATCAAACGATTAGATATATTAAATAATTATATTGTGCAATCTTTTACATGTAATGTAACAATCAGTAATGATTTTGTAATGCAACGTCTTTTCACCGAATATATCTCCATCAATAGTATGTATCGCTTGTTCAACATGATTTAAGTTTCGATTCAAGTTTCCAATAAAGGACTACTTGATGTAAATAAATAACAGAACTTCCTGCTTTTGGCGTCCTCATCTACATTTCAAAGGCCGGAAACATCATAACCCAGACGCTCGGAACTCGGCACCGCAAGAGGAGCGTTTCAACGTCCCTCCCGGCGTTGCCTCGCATCTCGACATAGCAGCAAAATTTTTGTCAGTATACACATTTCTTATAGGAATAGAGGCTGAGTAGATAAGACACGATGTCATCCGATAACTTCGCAAATTTTGCGCTAAAATTCTCAAGCTCTGTTACCAAAAATTGAAAAATTTTTAAACTATTCATATCCATGCGCGCTTAAATATTTCTTATATATATATATATAGAATACAGATAACATTGATTAGACTGTTTTCGACATAAATTCTATTTTAATCATTTTTATATATAATATTTTTATCTATATTTGTATCTTTCATTTTCATTAAAAAACAAACAAAACAATACATTGTACGCGTATGTTACATGTACTGCATTTTCTATCGGTAATTTAAATCAATTTCTATACGTCAAAAATAATTTTGACTTATGATCTATAAAAGATGGAAGACTTTTAAAATGTTAGGAGTATACCTGGATATAAAAAGTCTATACAACTGCAATTTTTGAACAATAAATGCAGGATGAACGCACCTGCAGTATAGATTTAAAAAAAAGGCAATATCGATGTATGATATTCCTATTGTAAGCTTTAACCACCCAAAAACGTTTTCTAGATAGAACAATTTGGTCGCTTCAAAGTCCGCTTATTGCATGCGATTCTCGATATATCGAAACTGTTTCATCATCGTTTCATTTCTAGAGGGACGATATAGGCAGCGAGATTATTGCATTTCTGTAATTATCAATCGGGAGCCATCAGAAACGTTATGCAGAAAACGGCACTTCTCGTTTTACTTTTGTCAAAAAAAAGTTGCATAAACAATTCAAATATATACACGATGTACAATTCCAAATCGGTCTGATTAAATTTCCTTTTAATCACTGCTACTTGGCAACGGCGTTATAAAACAGAAATTATTGCGTAAATTGTTTAAAAATTATTAAAAATATATTTATTTAATTATATTGTCTTTTATATTTTATTTTTTAAATAATAATTTACATGATAAAATGAAAAAGCAGACAATAATAAAAAGCGTTCAGAAACTGTTTTAATGTGTGAGATATTGATACGTGAAACAACGCGTTAAATCATTTTGATTAAATTTTAATAAGTTAATTAACTCGAAAATATAATTTACATTACATTAAAAGAGTCACGATCTCTTTTATGAGGAATTTGATCTTTTTCTAACTAGCGCGCAGCGCTCAAATAATGAATGTCAGTTATCGTAACCTCGCGGTGTCTGTTGTGGTATTCAATGGTGTATGAACACATGTGTTGGAAATCGTCGAGAAATACCTTTCATTAACCGTAACGACTCCCTATGTCCGTAACAAAGTTAAAATCAATGCTAGGATGAAGTTGCCGACGTTCGGCTCATCAAATCGGAGAAATCTACTACGCGCGGTGCATACAAACGGCTGCATTTCGTACGGACAGAGCAAATCCGCAAACTGAATCTGCCTGACAATGAGGTTCCTTCGGGCAACAAACCGACGCATACACATACACACACACACACACACACACACACAAATACACTCATACAAAGACGTCCACGCACGGAAGTTTCCTTCCTCGCGAATACACGGAATCGGAGCAAAAGCTGTGAGACAAAGACAGGCACCTGCATAACAGCCGTCAAGCTCAGAACTCTGCACCAAATGCATATCTCGTTTGTCCTCGCGTCGCGTCAGCGAGATGACGGTGTAGCATAATTAATCGGTTTTCATAATGGCGTCTTATGCTAATGCGACGAGACGCGACTCCAACTCGATTTTCCAATTATGTACCTCCGTTTTCGGATCTCTTTGGTGCGCTTGTTTGCCGATGACTCTGTGGTGAATCGTATACCATGATAAATTAATTACTAATGTGCAAAAATAACTACCGCATGACAGATCTCAGAACAGTAATAAGACTTTCTTACTTTATAGTATAATAATTTTGCAATAGTTATAAAAGTCATAATAAACGGAAAGTACAGTTCTGCTAAAGCTAAAGTACCAGCTTGAGCGTCCTACATAATTATTTTAATAATCCAACAAAATTATTTTAAGACTTGTATCTAGCTAAATTTTTAGACACTTCAGCAAAACCGTTTTTTTTCGTATAGATGTAAATATACGGTGTGTTACAATTAACAAAGAAATCATCATAATTATTTTAATCGGAGCTTTAATTATTGTAATTTATGCAGATCTCAAATACGTAAACGTAACCTAAAACGTACCAATATTTGAAACAATTCAGTTTCATCGAAATTTCGACATAGAAATACGAGCTGGAAAATCAGGTTAACTGAAATCAGATAATCTAGTAATTGATGCAATGGCATTTTCAAAATGCTAACAAATTTCCAATGTTAATTCAATTGTCCATTTACAATGATTCTAGATCAGAACTTTTTAACTCGCAATGTTATTATATCAATTTTTATTTCACCCTTTAATACCAATTTCCAATCAATATTCATAAGAATTTTACATAATTTTATATTTATACGTATATTATTTCATATATATTTTATTAACATTTGGGACTAAAAGAATCTTTTGAGAAATCCTCTAAAAGAAAATCGACAATAATAATTCCTACCACAAAAATGTTTTTTTATCAGAAACGTCATTCTTTACATAAAATCGCGCTAACTTTACGCAGTAAGAAGCATAACATAAGATGTCAGTCGCGATCGGATAGAAGATACGCGCGAGTAAATAATCGCCGCGCAGACGGGTCTGAAAAGCTGCGGAATAAATCGGCCCTCGAGTTTCCCTTTCCTTAAGTGCCCAACGGCGTTTAATTCCAGTAGATTTAGCAGGATCCAGCCTATACCTCCTCGCGCGAGAAGACGTATATTTTCCAGCGGGTCGTAGCAATCCTCTCTCTTTCACGAGTTCCATTCAGAGAGCCACGGCGAGATTCCCTGTCCCGAAAATAAATGCGTGATTTCTCCACCTACCGGCCCGCCTCCTACTTCTTCTATCCGTTCCTCTTTCTTTCCCGAACAAGAAGACACTCGGGCTCGTATATCTGCTGACTATTCGCTTGTCTGCCTCAGATATGGTTGACGCTCGCACGAGAAAGAGGATCGCGCCGGAGAATATCCCTTAAACTTTGAGATTCCATTAAATCGCGGAACGAGATCTGTCGTCGGCAGGCAGTACGCGTGCACTTGCGAATTTATGAAATCAATTAGCGAGGCGAAGTCAATTCATATTTCCATAATCTGCAGAAAATCAACGTTGAACTTTTTGGAGCCTTTCTTATTTCAAACATCATATAAAAGTCCACAGATTAATGAATAAGTGACCGACGCAGTACCGCAACTTCATGCTATGCTTAATCATCACAGATGCTTTGAGCCCAATATCAGTACTTCATCCTAGTGGAAGCTTCGCCGGTATACTAGCTGGATTAATGCGTTTCATCGGTATTCGGTTCCCTCTCGGGCGGTTATTACTTCGCAACGCCGTGCGGCAGTGCCTGATTACGGCCCCGCTCGCTCGATTACGCGAAATCTGCCGCAGGACTCCGAGATTGTCCCGTGCGCTGCGTCCGCGCTCAAAGCAAGAGTCGGGAAGGATGAATGTGGTAAGAGGAGAACGTTGGAGAAAGGTAGATCCTTCCCTCCAGAAACCGGTATCGGGTTCCATTAAATTCGCCAACAGAATGCACAGGATACTAATGCACCATGAATTAACGATATCATCGATATCATAAGTCTGGCCTGCCGGGTCTGCGATTTGTCCTGATTAAGGTTTAATTATAAGCCACCGATGCGCTTCGCGAGAATTTATGAGATTCTCCAAAAGTTGCATTTGCAAAAGATAATTTAAACTTTATTTAAAATATTTTAGACACATTTTTTGTGTAATTATTAAAGTAATAATTTCCGAAGCTTTACATTAATTGAATATGTCTTATATTAATTTTCGACTATTTCACATTTCTATATATCTTTTAAAAACTACCGAAGAAGACAGACGAACCTATGTTAGGTGTTAATTAATATAAATGTCGAGCACCATTGACATTAATGGCTTATACACCGCGGAATACGCCTTCGTGTGCCATAAAAGCTTATATATCTCGGCCGTCTGAGGAAGTTAATATATCTCCCGGTCTCTTCCTTCCTCGGCCACGATGGTCTTTTCTTCAAGCGCTTCTACCGCGGTCGCGGTGATCCTTCCTCCCTCCTGTATTACAAACCCATAAGACCGGGCTGTAATACAGTCCGTAATACAGTTAGTGAATATTTAAGCGAGACCTCACAATTCAGATCTCGACGCAAACGAGCGAGGTAGGAAACCGCCTCTCGCTTTAAGACTGTATGTTATGAAGATTGTCAACTTAGGAAATCGTTAACCTCGGATATTAATCCACAGTATCGCGTGCCTCAACGTGAGTTTACGTTTAACGTCCGCGTATAATAAAGTCATATCTCGCGATAATAATTGCCGTTTCGAACAACTATAATTATCCGTAGAAAAGGGACTAAGGCACTCGGCACATTAGGAGGGCCATTCACCGCCCCGCGGTAAAGGGCAGGCGAAGGGTAGTCTCCGAAACTCTAATGGAGGCGGTTGGCGGATTTAGACCACCTACAGCCCTTTGCTTCTCCAAGGGGAAACCACTCCGAAAATCCTTCTATCTGACTGCTCGCGTCCTATCTCCCCCGCATTGTTAATACCTTAATTCTACCCCTTCATATTCGCTTCTTTGTCTAACAAAATTTCTCCCACTGGGTACGTACCCACTTGTTCCATCATGTCAATTTTCCAGTCATGGAAATGGAATAGCCAATATTCTTGTGACATACAGGATAATAAAGACATTTATCTTTTAATTTGATAATGACTAACAAATAATCTTGTATTGTTAGAGAAGCGTCTCGTTATTTTATTTGAGGGGCTTGCTAAAGAAACGTTTTTTTACCTAAAATCTTGAAAAGTTATGGCATATGGCATATCACATTTTTCTTCGTCATTGCGGCAATCTTACACAAACAATGACGTTACGAAATCAAAAAGACAAAGAAATTCCTCTTTTGCTCATTATCTCGCCTTTTTATTTAATAAGATCCTCTTTCCCTGTGCAATTTACTCTGGTACTTTATTCTAATTTTACAAGATATCAATAACTGTTATTTTCCTCTCTGAAATATGGATTCGCGCCGTATTAATGCGAATTAAGAGGAGTGCTAACAATAATTTCCATAATCGTCCACTACAAAAAATGAGCGCAATTCGCGTCGTGCGCATTCATGCCGGGCTTTATCTCTAAATATTCCGGAGATTATAGCGAGAAATGGGGTAAAAGCTTGGAGGTGTGAACGAGGGTGGTGGATAAATAAGAATACGAGAGAGACAGAGAGAGAGAGAGAGAGAGAGAGAGAGAGAGAGAGAAGGGCGATTTCCGATGTTTACCCCGTCATGCAGCGATGTGCGAAAATCCTATGCACGCGCACGCGATAAAACGCGCGGGTACGGCTTTCGCGAACACGATCGTTTCGCGATTTTATAGAGGCATTCTTTTTCTTTTCTAGTTTTCCTCCTCTTCTTTCTCTTTCTCTTTCCTTCTCTGCGACTGCCGAGAGTTAAATAAAGAACGGCAGATGCGTGTTTCCGTAATGTTCTCCTCGCGTGGTTCAACCCGCATCGTTCGAAGCCTGTGCCTCTTATGGGGTCGAACGACAAGAAAATGCGTATTGCTATTACGTTGCTATACAGAGTGTCCTCCTCCAATCGAAATTCTTATAACATTTAATTCTGTCAAATGGCAATTATTTCTTTACGTAAAAATATGAAGAATTACTAATCGCCTGCGCTCTAAAGAGCATTATATGAATGATTTGAAGCGGAATAAAGAGAGACGAGGAAAGTTTGTAAAAGTACATATACTATTTCATTCTGCTATAATTACTTTATAAATTAGTTAATATAAAAATCTTATTATTTTGTTACTCGTTTCTTTACTGAAATATTGATATACTAATGTATACTGTATATCATCCTTCTTTAGTAGTATCTTTATATATTTTTTAGAATATTAATATATTCTGAGCACGACTTATTGTTAGACATTCATATGTATACGAGGTATCCTCTTTACCCACTCCATTGTATTCTCTTATTGTACTAAGAGTAAAATCCGATACGCACGTATCTCACGGACACCCCGTATACAAGACGAGTCGTGTATCGCGATGTATTGTTCCCGCGATATTCTTTCAGCGGTTATATGGCCTTTTTATAGCCCGAAGCGAACGACTCTCGCGAATAGGACGGAGACCGAAGCTCGCGTGGAATCCGCAGAATGCCGGTCGCACGCCATTGTTGTGTAAAGACGAGCGCCGTTTCGGTATCAAAAGGCGCCTCCATTTAATGCGTAAGCGGGAAATAAGCTCGATAAATGCGCCCGCACGTTTTCGAGACTGACGGCAATCAGCCGTTCCAGAAATAACTAAACATCGCGTCGCCGTGATGCAACGTTTGCAAGAAACGCTGCATCTGTTATTAATCAACGGATTGCCTTTTTAACCCATTGCGGCACTATCTCGAAGTAGATTTGACATAGTTTTTTATGATAAATCCACCTTAACTTTGGTGTGTATAGTGCAGATTCTATTAAAAACTTTGTATTTTATAACATTTGTACTTAACTTCTTCTAAAAGATCATTTATCAGCATGTTTATTTAATCAATCAACTCGAAGATGAGATCGATTATTATTATTATATAACACTCTAATTAGATCTACGCATGAAATTATTAACACACATATTTTGGCGATTCACTGATTTTATTATAGAGAAGTTTATTTTTCCAAATATAGGTAGTTTAGAATAAATCGCCGTTCCGAGTCGATATCAAAATTTCATGATGGCACAAAAGAGAGACGTTAAGGGCAAAGCATGACCGCCTTCTTCGCATTTCGAAAGAACGATCACGCACAGGCTGTAAAAAGGATTTTACCTCCTCTCCTCCTCCTCCTCCTATGTCTGAGCGAGAATCACTGCGAGCCTCTGACGACTCTCGAATCTTCCGCGGTTTTCTTGTCTTACGATGCTACGATCTCCTCGGCTACGTGTCTGAGACTAAAAGCCTTTTCCACTTGTGCGAAGTACGGTGCTATTTGCCGCATAAGGAGGTAAAGTACATAGAATCTCGCGAGAGCAATACTAAAGGGAGCAATACCAGATAGATCCAAAGAGCCTTTCCGTGATGAAAGCTCTAATAATTAGATTTCGCGTACAGTCGATTATAATTCTTAATTCTTAATTAATTTTTCTGTAATAAAAACGACAACATAAAGTTATGTGCAGAACAAATGTTGTCACTGAGGTAAAGCTTTCCTTATTTAATTTTCCTTTAGCTTAATTCCTTATTTTATAACCTTTTCTCCTTAAAAATAAAGAAAATGGCAAGAATGAGATTTGAATAGAAAAAAATTGAAGATACGACCAAATTCTTACGAAATAAGACTTGTATTCTCGTCGGATATTATCTATTAAATTTAATTAGTTAATTCCAAAGTAGGGTCACGTCAAAAGTTGACACAGTGAAATCTCTATTTTGGTTTATTAGATATATATCTCACTGTGTTATCTTTTAACGTCACTTTACTTGGATTACTTTCTTTTCTAAAAATGTTTAAATTTATATTTGTAAGAAATAAGATACTCCTCGCAGATACCAAACTACAGAAATTCCGGTATAAAATTCAAAAACACTCTCTTCAAAGTATTAAATATGAAAATAATAGAAAATTAAGCTTGTTGTATGCAATGCAATATAAGGAGATTGATGGGCCAACAATACGAACAAAGAGAAGATGTTACATTGAGTTATTCTCAAAATATTAAGGAAATCATGTAAACGTTTTGACTATACCAACAATAAGTCTTCTTTAGTACACAAAGTGATTTGCATGGAATAAGATTAAAATTAAAAAATAATCATAACGGAGTGAATAAATTAACGATATAAATTAAATTAAAGTTACCACAAAACTTACATACGTTAAGAATTTAAAATTAAACATAAATGTACAAGCATAAGGTCAATAAGAGGCTATGACAAAGGATAGAAACATTGTCTTGTATATAAAAATTAAGTTGACAGTTAATTGAGTCATGATAGAGAAAGATATGTTTTTTAATCAATTGTTAAAAAAACATGTTAATTTAACTTATTCTTTGTTCGGAGGCGAGAATATGTTGGTCCAAAGTATCCAGTGAAATTTTGTCACGTGAAATTCAGGTCAAGTAATAAAATTAAACTTATAGTCAAAAGTATATAAATGCAAAAATCCGTAGGCAGAACTCAAAATAAAGTGGCTCTGGGAATATAATAATTAGCACCTAGTGTAGCAATATGCAAAATATAAGAAATAAGTTGTAAAATTAATGAAAGCAGAACTTACATAGATGTAAAGAAACAAAAAAAGAATGTGTGTTATAAAGTTTGTTACATATGATTATAAAGTTTGTTGGGAAGAAATGGCGAAAAATACAACTCGTTCATTCCGCGCAATCTGGCCGTCATTTCTAGAATCCTCGAGCAACCGTAGCGATATGGGAGCGCAGATAAAAGAACATCCTTATCTTTTCACGAAACGCGAGCGATCCTTTGCGAAAACGGGTTTCAGGAAGGACGTCGTGTAGCGAGGCAAGTTACCTCGCGCGAAGGGTGCTTTTGCGAGCTCACGTCGTCATAAACCCACGTTGCTAACTGCATTACGAGATTTTACGCGACAAAAAAACTCGCCCTTTAACATCGCCCCTCTCTCCCGCATCGCGTGGACAGTCACATTAAATCCCGCGATTTTTTACCGTGCCGACATGTTCCAACAAGTCGAGCCCTTCTGCATACGCCGGAGGTAACTCCTTCGTGTATTACGCGCTGCACGAAGTGACATATTCTTATGAGCTATGTACCTCGTTAACCCTTAAATACATGCATTTTTATGTTATCGGAACAAACTACGGGGGCTGTCGTATCCCCGTTGCATTAAAGTTTAATGAGAAATCCTGAGAGCTCTTCCCTAGCAAGAATTTTCGCAACTTTTTTAATTACAACGTTAAATATCGTTGCAACTAATAGAGAAAGGATTAAGATATTAAAATTGATACTGGCTTCCACGGCGACCGTTCATCTGCATAAGAGGCCACGTTGATTAAAGGTTACCGTTATTGTCACATCTCTCGAAAATTTCGCGCGTACCGCGAGTAAAGATTCGTTTGAAAAATCCGATAATTCACGTGTCGAATGCGTAATAAGTGATTTGCATTTCTCTCTGTTTTACGGTCGCATTCGGTAAATTCAAGAGAGAGAGAAAGAGAAAGAGAGAGAGACAGAGCTACCAAGCCGATTTCTCTGATAGCGAACCGGTCCACTATACACTCTCATCGTTTCTTGTTTCCTATTGCTCTTTCCCTCCCTAAATCCATCCCTTTGTCACGCTCGAAGGGAAACACTTTACAGAGGCTCTTCGCCAAGCGAAATTTTGTGGACGTACGTTTCCTAGGCACTTCCGGCTTCCTCGCATATATACTACACGCAATGTATATGTACACATGCACGGCGCGTGCATGTACATACGCGATGCACCGTCCGTAAATTCGCAAAGCAGAACTGGCTTTGTGGAGACATGGCCTTTAACTTCTGGTTTTAAGAGGGTACACTTATGTTTCTCGCAGCCTCGTGACAAATTTACATGTCGAGCAAATGGGATTGTAGACTAGATCGGATTAGAGGTAAAACTTGACTTATTTACCTAAAGTTGCAGACACTGAATACAACGGTAAAGAGCTCTTGTGCTTTCTGCGGTTCAGAAAACACTTTATAGTATTAATAATATACTATAGTGAATGTGCTTTGTTACTTGCTGCACGCTAGTTATTTAATATAGTATTTATGTTATATTATTAAAAAGTACTAACAATATATTAAAACGATATTTTGCTGAAATTTAAAATTATTAGAATTTCGCGATCTCCTCCGTAGTTTTGCAGAAGAATTTAATTTTTGACTATAGTAAGTTAAGAGCTCTCTCTCTCTCGCGCGCACGCGCTACGCGGGAACACGATATTCCTTGGAATAATAATACAGCAGATATAGAATACGGTTATAGTACCGTCGGGAGTTACCCGCATAATTACATTCCATTCAACCGGCTTTAAGCCGTGGAAGCTCGCGGAATGTGCGACTCTGTGACGTGCGTGCGCGAGCGCGCTTGGCGATAACGTAAATTTCAGGTATATAGGCGAGTTGCTGCGAATTAAATCTAACTGAATACCGTAAGCAGATTGGCTCAGGAAGAGTCTAATAATATCTTCTTCGTAAGGCGGAATCCGTATTTAACCACAACGTAGGGAATGTTATTTCATTTTGATGGTTCGCTTCCTCGATTCTGTCGCTTCGAAATAATTTCTGATCATTGAAAAGCATATCTACGTATTCACTTGTAGTTGTAACCCTTATAACTTATAATATACAAGTAGAATATGTGTAATGTTTATAGAATTCCAATACAATTGTTTAATTCGCGAATCCTCCTTCTGCTTCTATATGAACAACGTTGTTTCATCTTTGAAATTAGAAAGCGCGTGATATCGGAAGGGATGAAATCGAAGAGAAGGTGGAGACGTGAAGGAGGAGACGTAAAAGAGGTCTCACTTTGATGTCTCGCTGGTCAAGCCACGAAGCGCCGCGGTTGACCGCCGATATAAAGTTTTATTGCCGAATTCCCTTCGATCCTTTCCAACCCTTCACGCCATCCCCATACCCATCGAAAGCATCCTTTCCGCGTTCCCGTAATCCTCAAAAGTTCGCCATCGTGTTCTCCCGTTTCTTCCTTTTGACTATCTAGTTTTCAGAGAGAGAGAAAGAGAGAGAGAGAGAGAGAGAGAGAGAGCACGGGGTAAAGCGATAAGGTTGAATGCGCATTGTGTCGCGAGTCGGCGATTGTACAGGCATGAGGATAGCCAGCTGAAAGGAGAAGCGTGGCATTGTTACGGGTGACAAGACGTACGAAGGAAAAGAGCAAGCGAGGATCGAAAAAGAATAACACGTCGCCAGCATCAGACATCCTGGACGCGTATCTTGCGACTTCTTGATCCCACACCCCTTTAGGAACATCCGCGGTATTGATTGCATCCAGAAAATGCAATTAAAATTTTTTGCGGATTATATTCGGAAAAATCTAATAATACATGACAAATCTAATAATATGATAAATCTGGTAAACTATGCAAATTTAGCGACTGTCTCATCACTTCTCATTTTCGCAAAAGCTTCGAATCTGTATTAAAAAGAATGTTTTATTAAGAAAAAGGTTCAAATAATTTCGATAAAATTTAAAATTATATAATAAAAATAAAGTAAGTGAAAACATTAAATAGAAGTTGATATAGATATTGTTTTATTAAGAAAAAGGTTCAAATAATTTCGATAAAATTTGAAATTATATAATAAAAATAAAGTAAGTGAAAACATTAAATAGAAGTTGATATAGATATTGTTATAAATATAATTTTCTGACTTTTTCATATCAAAGAATATTTATTGAATTTATCAAACACAACATGTAATAAAAGAAAATAAATAGAAAAATGTAATATTATATACTAAACGCTATTATAAACATAAACTATCAATATAAAGAAAAAAGAAATTATTATGTTAGTAATAATTATGTTAGTAATAATAACGATATTTTGACGTTTAATGAAGCTGTTATTGGGATTTTATTAATTATAGTTATAACTTTTGCAAAATTGCCGTACGATTCCTTCAATATAACGCGATTTTAATTTGCACGAACTCCGAAGCCGTGAATTTATGAGGACGATGAAACAAACGGCGATGTATCGTCTAAAGTCTAAACTTTTTTATTAAACAACTTCTGTATTCCCCCAAATAACATCGACCAACGCGAACACTGATCGCAAATGTTCTGCGTTGGTATCGAAGCCCTCCGATGTAATTTTTATGGAACTTTCTAACACGTTCGAGTATCTTTTAATTAATTGATAAACAACACATAAAAACAACTTAAAAAGCAAGTATTATGATGAAAATAAGTGAAGCACTAATAGTGATTTTGCAGATATATGAGCAGATTACCTACATGAGCAGATTGCAATATTCGGTATTAATTATAATATCATTAATTTAATTATAATTTAATAATGATTGTATTCATAATTGTTTTAATAGAGCACAAATGGTAATCGCATTAATATTAGTTTAATTCTAAAACTGTTTATATTTGTACGTAGAAAGACCCATCTAGACTATCACTTCCCATTGTTTAATGCAACATTAATATTTAAAAATTGTGGATCTCTCAAAGTAATAAAAATTTATTTTTAAAAACCGTAAAATATAATTGCTCATCATCAATGTGCTAATACTGCTAATATTGGTTTAGCCAAAAGAATCTGCTTCGATCATTCTCTTTCTCGTATGCACCTTGTCTTATCTGAAGAATTTAGATGCAAGTATCGACGAAAGGATATCGATTGTTTCGAAGGCAAGCGAAGACAGACGTAGCCACCGAGGGACGCGACCGGAATCCTTGAGACATCCTCGACGCCATCTTGTCCCTTTTTCTTCCGATCGCGCCGCCCGCTGATTACTTATTCTGTTCGCGTATCCCGGATAATGGAGCCAAATTATAACCCTCTGGGATTACGTTATCTATCTATCCGCGATATCGAGGACTTAGCCCGACCTTCAACCCTCACCCTTTAGCTCGACTGAAAAATTTATTATTGGCCTATCCTCTTGGTGGTAAAAAAGATGTCGAGTTGGGCCCGGGAAGCGGGAAGAAAAAAGGCTTCCTTCGACTTGAAAGATTCGCGAGATCCTCGGTGCTTCTTTAGATTAAATCTTCGGGATATTTAATTTAAGATGCCCCCGCCGATAGGGGACCATATTCCAGAACGAGCCATCGTTTTCTTTATCAAAGAATATCCGATGAAAAACAGAAGCAAGGCTTTCCATTTCTTTCAGAACTATTGAAATAATATTACATGTATGTTTGTGTATACATGTATATATGAGATATTAATTAGTATGAGGCTCTCTCATTCTCATGTTTAATACTGACTTCTAATAATTATCTTAATAATACATATATATAAGCGCTAGTTTCGAGATAATTTTGTTCCTTTCAATATCAATCCTCTAGGAAACTTATTTTTCTTAGGGATTGACAGAGTTACAAGTATACCGCTAATTCTCAGCATAATAATATATGTACTTTGTGTAACCAAAACAATGGAAAAAATTGCACCATCAGTTTTGCGCTTTTTTTCTTTTCCCCTTCTCTCTCAGTTTCTTCCTCTTTTACTCCCTTTCTCTTTCTCTTCAAGACGTAAGCAACTAATTTTTTAGTACATTGTCAGAAATAAGAACAGGAGATAGATTTGTCATTAAATATTCATGAAGCACAAATCGCCACCAAGAACAAGTAATCGGGTCAAAAGTTTAATCCGAACTACGGAAATACGCGTGAGTCGTAACTAATTGTAAGATGAAATTATCGACATCTTAAAATATTTTCCATCGCAAACATGTAATAAATATTCAATTTCCGTATATAAAATTTCCGTACTACTTATTGCCAGACAAACTTTTGCGTAGATTCAATAAACTTTTGATTTGTTCGAAATCATTACTTGTAGATTTAAAATTCTTATTAAAAAATAATTATTTACATCGTACGTACTACTTAATATTATAAATAAATGTATGTATAACGACATTGTTATAAAATATTATAAAGATTGTCTTTTTTATTTGACATTTCAAAAGTGAGAAAACTATATCGACCATATAAATTTCTTTTTGTTAAAAAAATTGTGTAACTTTTTTGAAAACTTTTACATTAAATAATAGAAAATAACTATCAAAAATAACCATGAAAATCAAATCCCGATAAAAATGTGTCATACTAAAGAAAGATATTTATACTACTTCCTAAAAAAAAGACTTAAAACTATGCGACTGCCTGTGTACCTATTATCAGTCAATTAATAACATCAGCAATAGAGAAGACTGACATCGATTGTAGGACTTCTCAACATGGCTGATCGAGCGACGGATTCGTCAATCAAGCGAAGGGTCGCGTAAATTATAATCGACAGTGGCTTCAAATTGACTCGCGTAATTATGGAAATCAGGCGTTGCGTCGCGTTGCGACGATGCATGCCGCGCCTAACAGCCAAATGTCATTCCAATCGAACGGTCTTGACAAATCGCGATTTCCGCTTAGAAATATCCGGGCGGCATCAATTTACATCGAACGACTGATCCATCGCTAATGTGAGTGACGGCGAAGTCGTCTACATCGCGAGCCTCTTCTTTTCGTTTGTCGGCATAAAACAATCAAGAGAATTCTAAGGGTTCATTGACCTCTTACTCTCAGAAAGAAGAGTTTTGTTTGCTAAAAAATAAACTTGTGTCATGAATGTTTTATAATCTGCTTTGCTTGTAATGATATATGTTGATAAAAATATTTATGAATATATTCTCTCTCTCAAGAATTGCTGATGAGATCCTTTAATTAGATAAACATATTATTTTTTAATAACTGTTTTAATAATTTAGAAAATTTATTTTTATTTTTTAATTATATGAATGTATGCTTTTTTTACTTAGTCTCGAATTTATTTAGGTTTCTTTCAGAAATACTTTCTAAACCTTTTTGCAGTTTTTGCCAGTTAAAATATTACGAACTATCATTATCCCGTTCATTTATTTAAATATTTTTTCATTTATTTAAATATTGGATATAATTCTTTTAAAATATAAACATTTATTCTTCGAATAAAAAAAACGCTTTTAATTTTCTATTAAAAATCTATATTTTCTTCCCAGTCGGGTCGTTTTCAATTTTGGCGATGTTTGCCAAGTCTCACTCCCCATGAAAGGACGACGCTTTCAACGCGTTGAAATAATGCGCGAGAGAGAATCGCGCGGACATTGCTGGCCATATCGACCGCTTTGGTTAAAAGTTACAGCAGATGCTCGGCGGTGATGAATAATTTTCAGAATCTGTCCGGCTCCCGGCGCGGCGGCGAAAGCTCCATCCTTTCTTTTTGGCTTCGTCGGACAATCCCCCCTTCCCCACCTTTGTTCTTCTATCGCGCGCTCTCATTATGTACCCGCGGGCGCAATTCTTCCGCTCCGCTTTCTACCGCTTTGCACCATCCATCGATCCTTTCTTCATCAATATTTTTTTCTTATTCTATTTCTTTCCTCGGACGAATCACCCATTCTCTTGACCGAAATGCGCGATCAATATTTGTTTCCAAGAATGAGCTTCAAGGAAGCTAGAGATACGATAACTAGCAAATTTAAAAAATCTCAAGTTTTAATAGAAAATCAAATTAGTTGGAATAATAATTTGTTTTTAGATGGATACAATCACATTTTTAATAACCACAAATATATTTCAATCAATTATTATTATTATTATTATTACATATAAAGCATATTTATCTTTAAATAACCGCTTTTATTTAGCAATACTATGATCATAATAAATTCTAAAAGAGATAAGCTAATACGAAATAATTGTCAATTTCAAAGATGCGGAAAGATATTAGTAATGCAATTCATTTTAGTTTAGTAGTTACTTCGTTAAATAATCAAAGATAATCTCTCTTTCAGCTAAAAGAAATTAAACTTGACATAATGCAATAAAATTTTTATATAATTTTTCATTAATGTGATAATTTACAATATTTTTCTAAATATTTTAAAGAGATTAATAAATCGTCAAGTTCAATAGACTGTAATGCTTTGTCATATCATAAATAAAAAATATTTTTAAAGATATTAAGTGTCATAGTGAATTAATAACCTAGATATTGATTCCCCGATCATCGTGTGCGGAGGAATAAATTTAGCAAACGGAAGTAAGATGCGGTAGAGACCGAAAGATTACTGGCGATTCTTCAGCATTAAAGCGAATGCGCATTGGCTCGATCTTCGATACGATTCTAGATCCTTTCTGGATCCTCAAGAACCCTCGACTCCTCGTCGACATTTCCGAAATCCTGGCTATCCTTACGGCTAACAGCAACGAGAAACAGTCGAACTTTTACCGTCGGCCATACATAATTCAGGAGTACCGTTCGTAGCCGCGAGGAAGAAGGGTTGGGAAGTCAGGAGTAGATGATATGAGGAGCGGAGGAGGAGGTAGAGAGAGCTGGAAGACACCTTGCTTTCTTGCAAAATAGAAGCAACAGCCAAGTGGGATCGTGTATCTACTCGTTGCAAAAGAAAAACAAGGAAAGAAAAAGAGAGACGGAAAGGAGGACAGAGACAGGATATCGATTTCGAATGCCTCAGTGGCGTAACTTTCTAGGCGAAAACTGACATTCAAATGGAGAAAGAACGAAAGCTTTCTTAGAATTTTATGGGATGTTCCATGTCGGCTTGATAAAGATTCAATATCGCGCTAAACTTTCAAAACCTTTCCTGTTTAAACACTATATATACATCAACTTTTTTACCCTATCTGGAAATATATAAAAATTCTAATGATCTCTTAGCGAGTAGCCAATAAAATATACTTAATTTCTTTTAACATATATCTATAAGATATCTTTTTATTTATCTATTTTTAATTATTTTATTCTGTTTATATTTTCTCGATTTCTCTTATCATACAATCATTCTTAAAGATAAATTAATATTTTAATGATAACGTAAATATTTTAATGGTTCTCTCATATTTATTTTCAACTTTTGATGTATCTGTCTGTAATTTTTTTGTGGAGATTCTGTGGGCATGGACTCAGATCGCATGCGATACATTCCTGACAAGTTCATCCTGTTCATTCCACCAGGTCGAGAGCGAGACTCAATTCAGAGGAGGGAAGGAGGGGGGGGGGGCAGTAGTCGGGTCAGGAAGCAGCGGGAAAGTCTCATTTATCGCCGGGTCCGTGGGTCGTGCCGGTTTGTCTCAGTATTTCTTCGGGGGTAGTTTGAGAACGGGCTATAACAGACCTCCGGAGTTGTACTGGCGGCATAGACGCCGGGAATACCGGGGATGGGGATAGTAGAAGCAATTCACTCTAGCGTGGCAGAAATATCGGTTGTATATATCGCAAATATCTCATCGTGCTTTCCTATCCATTTTTTTTGA
This sequence comes from Temnothorax nylanderi, assembly GCF_030848795.1. Taxonomy (NCBI): domain Eukaryota; kingdom Metazoa; phylum Arthropoda; class Insecta; order Hymenoptera; family Formicidae; genus Temnothorax; species Temnothorax nylanderi. Next base: position 340,758 of record NW_027249180.1, on the reverse strand, counting down.
TCTCCCTGAACGTCCCTGAATTTCCGTCGAAAAGAAAAGCACTTTGAGACAATGGAACTATCTCGTTCTTACATCGCTCCTATCTAAGACCCATCTATCATATTCTCTCGTTGCCTTCGAAGTATTACGCTATATTCGATATCGCGCAGGAAAAATGGTGATTTAAGTCATATCTGTATGATTTTTCACACATATAATTTACACAAAATCATTTTCTTCAAAAAATAAAAGTATTATCGCGACGTGCTCAACTTTCATGAGAATTTGTGTGTAGATGAAAACACTGCATATGATTGAAGGATGCAAACTTCCGAGAAAAGTAAACCTTGCAACCCTCCATCATATGCAAAACACTATGCATATATAAATTTACATGAAAATTGGACACCTCGTGATCATCATAAGCCTTCCTGGTGCGATATTGCGTATGAACGCTATACAATAATGTAGTTCGTTGAAGTCGTCTTCAAACTCACCCCTATGTAATTATGCATAAAAAATGACTTTCTAAACATTTTATATTATTCAAAATATATCCAAAAAATTTTAATTAGTAACTAATGCGCTTAAAATAAGGACAACTTAAGAAACATTTTCTAAGTAATTCCCAAGAAAAACTTTCATCTAAAGTTTTATTGTTTATTTCTTAAAGATTAATTCCATATTTCAAACATTTTCAACATAGATTTTAAAGCAACTTAAGTGTCTTTCGCAAATTCATCGATAACGTTTTAAAAATTGCGTTGAAATTTCTGAAAAATCCAGAAAAAATTAACCATAAATTCTTCCATATCTAAACAAATCCGCATATAAATTGTATATCTCTTAATATTTTTCCGCAAGCACATTTAGAGAATGGCCTACAAAAACGCTGAGGAAGGCAGACGCGAGATCTAAAGGATCAGCTTTGTATATATGTTATCGGTTAGGAAAACCCCCTCCGCGAAGGGATCGAAGGCAAAGAGGTCGGTTTCGGTCCATGCAATATGTATTGACGCGCAATATTCTATTGGCGTTTTATTGTTATGCCCCCTACCCTTTCATGTCTCGAGCCATCCCCGGTCCTTCGAAAGAGTTCTGCAGGGAGCATTTCGCCGTTGTCCTTGAAGCGTGGCTTTATTTTTATGCGTCGCAAGGCGGAAGTGAGCAGGACAAGAAGGAAGATTTCCGAATGGTCGGGGGGGATGAGTTTGACCTCGTAATTTTCGCCGGGGACACTTTAGATCGTTCTCCTATCCCGTCGTCTGGCTTCCTGTCCTCACCCGTTTCTTTACTTCTTTCTCCGCCCGTCATTACCACAAGTATCAGAGAGAGATCATCTCCTGGGAACAACCAGGCTACCCGAAAATAGATTTACTTTATGAAAACCGGCGACGCATATTACGGAGCGTCCGTTTCCGATGAGACGACAATACGCGACGACACGATGATTCCGCGGTAGGATACGCGTCATTTCCTTAACTGTCCCCCCAGGAGTGGTCGATGCACTCCGCAGAAGGTATTCGCTCGAGAGTCGTGTGTAAGCAAAACGTAATTGTAATTGCGTATTATAGGTATAGCATTTAAACGGAGATAGAAATACAGCGTGCGAAGGTACGACGAGCTAATGTTGAAAATATCGCTGTAGTCAACTTGTACTTCTCATCTAAGAATCTGAACTTGTGAAAATCGCCGAAACTCTCGAAACTTGGCTCTCTTCTAAATGAATATTGCGATAACCAGCGTGCTGCCGGGACATGTCTTCGGGGAATCGGGTACCCAGACGATATTCAACAACATCGTAACCATGTGCTACGGATTAAGATTACACTTTTAGAGATGATTAAAATCTATGGCACTTGCTATATTGCAAAATCTATTTTCATAATTTATGTGTTATTCATTATATCATATTGTTGTATGGCTGAGTTTGATATTAAAGAACGCAAAGAATTGAAATAATAATCAATCTATTTTAATCCGAAATAGCTGTCGTCTTTGTTGCTCATCGTAAAAAGTAATAAACTAATTAAACAAAATGTATACTTTTTATAATAACAATTGGTAAGCTTCATTGTGTGATCTAACTTTTATAATAATAATTACAATATCGCAATTAATTCAATGGTTCTGTAATAGATAATCCTAATAACTTAATTTTAATAATAATTGGCATAAATAATTATTTAGGAATAATGAGATGTTTATCATTTGCTCTCTAAATCTGAATCAGTGAAAAGTCACTGAAGTGGCATACTTTACACTGATATCAGTGTAAATTAAGTATCCCACTTCAGTGACTTTTCACTGATTCAGATTTAGAGAGTGCCTTTTTAGTTTTAAACTTTATACTTAGCTTACTGTAATAACATAAATTTATCATGCAATTAAAATTTAACGCTACGACATTTCAAGAATTAGCTAAATAAAAAGATTAGTCTCCAATTATATAAGCTACTTTTTGTGCAACAGTTCTTTGATCGAGAAATCTCTCCGATTCACTAATTGCCTCTAAAATGAGAATGAGAATAGCTCTCGGAATCTTTAACAATAGTGCAGCTAATCTTCGACCTCGTTCAAAGTTCATTATTTTAATTGGAATTCTCGAGTCGAAGCTTTTCCTCAGAGTTGAAAACAATTGTGCTAAAAAAGAAAAGGTAAAACATAATTTATTGTTATAAAACTTCGTTGCGCGAGTGAAATTTATTCAAACTCATTTCTACAATCGATGACAAAATTCTACTGTACGTATTATCATTTTTTAATACTTAAGTTTTAATATCTATTTTTTTTCAATACTTTATTTTTCTAATATTCAAATCTATATACGTATAATTTTTAACTCTAATAGAATTATTGTTTTTTTTATTAATTTTTATTAATTAATTTACATTGTAATATCAAATCTTTTATTAATGTCACCCATTATATTTCAGCAAAATCTCTATTTAAGTCTTAATTATTAAAATATTTCCATTCTTCAATACATTGAATAGTGCAAAAAGGTATGGTGTTGAATAAAATTCTCATTAAAGAAGGATCTATCTGAATAAATCAAAGAAACCCTACGTAAAAGTATTTCGAGCAACTCAAGACTTATTCAAGTCTTAAAAAAGTTCGAAATCGATCTGTCCACGAGTCTGTCTGATGGATTACGGTACAGACGTCGAAATTTAATTCGAATGCTCGCTCGTCGACAATTGAGATGGAAGTGAGAGGCAGAGCAATTATCGTTAGCGGCTCTCGGCGGCTTCTTGTTACCGAAATTAATTCAATTGCTTCAGCGGTCCTCGGCCGTTGTAGCGATGGATTTTCGGCCGATTACAACAACAGAGCTTATCTATATATCGGTCTGCTGGCCGATGCCGCCACTGTATGTACCAGATGGTGTATCGACCTGCTTATATCTTTATGAAATGCTGTGACGCATATACAATGCTGCTGAAATTGCTCGAAATCTTTCGAACAACTTCTGAGATTCATAATACCCTCTTTGTTCATCAAAAGGTTGAGATAACAGTACCGAAAGATTCGAATATTTCAGTATATATATATATATATATATATATATGTATGTATATAGTATATATATGTATATATATTATATATTATAATATAATTTAATATAAATTTAATTTATATAGAATAGCTTGTCAATAATTACTTTTCAAAGAAAGTCTCTAATTGATATAAAATACGATAAGTGCAGCTGTCTTTCAGTAATTTTTTTGTGTTCGCCTTTTTTATTGGAAATTGCAGCCCACCAAAAAATACACTACTAATTAAATTACGAGCTTTGTGCTCGTGAATTCGGAACTGACAAATTTTCGGATCGACTCTTCTTCGGATTCCAATTAAATTTCGCGGCTGAAGCTTGTCTGCGGGGATCGATGCGTTGGGCAAATCCTTTTTTTCTCGCGTCAATTAAAACCTGTCCTGCGCGCTTTGAAAAGTCCATACCATTCCCTTCCTCTGTTTCTGCTTCGACTTCAACTTCGGTTTAGTTTGGCACAAATTTAGAAAAATCAACTTAAATTAAAATAATAATTAAATTGATGGAACTTTCTTATTGAATTTTGCTCATTAATCATTTTTGTATATAATATAAACACATACAAAAAATTAATTTTCTTATAAAAATATATAGAATTTAGAAATTTGCACTTTTTATGAAACTGCCCTCTCTAATGCTGTTCTAATTTTTTATATGAATTTTAAAATAAATAATATAACAATAATCAATTAAATAATATTAACGCTGCATACTAACAATATCCAAATTTACCTAAATGTATTAATTTTATATCGCTATATAGTAAAATTAGATATAAAAATATCACATATATATATATATATATATATATATATATAATTCGAAATCAAATAAACCCCCATCCTGAATGCATTATAGAAGGATATTTAAATTTTTTCTTTTGAAATGTAAAGTGTTTCGCTCGCATCATCCATCGCGGTTCTCTCCTGGTAGCAAAGGTAGGTGAGGGGTGATCGAGGGACATATCTTGGGAAAATTGACGAGGCGCGTCCACAATCACACCAGGGATCGTACATACGCCGAATAGCAAGTTTAACTCTGCGCTGTTGGCGCGACGGAAGATTTTGCTTGAGCATTCCGACTGTGTCTGTCCGCGTTTCTCTCCCCCTTAGATCGAGAAATCGAATTCCGGTTGAGTACACGACCTTATACTCCTCTATATCCCGCTTGCCGTCTACGCCCCCCTTGTTGCCAACGCGATTTCCGCGAAAACCCCATCAACTACCACCGCGTCGCATCCACCTCCATCTTCCACCTTTTCCTACTGCAACTCCTACTGATTTAGCGAAAAGAGCGAGATGCCAGTTCGCGATGTGCTTATTCACGGTGCATACTGATTTCTGCGTATGTCTTTTGCGCTTCTTTCTGTTAACCGATTTCTTTCGAGCGAAGTGACAATTTTTTACTTTCAGAGGTTGACTCTCGTGAAACGTTATTACTCTATGTAGATGTCTTATGCAAATTGTTATCAATAAATCAAAGATTTATTTTTTAACAAATAATTTTATATTTTGTGGTTACAGATAAAAAAATTGTTAAATTTATCTATCGGTGTTCTTCATGCATCCGGAGTTTTGTAGAAATAAAAATTCATAGAAAACATCAGAATCTAGGATTCTAACAATAAGTGGAAAAGAAAGTTATTTGTCAGACAAAGTTACGCTACGTAATGATAATTTTGCATACAGTAAATTCTTTCGCGCAGTCATGTTTTTCAATTTCTCTCGACTTTTTCGATCGCTCTTTCGTTCGAGCTAAGATATCCGCAGAATTTATCCCCTTTGTTCTTCTTCTGCGCTCATCTGCTCTTCATAAATTACCTATCGAAAATTGAGTCTGTTTGACCTGGGCCAATCTCTCTCTCGGCCTTCTTAGTCTCCAGTTTAAATGATAATGGCCGGAGTATACACGAGGGACGTTTAAATCCTGCCGCGCTGCTTTCCATAAATAATTACGATAGAAATGGAGCGGATTCCCCAGTGATTCGGACCGGAACAAGTTTTATTTCTCGATCATCCGGATCGGCGAGGAGTTCTTGCATATTTTCTATGCACGTCTTCTGGCGAATAATTGAACGGCCGCTCTCTCCCTATCCAGGAAAGTTCAAAGAAATAGAGTAGCACCCTCGAGGTGCTTCCTAACGCTGATTAACGACGGGCCCGTAATTTCTTCCTCGTAGTCGGCGTCCACATTGCGTTTTAATCGAGCTTAATGGAGTTCTTCAGATCCGTGTGTTGCATAATGTCCGAGCGTTATGAATTGAATATGAAAAGACGTTGCTTCGAATATTGTTTCTTAATTACGCGCGTTAATTAAACAATTTACATTATCTATAAAAATTTTTCGAAGAAAATATTATTTTAAAGGAAAGAACTGTTTCATAGAAATTATCTGTGTCATTCATCTATTTGTATATATAAATGATATATTTTGTAATTATTTATGACAATAATATTAGGGGAACGGGGGGTAGCCCCGGACAGTGGGTAGCCCCGGACATTATTAAAATTCAAATATCCCGCGTATGGCCATTGTTTAAACATTCTAATATGCCCTTCTGCGTATCTCGACATATGCAGAATGTTTAAACAATGACCATAGATACGCGGGATACTTGAATTTCAATAATGTCCGGGGCTACCCATTGTCCGGGGCTACCCCTCGTTCCCCTAATTAAAATTATAAAAAAGAAAAGGCTACATATATGAAGATAATAAATTATATAATTAATATTATAAATAAGTACACGTATTTTAACGTTAATTTAATTTATACTATATAAATACTAGATAAATATTATATTAGAATAGAGATATAATGATTTATTAAAAATAAATAGTTGTAATATGAGTTGTCAGTTTGTAATATCAAGAAAAGAATTTTACCTACGTACCAAGTTTCATAGAAAACTTGAAATCTTCGAAACTCAGGTTACCTCTTCGCAGTATGAAAGTGACGATCTGTCTCACTCTTTTGCGGAATGTGAAATATTTTCTATTGCGAAAGCTTCTGCGAAATATGCGCGCGCGCGAGAGCAGAGTACTGCCAAGAAGATTTTGCACGTCTCAAGCATGCATCTTGCTTTTCTTCTCTTTTCATCAAGTCTTTCACTTCACTTCCACGTAAATATGGATTGCAACGACTGTAGACTTAAAATAGATATAGAAACAACTGTTCTCACGCACGAAATGCTATACTAAAAACAAAGAGGACCCCAAGATTCTAGAAACATAGAATCGTAGATGTGTTGTGCGATTAATAATATAATACAAAGTCTTAGAAATATTTTTCTTTCAGCTCAAAAACTCTCTTGATTTACTTTAAAGTAAATTTTTTGCTCTGCAAATTCCGATTGATAATTGTTTATGCCGTAACTTTTTAATAGTCGACATTAAATATGTTCTAATAAAATCCTCTTAAAACTAGATAAAGAATAGAATGTTGCTAACCAGAAACTTCACAATTTTAATCATATAAAATTATTAATCATTATAAGGGAAACGTAGTAATCGGTCAAGACTAAATCTTGATTGCCTATGTCTTATAATATTATTTTTGAATGAATTTTTACAATTCTTCGCCTTGGCAAACCACGCGCCGTTACTTTTGAACATAAAATTATTAAACGAAAAAACCTTAAACGGGCAATAAGAGCACAAGCGTGTCGTTAATAAAATTATTAATATAAATATAAAATTATTAATATTGATTAAATAATCCTCGATAAATATGATAATTTCAGATTTCACTTCATTGAATTGAATATCGATAAACATTATTTCAACCTTTCCAGCGCAAGATTTCTGATCGTCCCACATAATTTATAAATGGAATATATCTTTCTTATTATACATAGAGGAAAGTCCCCTATTATGAGATAGGAATCCTAATATGAGATGGCGGAGTTTTTTCATGGTGGGATCAACAGATGGGGCCTATATAGGGCCTTTTAGCTTAAAATATCTCATATTAGGATCCTGTCTCATAATAGGGGACTTTCCTCTATATCTTTCTTGCTCATCTTTCTGCTATATATAAAAAATTAATAATAATACGTTATAAAACGCGGATTTACGCAAAGCCGATTGTGGACCGAACGATCTCCTTCAATATAATATTATTTCAATAAAAAATATATATTCCTACATGGATATATATTCCTACATGGATAAACAGCTGATAAGAAGCGAAAGCCGAAGTTATCCGGTTAAAACAAGAGTAACGAGAGCACCACTTCGCCGACTGCAAAAACTGCCGGGAAACATTTGCGAGGTCGACCGTGTGCGTGCATTTAGATTGCAAAGATGCTGGATAGAGATGAGAATAATGTCACATAACAAAAACGAACGTGTTTCATCGTAATACATGGTTCACGAACGACTAAGTTTGGATACTCATTTGGAAGCTTTATCTTCAGAAGCTTTATCTTCTTTTTGTTAAATTTAACAAAATTATAAAAAATTCATATTGACAGTAATACATAAAGCGCAAAGCTAGCAAGCTGCATTTTATCGATCTTAATTAATTATATTAACTTATTAATAAAATAATGTTTTTGAATGCTTTTTTAATTATTGGAAAATAATTTTTTCATTCAAAATACACAAATGGATTTTTATTGGATACATTGCTCAATAGTTTTGCAATATTTTAATAGGAAAATACTGCTGCGATATTCCAGGACATTCACGGAAGCTTGCCGTTGTTGCACTTGTGTGGAGAGATGCTTAGAGGGTCGTCGTATATTCTCGCGTTACAAGCACGAAATACATCGTAACCGATCCTGCCGCGAGCATGTAAGATATACATACGGTACGGCTAACCAACGCAACTATTCACGATTTAATTGGTATCAGTTACGCCTTAACCATGTTGTGGATTATAGGCGATGTGCGATGTATTTTAGGTCGATTCGTTTAGCAGGTTGATGAACTACCTTTAACCCTTACGTCTCGATGTTACAAGCTTTGAACCAAAAGATAATAAATTTCTACACGCGAGAAGCATGTACTTATCAATCTGAAGAAGAGAAGATTCTTTCACGATAACTGTTATACTTTACTAGTATATTATATGTATTAATTAAATAAGAATAATAAGAATGCAAGATATAAATATATAATTGCTCTCGTTGTCTCGTTAGTAAAAATATATCTTATACCCATTTGGAAAAGAAAATAATAATTTTAGTAAAACACTACTTTTATTTTTTACGTTATTCTTGCATGACTCTTGATTAAGGATTAAAAGAAGATTAGAAATTTGATAACGAGAAAAATTTAATACTCAAGAATCCGTCTCATCCGTTCCTTCTCTTAATAAAGTTAATCGAAAGTAAATCGAAAGTACAAAAAGTATACTTTCGCGTCCACTTTCACGAGCGATGGAAAAATAAGCGAAGTTCTCTTGAGAGATCACAGTTGTTTTCTTAACTACGTTATGAAATACAACAGAATGATTATTTTCCCAGTAGGATATCATTTTCTGTTCGGATATAACTTGGATTATATCGGGCAAATATTTGCGCCAGAAAACCGAAGAAAGCTTTGTTCAGGTTTCCTTTTTTTTCTAGTCGATCAGTTTCTCCTTATACTCGCACCGACTTTTCGGCATCCGTCACCCCGTATAAATCCCCTTCGCGAACAGTCTTTTTCGATTTCTTCTCACGTTTGTTTCCTCATCTAGTTTAATGCAATTTCACTCAATTCGTACGTATTCAAAGAGAGAAAGTATAGAAGCGGAAATTCATAAAAAATAGACCGACACAAATTGATGCCATAAGTGATATTAAATAAACCACGCGAAATCTCGCAAAAGCAAGAGTTTAAATATAAAAGCATAACTGTGGTATTGTTGCATAATGTAAAGCACATTACTATCCTTTTAGAAGGAGAACGAGAAAGAGTACATTTATCTTATACAGTTATTATATCTTATTCCGTTGAATATTTTATGTTTCGTATCTTGTCGTTGACAAAATGACTTAAAGACGATAGCGAGATATCCCGACTGGAGAATCAGTATAATAAAGGAAGCATACTCGAATGTGTGATACAATCGCGAGGGACGGAGAGATTCAGGAGGATATAGAAGGATCGCCGGAAGGGAATGGAGAATTCGGTGGTGTGGAAACCGACCGACCGACCGACCGCGACGGGACCACCCTTGCTTTTCCCTCCCCAATACATTGAACCTTCTTTATTTGAGTTACCCAAGCCGATCTTTTCGATCGGATTTTTATCTGGGAAAGGAATGCATAACAGATGCCTGAATCCAGCATTGGAGTGAAATATTATATTAACTTTTGGAAGTATTGTACATGGGAAAGAATTTTTTTATTATTTTTGCTAGAACTGATGTTTGTATAAAAATACATACGCGTATAAAAATCTTCTTTCAAAATACATTTGTTAAATAAAGATTTGATTTAATGTTTATGTCCGTTTCTATGTATATTTATATTTATTTCATATTTTTAGACTCGAAGAATTTGCATTAGATAAATATAAATCGCAAAATTTGTAAAAGCGACAGTTTCTGAAATACTTTACACAAACATTCATCAGCTTTATGTAAAATGCATTTTCGGGATAAATAATTATATTGAAAAATTGGCATTTCCAATAATTGCTCTAGAGCTCAAATTCATGCAAAGATAGACAGAATGCTTATTTATATTTCCTTTTACATGTCATTAATTTTAAAAAATGGTACTTTCTTTCGAGTGCAATGCATTATGCAAACTTTAATTTCCGTATTTTATTTCCCTTCGTATCTTTTCATTGCTCATCGACACAGACAACGGTAATGTGTACCGAGTGTATCGTAACGCGTATTATTTATTACGCGAAATAACATTAAACCGGTTTACCGATATAATTAGCATTTCATTGTCATCAAATTACACTTTTCGTAGCGGTAACTCGGTGCAATTATACCTCTCACACGTGTTGCGTCGATACGAGATACTCATATCAATTACCCTTTGCTCGACCGACAACCGTGAGTGTGTGCGTGTGTACACGTTCATCACTTGTCAAGTTTGCAATTAATCATAATATGATTAATGTCAGGGTTCGCCAGTGCGCTTTGTTAAAATTATGACGTTGTTGCCGCAACAGTAATTAATATAAAGATGTACAAACAAAAGTAAATTTTTATGTAAAAAAATCTTCACGAGAAGAAGGATATTTACAAATATTTTCCAGAATCTTATTGTTAGTTTCCAAATTTTCTCAACTTTTATTCTCAAAAATGTAATATTCAGTAATTAATACGTTCATCTACAAACAACTTGCATTGAAGAAAATGATTAAATAATTAAAGATAAAATTAAAATTGAACGAAAACAAAATGATTTAAATAATTTGTTGTTCTTTTTCTTGTTGTTATTTATTAACCTATATTTTCACTATCATTTCTTTTATGAGCATCCAATTTTATCGAACTCATAATGTCATGCTTGAGCAAAGATAACGAGCAACTCTATAGAACTTCGCAAACTTTGTAAAACTGCGTTTCGCAACTACGCTGCGTTCACAATGCGCGTAGATACACATTAATTAATTCAATTATAGATGAGGTCTTTCATACGAGAGAGGGGGCGGGAGAGAGAAGAGGAAGGAGCGTCGCGCAACACGATATTCTGCAACGGCGCGGCGGCGCGTCGGTGTGCGCGATTACGACGCGCGCGTATCTACATAAATTAATTGTGTGATACGCATGCGATGCGTAATGGGCCGCACACACCGTGTGCGCGGCCTGCATAATAATTGCACGTACATAAACCGAGAAGCCCCCCGGATATAACGTTCGAGTATCGTTTGCTTTACCTACAAACGCGCGTTTGCCGACGGTAATCGTTATCTAATGAAACAGTCGGCCGGCAAATAGAGTTAGATTGAATTTACTGTTACTACTATACGCGAGACCGGAATTTACCGATAAACGCCTGGAATCAATAAAGCCTATTTAACCGTTATTTTACAGTTTGCGCTGATACTTCAAGCCTGTGCAGTCGCACGAATGTGTGGCTCTCTAACTCGTTAATTGCTTGTGGTTTCCTACATGTAAATTTTCCCTATTGTTCATGATCATGTATTATCTACAATTGTAGATGATTGACGCTATACGAAGCGTCTCCTAATTATCACATTGTTTCTCTTGTCTATAATTTTTTCCCTAAGTAGTAAGTCGCGTTAAGAAATATTTTTCCATTTGACATATCATATATTAAACGATATATATTTAACGTATTGTAAGCCAGATAGAAGAAAGGTTCATCATGAGGATAGAATTAGAAATTTCCATAGTATGCTTCCTGATGGTACCGGAAAATTTCCTGGCCATTTTCTTTTTATTCCCATTGCCTTCGTAATATCATACTTACGCGAGAGGCCAATGATATTTCGCACAGCGGCCATCACGCCGAGCTCCAGTTTCTCGTTGAGGTTAAATAAAGAAAAAGAAAGATAAGCGAGAGTCGGAAGAGAAGTGAAACGAGAGATTGAGAGAAAAAGAGACCGGAGGGGGATCCTGAAAAAGGAGAAAAAGTCTACACCGAGAAATTGCGAGAAAACGTGGCAAAGCGGCATAAAAAGATCAGAGTGGAAGGGTGCGTAGAAAAGGACAGTAGCCTGAAGGGATAAGAATCTCCCCGCAAGCTGGCAAATCGGACTTCCAGCTTTTTGAGCTTTACTGGACAAAGTGAAAAATTCTCTGTGCAGAAATAGGATAAGCCCATAATTCACAAAATCTCTTTTTACGTAACTTCATACTGAAAATAAACTTTACAAATCACAGATCTACCTCGTGATTATACCGAATCCTTCGAGTTATCACTTTTGTTGCGAGAAAACCACGCTCGTTAGCCAAAAGGATCCCTAAGGATATTTGTTTAAGCACCGAGACCACAGTGTCCCCCACAAATTCCTGTGGGATTTACACCTTCGAGAATTCTCCTATATTTTCATGACTTGTCGCCTTCCGATTTGACGATTTTTTACCATTTCCCTGAAATTTTGCACCAACTGCAAGATAATCTCTGTTTCCTTATTAATAAATTCATCTTTTCGCAAGATAAGTTCATATTAATAATTTCTATTACATTAAAAATATCAATAATAATAACTAACTGCGATTTCATTGTTATTCTAAAATTAATCATTTTTAATATAATATATATCCTCAACTTTTAAATAAAGAAAACTAAGCTAAAACTACTTATAAAAGTAACGATTAACAAGGAAAAAGTGGACTTTAAGAATCAAACGCGATTAGTTAACGTTATGTAACATTTAATTAACAATTTTATACAAGTTGTAAATTATATATTTTGATTCCACTTTGGGCCATCTTCAACGAAGTGGTGACAGATAAATTAAATAATTTCACGCTCTCCGACGAGCATTAGATGAATATCTCAAGATATTCATCGCCGAGTCCACCTGCACCGCTTCGCTGAAGATGACTGAAAGATAGAATCAAAACGTACGATTCATAATTTATATCGAATTATTAATTAAATGTTACATTAAGCGCATTTGACTCTCAAAGCCCCCTTTTTCCTCGTTATTCATTAATTTTAATTTAGGAATTCTTTAGTTAATTAATTATTTACTTATAAAAAATTAATTTCTTATGAATTCTATTTTTCTCCACTCGCGCTATTTACATATGTGTAGATATCGTTATAGATATCTCTGCAAACTTATTAATATCTTTTTGCATATACACACAACAGCAAGATATTAAAATAGAGAACAATTTATTATCTCTCTTCTGCTCGTACGGCTTACTGTCCGCGTGAGAAAAAAATGAACAACGCCTGAAAAAGGTGAAAAACCGCACGCAGACGTAATTTTAAAGTCCGCGACACGATCCTGAAATAAATGCCGCGGTGCGTCGCATAATTGCCGAGGTGTTCCCGCGCCGTAAAAATGGTGGTCGCGTCGCGAGAAACGACCCGTGAACCGAATAAACGACCGCTGTTTCCCATTTCTCGATCGTAAGCGTAGCCCGCGTTTAAACTCAACGACGCAAAACTTCCGCTCGGCGGGATATCCTCCCGCGTCACTCAAAAATACATCGCTCGCGGCGCACACAGACCGACTAAACAAACCTTGGGTGTAGATTTATAGACGGGCGACACTCCATTGGGAAATCAACATCGTCTGCGCCTTCAGCGATCTCGCGAAGGAGAGCGAAAACTTTTCTAGTTTTCATTGACGACAGTGCCGCTACGTAAAAAGAAAGATGGACAGAAAGATAGACAGACCATCAGATAGACAGATAGATAGATAAAAAAGAGAAAAAGAAAGAGCGCAAACATGACACTATTTATCGGACCCTTAGGAAAAAGTAAAATATATTTATATTTATTTTTATTATAATTATACTTGTATTAATTTAACATTTATTTTCCTTCGTTATATGTATAAATATCATATGCATTTAATAATTAATCTACAAGAGATAATGTATTCTCAAAGTAAACATTATCATCCGAAGAGAAGAGTCGTCAATCGACTTGATCTCATCACCACCTCCGGCTTCAACCAACATTAAAGTTTCAAGCTGCCACTACTTCCCATGGGGGATGAAATGTGGCAAACGCGCGCTAGCTGCAATTTAACCACGTGCAACCTCTCGAATTTCCACCTCGCCAGAATGTCGGATGTTTTGCAGCTTTTTTATCTCATTGCTACTGTTTTTTGTCTTTGCGTTTTTATGTAAGTAATGACAAAAGAATTTTAGTAGAATTTTGGATTTTCCACCTGGATTGTCGTCAAATTTCTCCATTTTTGTCTGATAAATCTTGTCAATTTTGTCATAATAATCTTTAAAAAAATAAAATAATAAGTTAGGACTCTCGAAATTAAAAATCGATAATAGGATGGCTATGAGAGTCAGACGCAGTTATCGGTGCGTAGATGATCAGAATCACTGATTTATTCCAAATATATTACATTCGAACGTTTCGGCTCAAAATTCGAGCCATCTTCAGCGATATTAAATAACGAATAAAATTAAAATATTAGAAAGTTCTCCGTTCCAACGTGATAAGTTTCCTGTTTGGAGATTTCAAGAAACGAAATTGAAAAAAGACTAAAAGATCCATATCTGTAAAAATAGTTTCCTTGTTACAACAAGTATTTATTAAAAAATCTATGGTAACTCACCAAGTAGTCTGTAGAACGAATGCATCGGAACAAGCCGAGCGAGGCGGATATATAAATGTGGTATGAACATCACAAAAAAAGTATAATCTGTACTCAGGGATCCTAAGATCCCGACGGCACGACGCACAAAACGGTATTGACAGGAAAAATGTCTTAAGTCAAAATTATAAACGTGTAAGTCAAGCAAGTAAGAAATAAAACTAATAAATATTCTTTGTATAAACAATGAAAATTTTAAACGTGTAGGTCAAGCAAGTAAGAAATAAAACTAAATATTCTATGTATAAGCAATGATTAAAAAAAATAATTGGAAGATAGTAATAAAAAATATTGTGAAAGTTAAGATATCCCTAATAAACTAGCTTCAATATCAAAGAAAATGATTGTAGTTGAAAATACTATTAAAATATTTTCAATATTATTATATAAATTTCAAAATGGATCGTATGTATAACATAAATTATAGTGCCAATAATTGTTAAACAATTATAACAATTATAACAGTTATAACTTGTCCATATGTGACGACGTGATAAACGAAAGATAGGAAAAGAAGAGACACAATAATACAACAATAGTATTATAATAGAAGAATCATGGCACTTATTCGCACGTGCGTTTCTTAATTTCAACCCCTAGCGAACATGTCCAATAGATATTATAGCAAAAAGAGAAAAGACGAAAAGAGAAAACGAGACAGATGCAAAAAACATTTATTGTCTAATTTTACCTCCATAAACATGTTATGTTATTCGAATAACGTTTCTTGCTGTTTAACGCAAAGAAAAAAAATAGATAAGAAATATTTGCTACTGAAATTAGCAAATGTTCATATAAAAGTAATAATAAAGCATCATATATTGCTATTAATGTAACTAAAGTCGCAAGAAAATAAATATTATGTTTTAATTCTTATATACATATATGTATTTTGTTTATACATACAAAGTATCTTTAAATATCAGCGCGATCTGGATTGGATCAATTTTAATAATACTAGAAAAATAATTTTGGTTAAGTATTAAAAAATTGTTCTTTTTTATTTCGTAATAAAACTAATTCCAAGTGTAAAAGATTTGAAGCTATATCACCGTATCGATGTCTTTATATTTGCAGTGTTCGGGTGCAGCTTCGGGCGATTTTTCGGAACGAGTAGCAGCGCTTCTACAATCGTCCTCGACTCAAGACGACTGCTAATAGTATGCGCTCTATAACACGTGACGGCCCTTTCTTCCCTGGTCCAGCATGTCGACGGAAGGAAGAAAGAGGAAAGGTATCATCCGAAGGGAGAAATGATCCGACGCGAGCGGCGCGTTCTAAATGATTTTTGTCGAGCTAATCTATAAGCTTTAAAACACGTTCCGAGGCAGCGTCTCTACTTTAGGCTTAAGGCTCACTCTCTTTTTTTTGTGCGGACGATGCTGCGGCATGACGACAGTGGAACATATGGAAATGTCGCAGGCAAAAATTGTCAGAGCCAAACGCGACTTTCACGAGACTTCGCGTGAAATGAAATGGTTCCCTCTCGAGACTCTTTACTTTGTATTATTTTCGTGAGAAAATTATTCCGGTCCCCGCATCGATATTGTTACATGCAAATTAACTTTTAACGCCGCGAATTGTATTTATGCAACGCGATTATAAGCACAGCAAGATTATTGCGTGTAAAAAATTTAATAATTTATTTCTGTGAAAAAACTAACCTATTCTTAAACCAGCATGATTAAATATGATCAATTTCATAATTTATGTGTTGAACATCAATGCTTTATTTAGAATCATTGCTTATTTTATCTTGATTAGAAGAGGTCTATTTAAAAATCTAAGGGGGTTCAACATATAATTGGCAACTTACACTCACTTCAGAAAAAAAAATGAAGTAATGATCTCGTACTACAAATGCAAACAAATTTCACGGAAATTCCCTTGTAATAGAATTCTATGTGGCCCACGACATAGCTAACACTCGTATCCATGTATCTACAACGTCGAGTAACAAGGTCCACGAGTGAGAGGTGCGCGAGGATAATGTCCGGTCAAAGTTTTCTACCGTTGGAAAAGCGACGAGTGCGTGAATAGTGTGCGTGTGTTTGTCTGTGTGGGTGTGTGTGCGTGGAGAGGTCGGGAAATGTGAGAGATAGTTTCGAAAGCGCGGTGGGTGGGTGTCGGAATGGCGGTGATCTTCCTGGTGAGGGCGCAGGCGTTAAATTTCCAGATAGCCCCGGCAAATAAGTGCCGCGTAGATAAGCGCGGAAAAACCATGCCAACCTGGGGGTTAGGGAAACGGGTAGGGAAAGGGGATACTTACGGATACTGGAAAAAGCGAAAAGAGAGCCACGCCGTGAAAACGGGCGCGATAATGGCGCGGAAATGGTGTCGGCATACGTAGCGAACGAAAAGAAAGAGCGACGTCGAAATTACGAGTCACCCAGTATGGAAGAGGAAGCTCTCTCTAGAATTAGGATCGTATCCAGGGAAAAATCGGTACGTAATGATTCAAGAAGTTATCATCTCAGAAAGAGAAAGATAATTAGATAATTACAAATATAGCAGCATTAATTTGAAGAATTAATGTAATAAATAATAGATAAAGATGAAAGAGAAAGATACATTAATAAAATATTAACCAATTCAAACAAAATATTAAAAACTCTTCTAATATTTTAAATGTATATAAAATAAAAATTGGAAAATAAGAGGAATTTTATATTTTTTCTAAAGTAAATTTCTCTACGTTACTTTTTAAGTAAAATCATATATTTTGTGCTATTCCCGGTAGATATTAATTTTTTAATCCTAGATATAATAGGTTCTATTTAAAGTAACTTTCGTTTAAATATACATAATAATATTATATTAATAATGATTCTAAAAAGTTAATAGAAGAAAGAAGGCAAATATATTATGAAATTGCATGACTGGTATGATTTTTTACTATCGTTTAATTTTCTTCGCGACCGTCGGTGTTCTCGATTATACGAATGATTGCGATATTTACAGTGAAGGATGCGTAGCTATTTCACGCTCCCTGTATTGAATCCCGTGCAGCGAGATCTATAAATTGACGCCGTTATACAAACGTTACGTATACATATGTGGAAGCATGAATATTCACGCTACGAAAGATATACTGAGGCCCGAACGGTGTGAATATCGATATTCAAGATTACCTAACCGCGAGCGAAACGTGAAATATTTAGGTCTACGTGCCGAAATGTTCTAAAAACCGCGATAGTATATGCGGCGCATTTGCATGACACATTTATATTTTATCAGTGGCTTCGACAGATATATCTCAAAGCTTTTGAGGCATCAAAAGCGGAGGGACGCAAATATAATTTACACGCGGAATTAAGAATTATAAATTTCAAAGTTTAAAAAATATAAGAATATATTTATAAAATTATAAACTCGCGCACACACCCACAAAATTTATTGGAATTATTGGATAATTATAATAAAGATTAATTTATGTTTAATTACGTCAATATAGATAAATGGATTTTATATTCAAATAGAATAAAATAACATATAAAAATATTATTGTATGCTATAAAATATTCTAAAAGTTATTTATTATTCAAAAAGAAATTTAAAGCTGATTTACGTTATTTCAAGAAATACGTTTCTAGAATATCAGAATCGTTTTCACAGAATTGGAACTTGTCAAGTGATTATATCCAGCCAATTATGACGGATTATATTTTCTTTTTCCACAAATATCACTAATGCCGCAAAGTCCGTGACGAAACGGAATCGCATTATTACTCGGGTAACTCATTCATCATAATTAATCATGTACGTCACAGTCAATCAATATTGCTTTATTGGCTCCGTTACACGGTATGCCACTTGGAATTTATGTGCAAAAGTGGGTCGCAATTAAGAGCAAAATACGAAAATATCAAGATCATTTAGTTTGCCTTACAGATGAAATCACAAATCTCCGTGATTTCATCCGATAAATTTCCCTAATAAGACCGTTACATTTTTGGAAATCGTGAAAATTATCATCATAATCGTCATCAATCTCAGCAACGCTGAAAGATAAAAATTTGAAATTGCATAATTCACTCTTCGTCTCTTTCTAAAGAGGACAGTTACAAAGAGATGAAGAGTGAGTTAAGCTAAGGTGAAAGTTATGCGACGTTAATACAACTGGGCCTTAAAGCATTAATAAACCTTGATGTATATTGCCCGAGAAGTAACCGGTAAACATCTCAAAAAGTAATAAATTCAAATAATATCAATAGTAATAATAATGATCACTCAACGATCTTAAATTCATTTTCGGATTAACTTCAATTGCTAAAATTGTCCAATTTGATTACGTTGAGATATATTTCACTGATTCATGCGAAAAGCCAAGTAATAGTGGATTTTTTATCAGACGTATGGAATACAGCCGCCACTGACCTATTTGTTCTCTGCCGCTACTTTCCGCTGAGTATCGAATAGCACCATTATTCCCGGGAATATTTTACGAAACGGTACGTCGCGAAGTAGAACTGATCGAGTTTCGATTAAATTCTCGACAATGAAAGGACAACGCTGAAACTGGCGGCGACGGAACGCTCTTTTCCTCTCTCTGTCTGAAAGTTCGATTTTCCTCTCGATGGAAAAATGGAAACGCACACCCACGGCAGACAACGCAAATAAGAATACTAAATGAAGTTTGCTATTCAGCTGCCTAACATTATGTAGTAGCTATAAAATATATTCTTATATAACACGACATTGGCTCATTCATTATACTAATTATTCTCGTACGTCTACATAAATTTTGATTAAATATTTTACGTCACCTCTAAGTTCACAATTAATCAATTCAATTTGCATATGAATGGATGCATGAAGAAAGTATTGCCTTAAGGTTATCGAGTTGCGAAAATGTGATTGGCAATGGCAAGAATATAATTTAAGACTATCCCGATAAGTTACTCATTAAAAAGCTAATTTCCATAAGTATCAAATTACTAAATTAAATAGAAAATATATAATAAAAAATAACAATTTATTCAAATTAAAAAGGTATAATTAAAAAATACGATATTTCTTATTTAGTTTTTCATTTTATTAATTTTATTTATTACTTTTAAATCGCAAAAAAAGATTAAAATATCTAAGAAAATATCTGGCAATCTGAGACCCCAATAATAATAATATTTTATTATAATTGTTATTTACTATAAAACATATATAATTTTGTTATATATAAAATAATATCTCTTTTGTATTCAACTATCAAGAGTTTAGTTTCACAAGTGTTAATTAATGTTTCAATCCTTTGATATTAACGCGGTTTATACCTATACAATCAAACTGGAAATATTACAATATACTTTCTATAAATTCACGATTATAATGCCGTGAATAACTTCTATACAATATGACTTTAATGATTCAATTCGTAAATGAAATTAAATATAGCCTAACAAAAGCTACGTTTTGATATAATAGGCAGTATGTCGTATCGTTTCCGACAATAGAGTGGACAGTATGGTACAAATTGTATTTCAAAATCAATATTCGCATAAACGCCAATGTATCATTATGCTTCAGTTAAATTAGAATTTCGTGGCAGTATGTACTCAATACGCATAAATATATTAGCATAAATAAGTCCAATCAGTATTGAAACATTGTTACAAACAAAACGATATAATATGGAAATACAAATAGAAATTGGCGCATTATTTATACATTTATTACTAATCAAACAGATATACCTATAATTCATGACGTGAAGAAAGCTTTTAATCAAGATTCCGCGATAAAAACTTGGTATAACAAAAACGGGTTGGCAAAAATTATTTTGAGGAAAAACGATGCACCGTAATATTTAACATCAGCTACTATATATAATTGCGAGATATATGCAGCCGCCAATGAAAATATGAGAAATACGTGATTTCGCGAACGAAATGATTTCACCGATAGTGCCGCTATCGTCAGTCGGTGGTTTAACTTTTGTTAGAGCCGATCGTATAAATAATGCCGATACGAATAAATGTTTGCAATGAAAGCACAGAGACATTCGCGGACTCCGGTTCGTTACTCCGCGCGCTCGCCCCGCCGCGCTGTTTTTCCGCTGACAAAGTAAACTCGGTACATTTTAAAACGCAAAACAACCCGAGAATCGAAGTCTGAATACTAGTCGGTTGCGTGCAGCAGTTTCACCACGGCCAGTAGTAACAGTAGTATTTATCCGGCCGGCCGCAACAACCGGTATTATTAATGCTTCCGTATCGACCACATGCTACAAATTCAACCGTGGATTATAGACACGTTGGAAGCGTATGCGAAATTCGCAGGATACGCCGAAAGAAGTCTTTGTATATCGACAATATGGATGCGTTGTACTTTTCAGAGATAAAATCTCGAATTTTCGCAAACATAAAAGTCAGATAATGGTAGCTCTATGAATAATCTTAAAATATTTCATATCTGTAACTCTATGGAACAAACATGATTTCACAACGAATGAAAGCAAAGAATCTTAGATATAAAAATAACAAAAAGAGATAGAATATGTAAAAAATTACAATATTCCTCACTTTAAATTCGAATAAGCAATGGCGTATATCATATATACATAACACAAGTATTATTTTTATATAATTTTCTAACTATAGATACAAATAAAGCTAAAAGCTGTTAAATTTAAACTTGGCTGACTCTTATATTTGGAGATGTAAAAAGTTCACATTTATGTTCTTCGACAATGTATTCTTCGCGAGACGATATGAAATTTTCGGATTTTGATATTTTCGGATAAATTAGAGTATAGCCGCTTTTTAGACCATGCAGAATTTATATGGAATGATGCCGAGTTTATTTCCATCATTCACTCTTTACTATAGAGAATTCATTTTCCTTCAGTGTAAAATAATTTGGTAAAATATCGCGAGCTGAAACTCGCTAATAACTCTGTTGCATATTTGATGATCGTTCTTGATGACGTTTTTTTTTTTCGAACATTAAAAGGGTATTCATGTTCGCGCAAATATGTGTAACATAGAGTATTCTCTAATCAATTACGATTTGCCGTCTTTTTTTTATTGTTATTATTCGCCAGTTTCGAAACTAAAAGTCAAACGCGGACGTTGGAATCTCGAAATAGCCGCAAATGCGGCGAGGAAACAATTGTGCGGAAATTTCGCGCATTACTCGCGCGCAACGTGGCTTCCGCTCTATGTGGACGACCACGAACGGTAAAGGCGGTTAACCGATCAGCCACGGTACTCAATATCATTAAGGCTTTCCATATTTATGGTCCGTCAAGCACGGTCGCGCGGTTACGAATTTATCGTGAAACCGAATTACGCATAGAATTATTCTTGTCATAACCGTAGGCATATGAAACGTTTAGTTTACATTAAATCCGCGTTATCCCTTCATCAATATTTAGGCTAAGACATCTGAGACCAAAAGTTTGTGTTGTTACAGAAATATTCTTTCCGGAAGTATTAGATTTTGTTATCATATATCTTATTATAGTATGATAGTAATATATGTGTATATAACAGATATTTTTATATCTGTTATATATATATATTAATAGTTTTGTTACTTTATTTTCAGGGAATTATATTTTAGAAAATATAATTTTAGAGAATTATATAAAAATATTTACAATTTAAATGTTTAGGTGATTAAAGTTTAATATGTCATATTTAAATGCTAAATTTTAATCGCAAAAATTAATATTAGTTTTATGGCAATTTCATAAAATATAATTTTCTATTGTTTAATTTTCTATTGAAGCTTATATTGATTATAACTACAATATTTCCAAAATTTATATGTAATTAATGAATCATGAAGAAAAATTTTTTTGCTGAATTAAAATTCAGAAGAAAAGCGTTGCAAAGTTGATCTTTAATTTCTATATAAAAATAACAGAAGCATCAGCTTAAACAAGTTGTTATTTTCATATAAAAATAGCTATAAGTAAACATAAGAATTTCTCTATTATTGTTTTATAAATAGTAAAGGCTTTCCATGACACTGACGTGACGCTAGATCCGCTTGCAGAATGCGAAACAGTAACATATTCCGTCGTGCGGACCACCACTCCCTCCCAGAATATCCAACTGAAATTCAATCTCCAACACCCTTCTTCACGCTCCGAACTTGGACCGACCTTTTTATCCGCCGATCAGAAAGTTTCACGGAATTAATTAAAGGCATGTTAACTTCCCTCTCTCGCGTTTTGCCGCTCTACGAATACGGATAATCGGTTGCCTCACCCACCCGCGACGGCTTGTCCACCCCAAGAACCAGCGACGGTTCTTTGTTCCTTCTGTCTGTCGCAAAATCAGATAAACGAGAAGAGAATTATCTGATCTTGTTGTTCCGTTCTCATGTTCAAACTAAACTTGAACTTTTTAGAAATTCGCGATTCTTAAGCTCTTGACCGAAAACTTGATCGAAAAAGACACGGAAACAAGTAATTTTATTCATAATTTATAATGTATAAGATATAGTATCAGTAACTCATGTTGATAATCGAATATTACAAATATCGCATTGATTGTAATATTTGAAGCTTAGATTTCATTCTCACTACGAAATTCAAAGCGAATTATATCTAACAAAGAGAAGAGTCTCGAGAGAAGCTTAAAACTCGTTTCCCCGACAATTGTGTATGCGTTTATTATTATTATTACTATTATTATTGTGATTATTATTATAGGGATCGACATCGCTTTTGGCCAAGACCAATGAAAAATAGACTCGTGTATACAGAGTGTCTCACAGTATATTATAGTATGAAATAAAATCCATTGTTATGTATCACTTTGAAAAATTATTTAAAATGTAAATGACCATAACTTATTAACCAACTCTATCATTAAGTATTAAATTCTATATTAGATTTTATGCATACATACAATCAAATGTTTTTTCTCATAAAATATGAGAAATGATAAAAAGCTCTGTATACATCTTGATACGTGTGAAAAAAAGGCAACGACAGTCAAAACGATTGAAATGTCTGATCGAACTATTATTACGTAAACTACGCACTAGCCACTAAGTTTCACGATCGATAGTCATAATTTACCGTTAAAAGGAAGTAACGTAAGGTAACTTTAAACTCACGATTAGCGAGTAAGTCTTGCTCACGGAGAGCCCAGCTGCTCCCGGTAATACGCCTCTCCCTTCCCGCAACCCTCTGTCATCTTTTTTTCCCGCCCATCCTATAGTCCTCGACGAGCTCGTTGCACCGGGTTGGCCTGTCTCCGACCTTTTTCTCTTATTCGCACAGAGGCCAACCGCGCGCAGCTGGGTTAAGGATCAGAAGGATCTGATTAAATTGCTCGCGCGGGATGCGCCCGCAGGTGCGACGTTGACTACGCCGGGAAAATCCATATCGCCGTCGTCTCGAGAGCGCTATCGCGTGTCGAGAATCCACCCAGTTCTGAATTGTGAATTCGCGACATCTGCGGATACGCGAAAACCGGAAAAGGAAATCACGTTCCCGAAATTAGAGATATGGGGAAAAACGCATTTATTGTATTATCATTTTCTGAGCATATCCGCGGGAAAATCAGTGTGTAATCTTCTTGAAATTGCTTCCCAGTACTAAAACGAATTGCAAATTCGTGACATATATATATATATAGATATACGATATACGTGTGATATACACCGCAAAAGATATTACAATCCCGAAATTAAAAGCGTGTGAAAAGATGCAGTTTCGTTGACTGTCATCAAACAGTTCAATTTAATTAAATATTAAATCGACGAGGCACCGTAAAGTGCCGCATAAGGTACGGGCGAATGTCGGAATGCACCGAAAATTCCAATCGACCGGATGTGAAACGTCAGCATTTCTCGAGGCGTGAATGCGAACGCGATGTATTCGATCAGGACGCGATGACATTTCTGCGAAACGTTCACGCGGAACATCTTCGGAATTTCATTCTGACAGGATGCGAACGGGGCATTTCCTTCGGATACCCGTCGCTCCGGGAAATAATAAGAGTACAACGACGTACAGTACAGGTCGCGGTGTCTCCGCGCGCGAGCAAAGATTTTTTAAAAATATTTCTATTCAAGAGAGTTCAAGATTCTTGATTCCTTGAAGATGTATACTGAAAGTTTGTAATCAGAAAGATCCTGCCGAACCTCACACGTACACTGACCGGCAGGAATGCCTGAACATTTTGATATGTATATGACATATATGTACATGTATATGTATATGTATTATGTCCAGGCATTCCTGCCGGTAGAGTGTACATACGTATATCTGTTATCGGTATACCGAGATGAATCCCAGCGAAACTCCGCGGCTGCGGTTGTACTGGTTTTCGGCTCAGATTTATCTAGATAATTATTACTATTATCGGTGTAAGAATATGCGAGATCAGAATCAGAAATTATCCAGATGGTAAGATTATGCGCGCAGCACGTATAATTATACGGAGTGTGCCAAGTTCATTACCTTACTTTTTAAAAACAGATTCTTGGACGAAGTTAAAATTATAAAATAGTTATAAATTGATTATTACGAATTGTAAGTACTAATCAATTTTTTGTAAAATATCTCATATCATTACCAAGATAATAAATATTAAGAAGTAAGAAATTGCAAACTTTGATGACACTTTATCAAATTATCTTTAAAAAAATTAAATCAGATTTATTGACTAATGCCGTTAAAAAACGATATGGTGTATACTTGGAACACTCGGTATATATAAAAATATACCTACATATGTGTATAACGCGTGTATATAATATACGTATAAAGGCGAGAATGAACAAACTCTCTGGCGGAGAAATATAAATATAAAAATGCGTATATATATATATTATATACATATGAATAACCTACGAATAAGCTGTAACTATCCGTTGGTACATATCGCACGTATGACCGAAGGGGGCGAGGAGAGATCAATAGGGAAATATCGCTTCAGAAGTCAACGAGGACAATGCGAGAGTGGAAGAAGCAAAAGGGACGCACCAAAGGAAAGATCGAAGCAATATCGAAGTAATATAACTTCACGATATTAAAAGATATGCAAACGTGCGCTGCTGCGTCGTGCATTTCTCTCTCGCTAACTGCCGTTAACGTTGAAGTAATTTACAGATAAGGATATTTCACGTCGCATTTACATCGAGATTTGTGTAGCCAATGCTTCGATTTTATACTTTTAAAGAATCTTAAATAAAGATAGATTGGCAATTCCGAGAATAAAAATTTTCTAATTCTTCTTAAATCTTAACATGAAAGTCTCTTAAAACTTTCTTTCCTGATGTATTTAATTATTACTTGAGTGAGTTATAAAGAGCGGATGCAAAAGTTATGTTATATATTAATAACTATATGAAAAAAAGTTAAAGAAAAGAATAAAAAATTAAATATATCAGATAAACGTAAACATTCAGTTTTAAAAAAAAAAGCAAATGACATAATTTTACAATAAAATTATTATGAGAATTTTTCTCAAATTAAACTTATAGCAGTTCAATATTATTTCCGCGAAATATGATTACCAAAATTAAAAATATAATATATTTTTCTCGTAACGCATAAGCCTAACAATATAAATATGGATATAATCTTCTTCTCGTAGTTGCCAATTTTATGATGTTACTTATATACTTTTCGATCTTTTCTACAGTGTTGCTTCCAACGGTATCAATATTCGACATGATAACGCGTATAAGAATAAGGCAAACGATAAAATCTCACTCATTCGATCTGCCGCGGGTCGGATCGATTGTACAATTATACATCAGTGTATCGAAAGCGAAAGTGAGAAATTGAGGGGGCTACTTTTGGAATGAGTCCCCGTAGACGAAGCCATGACGACAACACCACAAAATCTCATGACACAACGAATGTAATAAAAAAAAGTTCTTCGTTTTTTACATATTGCGTGTTTATTAATATATCCCACCTTAAAAATGTTAAAATATTTCGTCAATATAAGAAGAGAGAGTATATATTTTTTTTCATTTATTTATTTCAACGATGTCATTCTATATTCCCTTTTCATATATATATATATATATAGTAACTCACGAAACTGATCAAATCATACCATTGCATTGTTACGTATTTCTTTTGAAAATTTGTGAAAAGATCTGTAGCAAGAGCATAGATATTTGTCTAATTATATATTATGTTCTTTATATTAAAAGCCGTTTTTGTCGATTGCCTTTTTCGAATAAGTTAGTAAATAATTATTATGCAATATATTTGATTCGCGTCAACGACAGTTTCGCGTCTATGTGTGTGTGTGTATGTGTGAGAAGTCATTGTATATTATTTATATTATATATTTTTTTATATTTTACACCTCTTTATTATTTGCAGTTATTAATGCCAGTTTTACCTCGGCAATATAGATAAAATTTTTAATAATTGATTCAAATATTTTTACTTGATAATATTGATTTACAATCGCGTAATTTGTAAACAATAATAAAACAAGAGTATCTATATTTTAAAGCATTTTAATGGAAAATATAATTCAAGCCACGAAAATATATGCAAGTACACGAAAATACGACCTGATATATTTTACATTGAGATTCACACTAATACCAAAATTTATTTGAAATATAAACCCATTTTAATATAAGACTTCATTTTAACATATAATACTTTATTATTTATTTAATAAAATTTTCTAATATCAACGTCGTCAATTTAAAACTGATTATTGCTAGTCACGGTTTCTTACCTTTCGTGTATGAGTGTATATTATTTTAGATTATAAATACATAATCGAATCGTAATATTTACAAATTCCATATTCATCGATTTTTACGAATATTTTTACACATATTTATTCTCATTTTTATCGTGATCATTTATACATATTTTCAATCCCATAAAAATGTATAGCCAGCTGCACTGAGAAAAATCTCTCGGAAAAAGTTAACACAATATTGTAGACCTTATTTTGTTAGATAAGTAACTTTAAATTGTAATGTAATAGAAAATATGAAATACACCGATTAACTACAATTTTGTAGCAAATTTATTTTGTCACATGCAAACACAAAAACTGTGATTCTGTGAAACAAACGCGCGAATTAATATTGTAATATTTTACAGTCTTAAGCAGTTTGTCAATTGATTTCAGACA
Organism: Temnothorax nylanderi; assembly: GCF_030848795.1. Lineage (NCBI taxonomy): Eukaryota > Metazoa > Arthropoda > Insecta > Hymenoptera > Formicidae > Temnothorax > Temnothorax nylanderi. The sequence goes on along the minus strand of NW_027249180.1, from coordinate 312,925 downwards.
ATCTGAGAATAATTTTTTAGAACAATTTTTTAGACTCATTTACTACAATTTATCCCTGTCCCTATTTGTACTATTATTTGTAGAAGAGATCTTCACAATTGTACTATCTGATGCTACACTTTTTTCTGAGTGTGCATATCTATCATACGGATGCAAAACAGAAATTCGGGTATTAACTATGCGGGGAAATCTATGCTCAGGCTGTTTTTCTTTTTACATAAATCACTACAATTTTTATCTTCTTACGGGTAAATAATGCCCATGGAATTAATCATAACAGTACTTTATGAATATAATAGCAAATCAAATATTTATTCGTACTACAGATATTTTCATCGATCGGAAATATATATGTTGAAAAATGCAAACACACAAAAGCTGAATCTTATTTCGAATTCTGTGAAAATTATTTCCTGACAAGATGTATTCGCAAGGTAAGTATAGAGATTTATGTTGCAAATTACATAATAAATTAAATTCTAAAGTGCATTTACTTATTACTTTTCCGGAAAAAAACACGTTTTCTTAAAATGCTTTTACTCTCTTTTGCAAAATATATAATAAAATATCCTACCCGTAAAACATGGCTTACGTAGAATAATGATAATGTGTAAGTGAATAATGGTATTACAATAAAATATTATTATTATAGGAGTATGATTTAAAATAATAACTCCAATACTTTTAAAATATTTATGGATAAGAAAGCTTAAATAGGTAAATTTTATAATAAACAAAACGTTCGAGTTTCTCGTTAAAGTAAATAGTCCATCAATTTTTATGTATGTTTCGCTGAAATTCATCGTGTTTCTAAATTTATTTTACCAATCCCTATTATAGCCTTTACGGTTCATTGCCTTTGCAAAGCCCTTTGGCTCTCGAAACGAGAGAAATCCGATTTTTACCACTGTTCCACGCAATAGCTTGAATAAAATGGATCAGATCACCACTATAATATTCAAACGGGGAAAAAAGGAGACATTCAATTATACGCGAAATCCATTTGCGAGTCGAAGCGGTTTGACTAAACGTCGAGATCGTTTCGCGTTTCCCGAACATCGGCGCTATATACCGGGGAAATCCCGCAGGATATAGTTTTTCCTCTCTATATAGATATCTCGTCGAGTGGCGCGGAAGTAAAATGGATACGCAGCGGGACGATAAATCGTCACACGCAGGACCTTCCTATAGCGTTTTGTGCTCAACAACGGCCAGGAACAAAAGGGAGGTGCGTCACGTTCGGCTCGATTCGGATCCGACTGGAATTTCACCCCGACGAAAATTTTCATCGCTAGCGCGTAGCTATTTATTTTATTCTCGCTCGCATGAATCGGATTCTGCGTCGTGTTCGCGATCTACGTGCGATAAATCATCTCGATCCTGCAGCCAAACGCCGCATGCCGCGATCAAAAACAGAACAAAAAACAAACGACGGAAATGCAACAAAGCGGACTTTGAAAAATTCATCTCGCCCGAGAGGAGTGATTCTGGATTTTTCCTCCTTTTTCACCTTTTTTTTCATTAAAATCCTGCGAGCATAACCGGCAAACGCTTCCTGATTTTGCATTCACACCGATTTCATTTAGAAAAATAATTGGCGTCGACAAATTAAAATATGCCGTTGATTTATTATTTACTGTTAGTTACTCTCTGCGATACATGAATATTTTTAAAATCTTTGCATTTATTCGCATGTGTTCTTCTATCGTTGTTATTATTACTATTTTTTTAATGTTTTGATTATAATAAAATATCACAGGACGAACCTATGACGACATAGGCTTTCTATAAAGAAGATTTGTATAATATACGCTAAAAAATCGAATTGCTAATTATCGTATCAAAGATTGTGTCAAAAATATTCAAAATAAATTTCAATATAATCTTGTCAAAGGTATTTGAATGAAACGATAAATTTTGAAATTCGATGAATTAGATAAATTTGCGCATAAACGTGCGTATACTTTAATAGGATTTTTCACATATTTTATTAATTAGTTACGTAGCTTTTCGATGCAAAGAATCCATATAAAAAACGGATATCACACAAAGAGAAATTAGAATAAATATAAATTTTTATTAATTCAATAGAAGACAACCAGCGAAATAAAGCAGCGCATATATAAAATTCGACATTTAGTCGAAATGCGAGATATCGAAAATATCGTTGCGCGAGTAAACGAATAATAATTATTCATGCAAATGCAATAAATAAATTCACTCACCGAACGATGATAATCCCTGTCCCGCTGCTTCCGCATTCCATTCCTGTTATAAAATTTTAAATTTATTAATAAAAAGAATAAGAAGCCATATGTAAATCGTATTTGGATAAACACACGTGTAACAAAAATGTAGCACATATTTTATATAATTATAATACGTTTTTTTAACCAGTATAATATTATAATTATATTTTATATTAATCGCGAATATGTGTGTGTTTAATTTTACAGCTGTTTCATACGTGAAAAGCTTTTGCAAAATTCAAACAATTTTCGCAGACAAAGTTTATGAGTTAATAATGCGAAACGTAAGCTGCATGTAAACTGTAAAGCATCTCTTTCCTCTAACAAATTAAATCTAATATATATATATATATATATATATATATATATATATATATATCCAATAAATAAGGATTACCTATATATAATTTCACTGAGCATTTAGATACCCCAGCTGCAGACGGTAATGAGTATGATGATCCTTATTCGCAAAATAAATGAATCGCGACGCGAAGTCCTTCCTTGCGTGCGCATGGCAATTAATGGCATGGGATCGTAAATCGAATTCACTGAAATCATATCGGTTTCGATCTTCGCTGATAAGCACGTACCCAACAACCGTCCATTTAATACGGAGCAATAAATAACTACAGTAATAAATGTACTCACGTAGAACGGTGCCGCTGCCAGATCTTGCTCCGTTGTTTCGAACACTCATCACTCGCGCGAATACGAACCGATCGGACCGGTCGAAACGCGGCCGATTATACGCGTTCTAATTAATACCTACGGTACACCCCCGACACTTTTATCGCACTCCCGACGCGCTCGCGGTGATCGGATCGCGTGACAGACGGACATTAACCGTCGCTTCGCGCGGCGTTTCCGACATGCTCGTCGAAAGCTTCGCGAACGTGCCTGCTCGAAGGTGAAGTTCGCGTCACCCGGCGGCAACTTCACGCCGTTACGCGAATCGCGGCGTCACCCACTCACCGCCCGCGTCGATGAGAGATACGTGTCCGTTTCGTTTCGCCAACACTTCCCGCACCTCGCGCACCCCCCGTCCCTTTCTCCCTCGCTCTCCTTCTCGTTTTATATCTTAAGAATACGGAAAGCGGAAAGTACGGTGCTGAGCGAAGCCGTAACGCCAATTTCAAAGTTCGATCGCTTCGAGAGCCGACAAAAGGCCAATTATCGCCGAGTATCCTATAGTCGCCCCGGCCGACGCCGACGATCCGCTCGGCGATCTAACCTCTCGATCGAACCAACGAATGCGTATTCGACACGGCGAGGCTTTTCGCGAAAGCGAGATCGGCATCTTCGATCATTGTCATGCGCCGCGCCGCTCCGATAGTCCGGAGCGATCTGAGCGTTTCGGAGCGACCTTCGCGCGCGGCGTCTCCTGTCTCCAACGTCAGTCCTACCCCCTACGGGGTGGGGGGACTCGCGCGAGACAAACAACCTCGATTCTCGGAATCCCTCGTCAAAATATCTAACGTACCAATTCCCGTTCAAAACACAGTCGCGCGCGGGCGGCGTACATGGCAGTCGGTCGAGTGCTCCCGCCGACGCCGAGAGCAACGTTCTCGCTATTGGGTCGCGTATTCGCGTATAATACGATGTAATACGATTACTTGGGATTTCTTATCTCGCGCGGTACGCTTGTATGCCTTGTATTAACACTCGCCTCGGATGCCGTGACACTCTAGTGCGGGCAGGACGCGGAAATGCCTGAGAAGTGACGCGGTGGCCAATCACTTTCGCTCTTACGGATGCGGATGAAGCGGTGAACTGATTGGCTATCGCGTCGCTTCTTGGTGCGCGGCAATATCTAACTACATGAACCATATAACGTGAATCAGGGTATTAATCTCGCGATATTTGATTTAAATTTTTCATGAACGCGTCTCGAAAAGAGAGATTATTTCAGGAAAAGTAGTTTAGAAAGCGCATAGTGATTTTTTAATAATATTATTTCCTATCTTTAATTGTTCACTGGATATAAGTGTAAGGCCGGTATTCATAGTTGGTTCTTATTTTAAGATCGTCTTAAGTAATGTCTTAAGATGCTAATACGGCTCTGTGATTGGTTAATGGCATCTTAAGATCGTACTTAAATATGAGATTCGACTATGAATGCCGGCCTTAAGACTCGATTATATTAAAGAATCATTAAGCGTTTACTAAGCTGATTTTTCTTGCTGAACGCAACCCGAGCACTCGTGAATTCAGCTCGTTTTTTAGTATACGAAGAAATCGTAAACTCGCTCGGCTCGATCAAACGTTGGAATAACTTTCTTGAACCGAGATAGTCAAGTATGTGGAAGCTTTAAATCCGGCTCTACGTGACTTAGTTTTTCGACCGCTCTCGATTAGCCTCGCGTCATACATTGCAATTTATACAATTCAATTTTAAGCACTAGGAGAAAAGCCCGAATCGCGAATGTAATAAAATTTAATTTACTCCATCAAGAGCTTATAATTTGATTACCGGAGAAATCTCGGTTAATCATGTAATTAAATTAATTACCGCATTACGCTTACAAATCCTTAACGGTTTAATACGATTATTTTAAATATAATGTTCAAATATAATGCTAATGCATTGCGAACATATCGCATCCCGAGAAGAATACTGTCACAACTAAAAAAAAATTCAATTTTGAGTTAAGCCCATAAAAAGCGGGCCTAAAATGTTATCTACGTGTTGTAACAGTGTCTCAAGTGACTCAAGTCTATATGCGAAATCCGTTGCACGGGGCAGAAATGTCATTATTTTTTTTTAACTGATTATACATATGTATTGTGATTTCCTGGATGAATAGTTTTATAAGTGAATTGGACAAATGAATCACAGCAGACCTCTTCACGAAACAGAAATTTAATTAAATTTGATTTTTCTCTCTCCTGAAAATTGTACATTTTTGAATTGTGACACAGTGTTCTTCTCGGGGTGCGATATGTTGCGTGTTATGCACATATCAATAGATTTATAAGTGAATTGACAAATGAATCACAGCAGACCTCTTCACGAAACAGAAATTTAATTAAATTTGGTTTTTCTCTCTCCTGAAAATTGTACATTTTTGAATTGTGACACAGTGTTCTTCTCGGGGTGCGATATATGTTGCGTGTTATGCACAGCTATTCTTGTTTTCGAAGCTTTTAATGAAAAATTGCGAACGGCGCGATCGGATGATAGCGCGAGAAGTGGATCTTAGTTGTTTACGTCTTACTGCATACTTCTGCTGCCATTGTAGACGACGCTTGAGGTTTCGACCAATCGCATTACTCAATTCGATTACGTACGGCCGAATCGAGTAACGCGATTGGTTACCTTATACTGTTACATCTTACTCAAAGTGTGTGTGTGGTCAGCGGTATGTACGTGTCGCGTCGTGAGTGTTTTATATTCGTGGCGCAGCTGACCGTCGCATGTCGCTGGACGCAAGAGTGACTAGTGAATAGTGAATCCCGCGTGCGAGGGTGGAATACATCAACGGCGATCCGCATCGGCGCGGCGTACCAATTAGCACCGTATGATATCGCGATCAAGAGCGATTCGCGAGCGGCTCGCGAGTCTGTTCGTCGAACCGTCCGTCGAGTCATCGATCAGGATTTCGCATATATAGACTCGAGTCCATCAGCGCGAGATACGCTCTAATACTCGCGTTTCGCGTTAAAATAACGCCGTTACGTCACGCGCAGGCCGCGATCGAGCATCAGGAGTCACGCGAGAGGCTGTCTAATATCGGAGCAAAAACGTTAATTAAGGTACGTGAGAAAACACCCGTGTATGACTCCCGAATGAAGACGGCGTCGAAATCGGCGTCGGTCATCGAAATGGCTGACAGCGTCGCGCTATTTTTTTTTTTTTTTTTTTTTTTTTTTCGAACTTTCAATGGCCGAGGGTGTACCGGGCGCGTAACGAGTTATCGAGAGTTTCCGCGAACAATTCCGGCCGTTGGCGTAGTCCGCGCGCGATCACGACTTTTCCGCTGAAGGCGAGAGGGTGGAATCAAGCGTACGTCACGTTATTATTACGTAAAACGCTGTACATACGTTATATGTATGTCGGGAGAGTTGTGCGAACGGATCGACGCGACGGGACGGGTCGTCACGTTTTCGCATTTCTCGTTATGTATTTAATCGGAGGTGCGTTAAGCCCCTTGCACAATGTCAGGCAACGGGCAATAAGAACAGGGAATAGAAATCAGAAATCATGTATAAATGCAGAATAAACAGTGATACAGGCAATAGACACAGAGTTTCCGTCACGTTGGAAAGTCTGTGCCTATTGTCTGTTGCCAACCAATCATAGCATTCAAATTTTTTAGGTTGTAATTAACCATTTTTTGGTTATTTCCTATTCCTATTGCCTGTTGCCTGGCATTGTGCAAGGGGCTTTATGTGCGCGCAACAAAGCGACGGACGATCGCTAATTGGTGCGCGAGATCATAATTAACAGCGTGCTTCCGATCGACACGTGCCTGTATATGTACGTGCGAGAGAGGTGGCCGCCTGAAGGAGCATAGTATCGGCCGGGAGCCAGGAATGCGGAATGCAGGATCACAAGATGCAGGATGCAGGAGCAATGGGACGGCAGCGGCGCCGCGTTCGTCGGCCGGTGAGTAAATTTTCATGCCCCGTGATATTTGCACGAGTGTTCATTTATTCGCGGGACAATCTGGCGTCCGTCCGCGTCGTTGCGTTACATTGTTACAATAAACGCGATTTTCAACAAAAGTCCCGTGCTCCCGTAAATTAATAAAAGATCGGAATTTATCTCGATTTCCGCGTTAATTGTGCGGCGCAATAAAATTTAAAATTCCTATTGCGTACTTAAACAAAAGCGATCCAAGAAGAGTATTTATTATAAATTATATATGAATAATTGTTCGCGTTCATTCGGTATAAAGAGCGACATTCGTTGCAATGTCATTTTTTTCCACAAACATTAGCTTATCCGTGAAAATCTGTTTAAAAAAGAGCTAAATTAAACAGCTTAGTTAAAAGCAGTCATAAATATGGAAAAAAAGTGGAGACACATTTGAAAAAAATGACAGGAATAAATGTTTGCGCTTGATACATATCCTATATTACTTTTTCATTTTAAAACGAAACGGCAGGAAATTTACATTGTAATAATTGTCCGCCTATTTTTGAGCCGGCGCGCGGCGTATTCCGCAACCGTTTTGTTTCATTTTGCTTCATAGCATAGCTGGCTGTTTAATCTGCTTTTGTAAATATTATAGTGTTCACCGAACTGTTGAACGACAGCGGATTACGCGTGGACGGCCGTTTATGTATGTTTATTACCTTTGTGTTTTATCTTTTAATCTACAGAGACGCAGGAGCAGGTAGCGGCAACTTTTGCAAAATTGCCACTAATTACACAGCATGCAAACAGAATTTCAACGCTCATTTTCCTCCTGTGTCGAAAAACACATTATTATATACAGTGTGTCCTATATATCGCGTAGTAAAGTGCGACAAATTTATTATATGAGACATTCTGTGTTTGATGACGCTTTCTTTTTAAAAACTTCTATTGAAATATTATTTTTATTTTCTAATTGCAAACGATTCTTAATACCGTGGGCCTTTTAAGGCACAGTCGATTTTTCACATTTGTAATTCCTGAGGTAATGGGAAAAAATGCAACAGTTCCGGCCTATGTAAATATAGAAATCACTTTTTGAAACTTTCAAGATAATACATGAATTTTTATATTTTATATTTTTTGTAACACAGAAACGCTTTCAAAAAACCCTTTGGAGTGTCCGGGTGCGAGTGCTCCAAAAACACGATGTCCGCGCAGTGTTAAGCTTCCTGAATCATTTATTTTTCTAATCTCTCATGTAACTGAAAAACTAGTATTTTCTTGATGTTTTAGTTGAAACCATTTTAGACGATTTGAAATTCATATCGGAATTTAGAATAGAATTCTATTTATAATTTTATATATCGTGTAATTCAAAAGACATTTGAAAAGAATCAGAAGTATACGTATGTATAAAATATAGATTAAAATACACATTAACAAACACAACAGAGAGACATAAATAGAAACACGTCTTTTTATTGAATTAATCTCTCCTGAAATCTGATGCAAATTATATCTAAAGTCATCTAAAATAAACTTAAGTCTAAAATAAACTTAAATATTAACGTCAAGTTGTTAGAAAAATATATCATAGAAATTATAATAAATTAATTAACACATCCTATTTTATATATAAACATATATAAATTAAAAGACTCCACTATTTTTTTATAATTTCCATATTTTTTATTTCCCAATACCGCGATGTCTTACATGTTAAAATATAGTTATTAAAAATAAATCTAAAAAATTATGCATTGTGGAATTAAAATGGCAGGAGTTTCCATTCTTAGCACTCATAAATACAAGTATTCGAATACAAAGAATAACGAATTTTTTCGCTCTCGAGTTCAATTTCTTTTGTTATCTCCCAATGATCCAAAGGAAGACAAACTCGTTGCCATCGAAGGGGCAAATCGTTGACGACGGCCGGAAAATTGTAAACTAACTTAATTGACCGTGTGCTTTCGTGCGCAGGTAGCTCTGGAAACTTCCAACAGCTCGAAGCTTCCGTCCGCACGATATAGTAGCCGAAGGGAAAACTTCCCTTCGTTTCGTCTCGTTCAACCCTTCGTCAGGTTCTCACCTCGTTTTCTCTCTCTCTCTTCTTTTCCTCCCTTCCCATCTCCTCTCCCTCTCCCTCCCCTCTCTCTCTCTCTCTTTCTCTCTTTCTCATTTCTGTCACGATTTCCTGACATACCCATTTTCTATTTCGTCTGCTTTGTCGTTTTCGTCAAAAAGTTGGCGTTAAGTGGCGGAATGGTTCGTCAAGCCGCGTATTAAGCCGTTACGAACGTTTCGATACGCAAAAGTTACGATTCGCAACCGTAACTTTCCACTTTCTTTGTCAGCCTGCTAAGAAACTCGATTACGAAATCGCGACGAAGGAAAGTCGAGACGATATCTCCCTTCTTTACGCCCGCACAACCTCGTAACTTTGAAACTACCGTCGTAAGTACTTTCCCTGCCATTGCAGAGGCGAGTAGTTTCTTTCGGGTATTGGGCAGACAGTGTTAGGAAAATAAATTATCGTGAAATTATGATAATTTGCATATATATGTTATAATGTTTATTCTAATATTATTAAAATTTCTTATTTATTTACTGTTATTAGTATATAATTTTAATTAACTTTTATTATTAATTAAATTTACTGTTATATTCATTTATCTACTTTTATTGCTGTTTATACTTAGAAAATTCTAAAACTTTTTTATTTAATTTAAATAGAATTTATAAAGGAGAAGATATAACATTAAACAACAAAGGTCGCGCTATAATTTTCGGCAGTTGAAAAAATTTAATTAAAATTTATCTTTCCCCGCGCTTTTTATTTTAATATAATTATACATACGCATTGCAGAGTAATGGTGTGGAGGAAAAAATATAAAATTATACTTAGAATTACAGAAACGTTTATTTTTTATAATAAAGGATTTGGTCATAAGTTATTTATTTGTTTTTCTTTTTCTAAACAATATTCTCTTTTTATTCGGAAAATCGTAAACTGGTTGCAAACATAACTATGAATTTGTAAGCTGAAACAAAGAAATACAGGTTAAATTTACGAGCAAGCTTTTTCAGTCAGCAAAAATGCGTTCAAGATTCCTTGCAAGATTTTCAAAGGCTTAGATCTCTACCCGATACAGTAAACTCAAACGAGTAAAACCGACAGAAGATTCGTTCGGACGCGCACCGGCATCTATATTGCGGCCAGCCGCGTATCTTCTATTGAAAGTTTTAGTGCGCCGATCGAATCCTCGGAACAAAAGGAAAAATACGATCGCGAACATATGAGCGGATTCCGAACTTCTTATTCATACTCTCAATCGCGATTGTCCTCGAAGAAGAATCCAATAATAAATTTCTCAAGAGCGCGATCGAGAAAAGAAACAACGGTAAAAAGGAATTTCTAAAGAAATATTTATAACTAACAGAAAATTCATACCAATTCATTTCAATATGAAATATCAGTCCAAAGGTATTTGTAATTCTCTTTTTTAAATTACACGAAGAATGAACTTTTTATTTTTTTAATAAAAATTTTATTTTACTAAAGAAATGATTTCTGATTCCTAGACGATCTTAGAAACTTTTTTATGTATATAACTTGTAAACATAAATTTATTAGCTATTCAATAATTTCTGTATTACTCCGAGATTCGAGATATAAATATACATAATTATGGTTTATCGTATTAAAATTCTGTTGCCGGCGTAGAGGCGTTCAGGCATCTGTTTATTATAATTATGAACTTTAACGGATTAAATCTTCTATTGATACTCGCACATGCATAATGTATATGTGTGGGTATCTACAAATTTTATCCATTAAGCATTTAATATATAATAATAATTTTATCTTGAAAATCTCACATATTACTTTTACGTAAAAAATGATAACATATCTCGAAAAGCCACGAATCCTTACGTTCTACCTAAAGATAAAAAGCTATACTTTTCGAGTCCAGCGCAACACATCCACTTTGCAGTATATATATTCACGCCGCGAGAACAAACAAAAACAGATGAGTCTGCGTTGTGAGGCCGGTCGCTGGCAAGGAAATTCGCTCACGGCCCTCACAGGTTCCAGTTAAAATAGTCGGACGGGCGAGAAGAAAGATCGAGGCGTCCGCCGGCTTGAGAAAAGCGCAGCTGCGCCCGGCAACGGTGGCAAGAGCGCTTAAATCCCTGAAAAAAAGGGAGAATGGGATTTTTTGCCGGTCTTGCCTGCCTGATGCGCTCCTGGCCATCGTTGTCCCTCGGGAATCACTTCCTTCTCGTCTCCTAGCCGCGCTCTGCTTCTGCCGAGTTTAAAATTATTTTTATCCGCGGCAAGGAAGGAAAATATCCGCGGCATTTACAGTGCCTTACTTCTTTTTTTCTCTCTTTCTCTTTCTTTCTCTTCTCCTTCCTTTTTTTTACGTCACATACATTTTTCCGGTTGCAATCCAGCGAGAAAGGACTCTCACGACCCTTTTCGCCATTTGTCCTCGACAGATAATTAATTTTTGACTCTAGGAATGCGCCGCGGAGCCCGTCTACTCACTTCCAAGTTTTGCCATGATGGATTCTTATTTCATTTTCTCTAAATAAAGTCTCGATTCGTGAGAATAGATCTAATATAGAAAAACTAACATACCAATAATAACATAAAAGAACATTTGCAACAAATAAAGTATGACGCGTTACGTTTGAAGATTAAAAAACCGTGTTTGCAGTCATAAAAATATATTAAAAATTCTTAGATAGCATATCTCATTTAACATTAATTTATCACAATTTCTCACATTTATTATAGTTTAACATATCTATGTGGTTTCTTGCATTTAGCTACATGCGATAAATTATAAATTAAAAACATATTAAAAACATTGCAGTTTCTTTGGATTTCTTAGAATTTATGTTAATTTTTATCTTTGCTTCGAAGAAGATGATACGAAAAGTTTGATCAGTAATCCAGCTTGCTTCTATTTGTTTGGTTTTTACCTCGTTTGTATATAGCGTTACGTTTTTCTTACAATTAGTGTCGGATCAGTTCCTTTTCTGCTCCGAATTAATCGTCCTGAAATTAAAGATCAAAATCGACCGGGCAAAAAAGAGCCTTTGACGAAATTACACATTTCGACATTAAGACGTTGTAATCCAATGAGCGTCTCTCCTATTTGTTTAATATTCTTTTCTATTTTCCCATTCTTCTCTCGGAGGCGCTTTTCGCTCTCGGTATTCCACCAACATTCGTTATGCCGTTATCTCATATCTTTTGTAAGCTCCTTCTACAGCGACGACTATAGTCCCGCTGCCGGCGTACGACGCTTCTGGATAAAATTTTTCAAGATTTCTTCCGTTTTCGTTCTCGCAATAAGATCCATAGCGAACGCTATTAACGTAATTAGTCCCTAAGGAAAGAGAGAGAGAGAGAGAGAGAGAGAGAGAGAAACAGAGAGAAAAATAAAGAGAGTGAGAGAGAGAGTGTCAAGAAGAGCTCTTTACTTCTCGACCATTAACAAAGATCCTTCCACTCCTACGGTGGCTCCGTTCAAATTTCTTCAACATCTTGGAGCATTTTTCGCGAGCCGGCGGTCGTTTTACTTTTTTTTTTTTAAGACCATGACGAAAGTGGAACGACCTCGGAAATATGCTCTCTTGCACATTTTTCCATCATACTACCGGCACGCCTCGTCCTCAAGAATAACGAACTCGCTTGGTTGATTAAGTTCCGCCTCATTCTCATTTTCGTCCCGGTATTCACCATACATTTGCGATTTTTTTCCACATGTTTTTTCCAAAGTGCGTCCGATATAATTAATGTCGCGAAAAATTTGAAACTTTGTACTTCATCTCTTCATCAGTATTTCATCTGACATACACAAATACGCGCGTGTGTCAAATATTATACATAAACTGGCGTGCACAAATTTTAATTATTGATTCGTAAAGAATGAATATCTCTGCTATATATACATGTAAAGAAATTAGTGTCAAAAGAAAATAAAAAGAACGACTTTGAATATGTTATTTAAACTCAACTTATTTCCTTATCACTGAATTATTGTTTCTTGTTACGATTCGAGATTGAATTTTTTACTTGAATTGATATCTCAGATAATATCTACAGTAAAGTATCGCGTGTAATCAATTTTTTCAACAAGTTAATTACTCCTTCAAATATTTTTTCCTCTACCACCAATCCCATGAAACATCCATGACCTTTAGTTATCACCATCATCATCTTCAAGCTTGGATCCGAAAGATCGTCGAGGGTTTGTCGTGTTTCCCCTAAATTAATTGTTCGCCACCCAGACTAGCGCGGATTAGATGGCACGAGGGTTGAATTGCTGATGGGTTTCTTTAGTATCGAGTGGTTTGAAGGGCACGAGATAAAGGAGCAATAAGGTTGCAGACGCAAGCGTGAGAGAGAGAGAGAGAGAGAGAGAGAGAGAGAGAGAGAGGGTGAAGAGGAGGAGAAAGGGAGATAGAGTGATGGAGAGAAGCAATGATTTACGAACGTGCCGGATTTCCGATTAATCGTTATCATTTATCTTTAATGGTATACGATATTTCTCGCAGACACAGTAAATTTAGTAGATCAGATATCACAAAACCTGAAAATTAACATAAAATTAAAATGTCTTTCTCTTTGTGTTGTTATATTATAACAATTATAACGGAAGTAATAAATATGTAGAATATTTATTATTTGAAATAAATAAAAACTGTGTTATCAGGGTACCGTCAAGAATTAAATAATTTTACTAGGATAATACCTTCTATGTAGTTTTTTATATTTTTTATATATTCTTCTCATAAAATCTTTCTTAAAAATATATTTACTTATATTATTTATTATCAAAGTGTAAAAGTTAAAAAAATACCATTGAGAAATCCGGCGAGCGAAGAGGGAAGATAATCGTTGATGTTTCTTCACAGGGCTCCTAAATAAACTCGTGAGGCGCAATAATTCACGGTGAATGCAAGGTGCGTCGACAAAGTTTCACGTGTGAGTGAATCGTGCGCTGAAACAAAACTTTGAGGGAAGTATTTATCGTTTGTCTCTTCTTCAAGCAGTACTTTTCCTCGATTTCAATCTCTCTGTGCTCGCGCGCAAACATGCTTTAAACCTTTCTTTTCGAGTTGCATTCTGCTTGTCACAGTTTCCGTGCATGTCCTAGAAACCAACAAGACTGAATTGTCTTTTCTTTCAATAATTCTATTTTTAATTTTGCAAATAAGAGAAAATTGAAGGATAGTTCTAATCAAATAAAAATTAAACTAATTTGGTTGAACAGCTTGTCACGTTTCATAAAAATGCTACAATTGAGTGACATTTAAAACTGTAAAAGAATAGAATGGGTGGTACTGAAATACTGTTTCTAAAAGATAAATTTAAAATATTATCTTAATTTTGCATTTAAAATATTGCCATAGCATATATTATGATAATTTAAAAAAATAATTTAATAAATTTAATAAGAGTAAAAGAGGAGAACAATTTGACAAGAATTATAAAGGAATAAAAGGAAGTTACATTACATACCCACTATTTTCACGATCCATTTAGTTTCAAAACTTCATGATTGCCCAGATATTTATTTTCAAACTGTTGTTTTTTATTCTTTGAACAATAAGAAATTTAATATGTACAAAATAAAATCTACAGACTCAGACAACGTGCCAATTTCAATATTTTGAGCAAACTATTAAAAGCTTTTAGTTCCTAAAATTAAAAAGTTGTCAACAAGTTAACAAGATTTTCGGGATGTCACTTACATGATTCAAAAGACTCACTTTATTTCAGCTTCATATATATTCACACAGTAAGACGACAGCGGACAAGGCGTCGAGAAAAGACCGTAATTAAGAATGCAAGACGAAATGCACTTTAAAAGTAGAAGGACGCCCTCGAGCTCTCTCTTTCTCTCTTGACCCGAAAACAAATGTCAGTGGCTTTAAAGCGGGCAAATGTCGCTCGCTTCCTACGAGGACTTTGCCCAGGTTGTAACGATCGTTGTCGTCGTCAGGGGCAGGCAAGCAGAGGAAAGTTTTGGCCACGTTCCAGCGGTATAAAACCCTGAAACGGACTTACAGGCGCTAACATCTTAGCCCTCCGACAGGATTAAGCCCTCTCGAAATGCACGGAAATTTACTGAAGCTCCCCTTTATTGTTGTCGAGATGTCTTCTCCGATCTGTTCTGATTTTCCCCTGTTAAAAATCAACTTCGCAACACTCCTCCCTCCCCTCCCCAGTACAATATTCCCCTTTTTTGTTAATCTATCTTATATTAACGTGACTCGCCTTATATTAACGTGACTCTGAACCTTTTTATATAACTTCACTTTCTGAACTATCGATTGATTACTGAGGTGTTAAACAAATCCATCGTTAATTATAATTGTTCTAATTTTTATATCCACGTATCATTAATGCAAGAAATGCTAAAATAATAATCTGACAAAAAATTTACATTAAAAATTAATATCGCGAAAAGAATATCATATGTTTTAACTACGTAATTTATATATTGTAGATTACTTTTATAATTTATTATACTTTATCTATTTTAATTTAATATCTCTTTTTTCATATATATATTGTATTACATTTTGACTATACACATACGCACATACGCATATAAAATCAAATATTTTATTATTTTTATTGTCCAATTTGTAACTGCTAGAAGCCTTAATTTCAATTCCCAATGTTGCAATTTACGTGGTCTATTAAAAGAATGGCCCCTCCACTATCTCAACAACGGTTCTGACTACGTGCAACTATTTTCACCATTTTTCCATCCAAACTACCGTCTGCCATTTTTTTCCGTCCTCATTTTCCCGGCTTGTTCCCAGGGCTTTTTCAGAATTAATCCCTAGGCACCTACTACCTTCTCCTAATTGCTTCCTGCTGGTAATACTTTCATTTCCACGCCTCCGCGCGCCGTTGTAACATGTCTCAATTCCTAAGTGAGTAACCCTCCGGCCACTTGCCTCTTCAACCCTTTTCCTACTCGTCTTGCTTTTTCTCTCAAAAGCTCAGTCAGCTAGGGTGGTTAATCCTTTCCCCCACAATTGTTCATGTATTTAAATATTAAAAAGAAAACTTAAATATCTTCTTTATTATATCAAATGATATAAAAATGCAGATTTTTAACTCTTTTGTATATTAATATTGAACTTTTTTATTACATAATTATTATTTGGATATAACAATGATAAATACATTGCAACATGCGCTAGGGAAAGCGCGTTTAACCTGGTGTCAGATTTGAACCGTTTTGGAGATTTGAATAATTTTGAATACTCAAATTTAGAGCACTGTTCAAAATTAACCTCTAATTCAAATATGCTTTCCTTTGGCATAAGATAAAGCAGTTAAACACGGCAGTTAAACACGGCTCTTGTGCCTTGAATCGTCTCCGTTGTCAGACGATTCCTTTGTGTGACATTAATACCACGCTATTAGGGCGAATAAATTTTCCTTATCCTAAAAGTCTGTCACAACCAATTTGCCAACCTTTTTCTTTTGATTTTTAATCCGAAGTTTTAGTTAGTACAAATAAAATAGCAAATATGTTTAACAAGCGATATATATAGGAAAAGAGAAATAATGAAAAATATGAAAATATAACGAATAATGAAATATAATCGATATACATGCATATATATATGTATTTATGAGTGTTATTCTTTTTTTTGAATTTATTTCATATATTTTGAAAAAGAAGACTATTACGAATCTATTACGAATCACTAATTCTAAATATTTTTGTGAAAAAAAAATGTATTAAATATAATTGTTAAGTCGAGATATTAAAATTTTATCTCTTCCACATTTTTAACTTAAAGGCAATATGTTAAATATGGAAAATACTAGATTTAATTTGAAAGACTTATGTATTTTATTTAATTGGCGTTTTATTAGTAATTTTAGGTAATTATTTAATATAATATAGGGCCTTTTCCGAATTTTGATATTTTCTTGCGGCTCTCTTGGTAAAAACCTTTGTTGTGACTCTGACAGTGATAATCAATCGGGGGAGCCCGAAAAATATGTACCCTATCTATTTTTTAATCTATTTTTTTTTAAGTATTGCATATACACACACACACATATAAAAAAATAAGAAAAAACTAATTTTATTGAAAGTAATATGCATTTTATTATTTTATTGGAAAATATATAAATGTGGTTGATAAATATATTGCCACATATTTGTACATTTTAACAATTTTCTGAAAAATAAAACACTAAACAAATGCGTAATATAGGACATATAAATTTTAAGACTAAAATATATTTTATTATTAACTTATTTTGACATACATATATTTAACATATACATCAATTTTTCTTAGTTTTATACACATAAATTTTTTAATAAGTGTCTTGTATTGTAAATTTTTATTTTATTAAGATTTTTCTTGTTTTGTATAAATAAAATAAAAATCTGTACAAAAAATAATTTTATCAAATACTTCTTTTGTGATAAAATCTTGATACGAATATTTATAAAAAGAACGACCTGCTACATCGTAACACGATGTATTCGTTGAAGAATTTCTTGTATCTTTGATATTGAAAAATTCGGACATTAATATTACAATACGCTTTTTACATTCCTGTTGAAAAAAATCTTAAATATTAAGATGTATATTCCGCGCGAAATTTCTACAACTACATTAATTTATTAGTCATTTCTATTTTCTCTTACATATTTTGATAATTCCCATTTTCCTATATTTAAATAATTTCAAATTATTTGCTGTCAATCATATTAATTGATAGTGCATTGATGAGTGCATATTTAATAATTTTCAATGTTGTATTTGCTGTTATTATCGCGTATTATCGACGACCTTACAATTTATTAATTATTCATTAAACATGTGTGTGTGTGTGTGTGTGTGTGTGTGTGTGTGTGTGTGTGTGTGTGTGTGTGTGTGTGTGTGTGTGTGTGTGTGTGTGTGTGTATATTACACGTGTGGGAAAATAATAATGAGCAATTACTTTAGATAATCAAAAATAATGTGTTAACATTTTTTACTTTTTTTACTTTTTTTTTGCAAAAATAATAATAAAACAGACTTTATTACACAAGACTTTATTAACCACAAAGAGAGAGAGAGAGAGAGAGAGAGAGAGAGAGAGAGAGAGAGAGAGAGAGAGAGTTTTATATTTTACTTCTTATATTTTCAACTTATTACAACTGAAAAGAATGTTAAATTAATCGATAATATAAGTATTTTTTATGCTGAGACTATTTCTGTAGAAAGTTTTTTAATTAATCAGAATAAAAGTGCACGAAGCGAGTATTCGCTAATAACAATTTAAAGTATTGGCGCCGGACAATCAGAAAAAAACTATCACGATATATCGGATTGGTTGATTGCAACGAGAATTTTACCGGAACGGGCAGAAAAGTCACCATCCGCTTAGCAGTAAATTAATAACACTGCAGCAATCAGACAGTAATCTAAATGAAAAGCAAAAAAAACGTGACGGAAGTATATAAGAGTCGATTCAGTCAAACGGCTTAAATAAATTGTAATAAATCGAGAGGAAAACAATGATAACATTAAGTTAGAAGATTCAGATAATATCTGAGAGAGTTTGCATGAATATAATTTATAATTATTGCAAAACCGCAAAAAGTCACCACAAATAATATTCCACAGAATTTTCAAATATGACAATGTGTGGTTGGTGTTTAATTTATAAGCGAATAATTTGATAATGATGTAACAAAATTCAATCTTATTTTTTTGTGAAATGCACTATTAAATATGTGTACATACAAATAATGTGTATATCTAAAAGTTTATCTATATAATATATTCTATTTAAACATAATAAGAAAATAAAAATATAAAGAAAAAATTATAAGTATTAAACAGAAATATAGTTTTAGTTATTAAATATTGTAACATAATAAAATTTGTAAATCTTTTGAGGTTTATTCCAGTTTTACGTACTGCAATATAATCGATCGAAGAAAATTCTCCCCCCCCCCCCCCTCTCTCTCTCTCTCTTTTCAGTGTAAGATAATTCATTCGAGCAAGGAATTTCGAAGACGCCCGAACAGTTTTAGCTTGCTAGTGGTTCTGGCGTGCAAACGTTGCAAATCGAATTTAAATCTACGAGGTGCAAATGCCAAGGAACAAGCAAGAAGAGGTGGAAAAACCGAAGTGTAGTTACTACATTTAGGATAATTAAACGTTCTGGGCTAATTTTACGCAACGGCGATGAATTAACGAGGTGCCGCGCCGGTTTCTTCGAAAACAAGGAGCGCTCGATCCAAACCAAATTAAGTGGAAGTAGTTCTCTGATTGTTGGGCTAGCATTTGCACCAAAGATGGGACAGTGACAGCAGGATTATACGAAACCAGAGACTAAATTCAAAAAGAAAAACGCGTACCTCCGGTTCTCTCGTAGCCGTTTCTCAGGACAGAACGCGCAATTTAATTTAATTAAACTCCGACTCGACAAAAAGTTCCGGGCGAAACTTAAGTGATGCTTTTCATACCGTGAAATGTGTCGTGCTCCGGAATTTTACCTTCTGAGCAACACAAGAACTAGCAGGGAGTTGTCCAGATATAAAGACAAGGGAAAAAAGAGAGACAGATACAGAAAGAGAGAGAGAGAGAGAGAGAGTTAGAGAGAGAGAGAGAGAGAGAGAGAGAGAGAGAGAGAGAGAGAGAGAGAGAGAGAGAGAGAGAGAGGGGGGGATAGAGAGAAAAAGCTGCATACGTTGCATTTTTGCCGATCTTAACTCTTGCAGCTCTGGATTTTAGCTTTTTAATCATTTTGCGTGCAGAGTAAAGCAATAACGTTCTTCAATATTTCCAGTGAAGTTAGTACTTGCGAAAAAGCATACACAACTTAGACACACACTTGCAGAATATTTCTTTCAGCCACAGGGCATTTAAGACGTTTAAAGTCGACTTTCCTGTTTAGCAGAAAAATGAAGAAAGATTATTGTTTGCTGAAATCTTTTAATTTCCTGCATTGAATATCTTAACATTGAAGCTTCCGAATACGATTTCTTTTTTAACGTAAATTACCAATTAACAAGATTTTATGGCCTGTTCCTTTGTGTTAATAAAAATTTACAATAAAATTAGATATAGAACACATAGATCACGGCTTGTTTCCATCGGTAGAATACTTCTTGATTTCTGATGACGTATCTTATTTGCACGGCAATTTGGCACGGAGGGAGGCTTCAACGAACTCGCTTGATCGGTGCAGAAAATAGAGAGCCGAGGAATACACGTATATGCGCCGAAAACGGGTGAGAGCGAAAGAGGGAGGAGCGAGCCAAGTTGCGGGAATGGAGGCGCAGTTAGTTAGCTAGTTAGTATTTACTGCGGATAGAGACACATGCCTAACAAAGCGTGCATCAGCTCAGCGGCAACGAATCCGCGGAGTTTCGCGTCTCTCGTTCTCAACCGTCGAACTGCACCTTTTGCGAAATACAGCGTGTCGTAACAGCGCACCAAGTACATTGAGACGAACGTGTTCCGCGAATTACGACGGAAATTGACACTGGGTAATTGGCGTAATTATGCCTTATTGTCGCCGATACCGAGGCGATACTTGATATTCATGCTGCTATTTAGCGGCGTATTTAGCGATGAATGTAGCACTCTAATCCTATATGCTTTATCCGATATTATTTCCTTATATACGCGGTGACGTATCTCTAATTTGACATAAGCAGTTATTGTATATACATATCGCGGTATCTTGCTCCCTGAACGGTGCAACAAACGTTCCGTGATTGTTGCAAATTGAGTTTCGTAATTGGCATGATTACATGTCATTCCCATCGAGTTCGAGACGACGCTTGGTATTCATGTTGATATTCACAGTGCTGTATTTGTATACCTACAGGCATCGATTAATTAACATCGGTGTTTAATCAGACTCAAAACACGAGAAGAGAATAAATCCGTGATTATAGTGAAAATTGGTATAATTAACGCGTCGATATAATATTTGATATTCGCATAAGTATCTAACATATATAAAATTTTATCGTGCAATGTACAAACGCGATAGACTGAAATGAAATATTCTGTCTCTGATGGCATCTATAGAATTGAAGAAAGCTTAATATTCTTCCGACAGAAGTGTAATGCATTCGAACTATTGAGCAGATAGTGCATCCGTGCTTGCGCATGCACGCCGTATATATTCAGGAAACGTCCTGCGATATTTCGAAAACCGTTTAAAGCGCTACGTGACACACGATGAAATATCACGGATGGTTATCTCTTCCCTATACGGAATGCGTCGCATAAGGCGCTGACTTTCCATCGCGACAACTCATCGAAATTATTTTTATTCGTTCGCCGAATTACAATGCACTCAACAAGCGAGATTTTATTCAAAATAAGAAACATGCTTTTGAAATAAATATAATTGGATACAGTTATGCAATAAGAAATCAATTATTTTCGTGACTTTTAGTTCTGTATTGTGCAAAGTGATCAGAAAATAAACAGGAGATTTTCTGAAAATGCATGTAACACATGGAATGATATTTGAAAAGGATTATAGTTCGATCATTATATTTAAGATTACTTTTACGTTGGTGTAGAATTTTATTTCTAATGTTTCGCGAAATTTGCTTTAGCAGAAAAGGTTTTGAAGTGTGTTCCGCATTGCAGAACTGCGTCAAATTTAGAAAGATGTAATTTTTGTTTTTTTAAATTATTTTTAAATTAATTTTATATTATTTTTAATATTTTTAATTATTTTTCTCTATCTGCGCAATTTTTTATTTTTTATTTATGACAAACACATTCGTTGAATTAGAAATTCTGATATCTTTAAATAAACATATTTGGAGAGATCCAGGGGAACACACATACTATTTTATACAACAAATCAAAACGCGGTAATCTATAAAGAGTTAGTATGAAAACTGAATTGTATATTCCGGTGAACGGGGCTGAGCGAATTTATGCGCGATGCGGTACGTGTACCGACTGTCCGCAGAGTACGGTATTATTCCTGGAGGACTCGTAAGGGAGCTGATGGCGTTCGCCACGGGCTATTGTTCGTGGGTGGACGAGAGGAGCTATTAGACGCCTAGTTTAGTGGTTACTGGCCCCCGGTTGCGCTTCTACTATCTCGCTCGACCTCCACCTTGCGCCCGTTTCTGATACCACCCCAACCAACCCCTCGGAGACGGCGGCGGTTTGCTCGGGGAATTGGAAGACTCATGGCTACTGGCACGTATTCTTGCTCGTTGGCGATGACCGAGTTGGTTGCTGGGCCAGGTCACTAGGAAGGTCGTGAATAAAATCTTAGCTCGCGTATCTCGTGTGGTATTAAGGTCCTTAAGACAGGACGGCTCTCTAGTGCATTATCCACAAAATAATTCATGTCGGTAATTCTTGATTACTTCAATCCACGCTGTTGACCTAAAGCACATACTTCCGGACCCAGAGACAGTTTAGCAAATAATTTGCTTTTTGTAGTTCTGAAAATTGAAAATTTTACGAATGCCAAAGAATGGTCTATTTAAAGATTTTTATTATAACTTTTTAACTTATCACACATATCAATAAAAATATAATTTTTATAACAAAATCAAGATAACGAAAATTTCTACTTCTATTTGACAATATAAAGTGAACAATGAAAATCTATTACCAAATTTTGATATTTTGTTCTATTTTCTAATTTCTTTAATCTCATTTTATTTTTATTAATCTTTTGATATTGCAGAGAATTTTATGTCTCTTGGTCACAATGTAATATTATAATACTATCGATATCTCTCGGATAATGATCGCTTATTCATTCTCATCCGGAATATATGTATAGAATGAGTGGCGGTAGTTGTGGGAGTTTGTAAACCCGGCAGGAGTTCTGGCTGGTTGGTCGTTGCTCGTTTGCGGCGACATCTCGACCAGAAGACAACGGGGACCAGTAACCTCTTGAATAAAATCTTAGGATATATACTACGTGCATCCCCGAGGTATTAACTTCGCTCTTACCCCTCTCTGGAACCTTAAGATCGAGAATATCGCTAAGCACATATTAATCTCCGCGGCGATAACCCGATAGATAACTACGTGAATTCACCGATATCCTCTCCTGAAGACTTGATCTTATACATAATATATAAATCGTACTTCAGCTAATATATCTCCACTTCTGTAAGACTTAATATATATCAATACATATATTTTATATGCGAGTGAAAGGAAAAAGAAGTATATAAAGAAATATATATTCTTTATTAATTATCATCAGATTATATTTTATTTATACATATATCCAGAATACTTTGTAATTAACATTTTAATATTGTTTAATCTAAATTTTAATTATTCTCCAACATTAAATAGCTCAGAATTTAATTACATCTTAATGATAGAATGTCTATCATATTCCTAAATAAATGGACTGTTATATTTTCTAATGGAAAAATTATTATATAACTGTAACAAATATTTTTCACATACATTCCATACTAAGATCAACAATCAAAAGTACATTAAAAACACCGATATTTGTCTCCGATATACTTATCTGGACAATTAAGAACTATTACACGTTTGAAGAGAATAAGAGCAGTAAACTTTTTTCGATAAGATGTATATTATATTGTACCTGCTCGAAGGCAATCAAGAATGAACAAATCGAGGACTAGGCGGCCACAAATCGTTAACTGCGATAATTAACTTTAAGAACGAGTATTAGTGGAGAGAGAGAGAGAGAGAGAGGGGGGGAGAGGGAGAGGGGGACAAAGACTCGGTACAAGAGAAGAATGAGACGGATCGTCACGGGAGCAATTCTCGCTTCCAACAATTACTCGACTGTGTTCGCGCCGATGGCTTCTTGCCGAATTAAACACTCGCTCGGTCGTTTCTTTTTCCGTCTCATCCCCAGATTAAATGACCGGGCTGTTCTCCTGGAGTCAACCTCGTAACACGAATCCTCCGTTAGAATCTCCCGAATTGTGATGTCTTCTTCGACAATTTCGATTCTATAGTTTGACGTATACAAAAAAAAAATTGAATTACTTATTTTAGAAAGGGTTTTATACTAAATATAGATCTTCTTGTTTTAGAAAATGTTTTATTCTAACATGTGCTACATAGTATAGGCCTTTACATACATGTAGGTACAAGTACACTAGCATTGTATCTTGTCTTGATTAAAGAAAAGCCTCATTTCTGGAATTGTCCTTGTATAAAGTAAAACTGCTATTTAGTAAATTAATCTT
This sequence comes from Temnothorax nylanderi, assembly GCF_030848795.1. Lineage (NCBI taxonomy): Eukaryota > Metazoa > Arthropoda > Insecta > Hymenoptera > Formicidae > Temnothorax > Temnothorax nylanderi. Next base: position 288,845 of record NW_027249180.1, on the reverse strand, counting down.
TTTTTACCGTTCATACATTAACGTTATTCAGAAAAGAAATAAGTTAAAGCGACAGCCTAATCATAGCGAAACGGCCACTAAAGTTCAATGAAATCTCGGATACAATTGCGACGGCACTTTCTTTTTACGTAACGTCGTTCTTTTACGAGCTATCTCACCTGTCGAATTAAACGAGCGACTGGCACAGAGTGGCACTTCCAATCGTACATTGCCGTCACCCTTAACGCTCTCGAGTACTTCTGCTGGCGTGCGCCACCACTCCGCAAATGAGAACACGTGCTTCTTTGCGGAACAAAACGGCCCGAGGCACTTTCGTGTCAAGACGACAACTTCGATGTATTAATCCTCGTATCGAATAACGCTTACTCTCTATTGATTCTAAAACGTGTGTTTTTTTAAATTTTCTTAATTACATAGCCTTAAAAACTGCACACCCCACAAAACTGTATATTTTCTGCAATAATTTTATCTGATTCCACCATGCATGTGATTCTAATTTTTTTTTTAATAGACATAAAAGTGTTATACGAGTAAAAAGAAAATAAAAAAGGTATATTATTACATTTGTTGCAAAAATTAATACTTTGAATTTGAATTATAAAAGTTTAATTGTAATTTTAATTCTCAAACAGAAATTAATAAGCTACTTGTGAATAATTTGTAATGTATAGTTTTGAATATTATTATACATTACAATATTTTTTACATTATATTATTATACATTACAATATTTTTTCCTATGACCATAATTATACTAATGTCCACAGTTTCGATTATCATAAAAGCTACTCGGTTTATCGACTCGACAGTGTAATTATGGTATTAGAATTAATCGTGCGACATGATGACTAACGTTGAATGCGCGATACGGTTAGTAATTACAGTTAGTCGCCAAAACGTGCACAGTTTCAAATTAGACACATTTGCAGATAAGCACTAATTAGGCTAATGAACAATGCTTGGATAAATAGCGGAAGATAAAACATTCTTGTTTTAGAAAATATTGCTTATACATAATATTTTGCATGAAATCTCAAATAATTTCATAAATTAAGTTTTTAAAATGTTATTATATATTTTAGGCCATTTATAGTATTTATATAGTAAGACAATTTCTATTAAAATATATAAAACCATTTTGAAAAAAAAGAAACCAATATATCTGTAAGATTTTTCATATAATTTAATATTGTGACCGATCGATTTTCTATAGTTTTCAAATGTACATAATCAAATTATAACCGGAGATCTAAATTCTCGGAACGTCACGTGTTTCAGTAAATCAGAAGCGGTTTCCTTAGCCGGCCCTAAGATCTATTTTCTAATTTTGGAGCTACAAATTCAATTTCTCTCCTACGTGTACTGGTCCATCCCACGCTCGTTGAAGCGAAGAGCTACCCGACAGACTTTGTCCATGATTCATAGATACTCGGTGCATGGGTCGACGGTTTTAGCTTACTGCCAGTGCCGCACGTTTGAACAAAAGAGAGAGACCGAGAGAAGACAGGTGGAATACTCTATTCGAGCCACTCATCAATCCTTTCCCCATCTGATTCCTCGCACATTTTTTGCTAAAAATCCAAATAACGAAACATAGCGCGATTCAATCGATCGATCATCCATATTTTTTCTCAAAAGTCCAAAGCTTTTCTGCTCGTTAGATTATTTCTTCAAATAGGAAATTTTCTTGGAAATTTCTGTTTAACAGATTAACTGTAATGTTTAACAAAAGAATTTTCCAAACTATAAGCTATTTAATTAATTAATAATTAATTGACGGATTTACGTATTCTGATGCCATTTATGATTATCTTAATTTTTTTAAATGTTATATATATGCAATGTCGACTACAATGAATTGCAAATTTTTCAATTATATGAAACCTATTAGATTATGTCTACTATGCGGTTAAGTACTATAAGCAATATTTCCCAATAATTATATTTACTGAGAAATATTACTAGTACAATACAAGGTACTACTACTTGGAATTCAACAGTTACGTTACGTAACTTTTATCAGAGAAAGAGAGAGAGAGAGAGAGAACAGGTAATATGATTTCGTCGCTTCGCTTTCTACGATATTTTCCTGTCTTAAAGACGAGTCCGTAAATATATCCTACTTTCTTCCCGACGATTCACGAACGCGGAAGCCGCAAATGCGCACAGTAAACACAATCATGTCAGTACGTTGATTATTTCATCCAACAGCAACAACGTATCATCTGTATGAAAGCCAAAATTTTATTGCATTCTTCAAAATTCTATTTGAGGCAACCAGCGAGATACAATCTTGCCTTGATTTATCATGCCGCGAAAATCGCGTGTAATACAGAGACGGCGAGAGAACAGTTGGAAAAGCATGAGCAATTTCTACCTGCCGAGCCGTAGCTAAATGGATATGATATTATGCACGGAGAAAATTGCTACGGTTGTTACAACAACATTCTCTATGATTGAAAAAGAAATGTATGTGAATTCAAATTAAATTGATATTACATTGAATGTAGCTGTTAATATATGCTCATTTATACAGTTTTCATAACCGTAGTTCTTACGATACGTGACATTCGGTTACAATACCCTCGTATATGGTTGCCTCAACCAAATAATTATTGCTATCTCTCTTATGTGGTCTGCAGCACAAATATTATGGTTGAGAGATCCATAAGATATAGCTGCACGGTACAGCACTGAATCACTGCATGATTGAGAGGTTAGTTCCATTGCGCGCGCAAAAGAATTTCTGCATAGAATAAAGTGGATTTGATAAGGATGTTTTAACTTTATAAATATACTTTTTTCATAAATATATTTACGAACACAAAATTTCGTAATGAGCCGACACTGGTTTCTGACATTCACCCGACATTAAGAAATATTATATTATATATCCAATTCAAAATTTTATTACTCTTTTTAAACTGAATTTGTTTCTTAAGATGATTTTTGAAAAATTATATATTTGCGCTGGTTATGCCATATGTAGACTATATATAACACTTACATTAAATTAAGAAGTAGTCTACCACGTAAGGCAGTTGGCTCACGATCCAGAGGTCCCGAGTTCGAATCCCACCAAGTTTCAAATACGAGAAAATATTTATAATCATAGACTGCCATCTTAAGAAACAAATTTAGTTAAAAAATAGTAATAAAATTTCGAAATCAATAATTTTTTTTGTCGGGTGAATACTTGTTTATTATGGTTGTAACATCCATATATTATGGTTGCAACATCCATATAGTAGCTACCCTCACTAAGGTTAGGGCAACCATATAGGTCACTTCCAGAGTACTATGGTTTCCATAACCCTTTTGTATGGATGGGCGAAAATTAACATTATTATTCTGTTGTAGCAACCGTAACTTTTTCTCCGTGTGGTGACGTAATTCTACTTTTGTAAATTTTATCAAAAATCTAGAAAGTTGCCTGAAACTGCCACGAACTTTAGAGAGTGGAATATACTATATATATCAAATAATATATTACATCAAACGAGATAATTAAAATATCCAGATAAATGAAACAATCAAATAATAAATTTTCAGTAATATTACAATTATTATATAATAATAATCGATAATTTTGTAAATATACAGGATAGAAGCTTTCAATATTAAATTAGTACATTTTATAACGTTTATACGTATATTCTTTCTGAGGAAAGTTTCGGTGTAAATGTTCTTTATGTCATCAATCTCTTTCTGGTTGTTTAATTCATCAATGTATTTGTTGTAAATTCATAAATAACGAAACACAAATTAAGCACAGAAAGAACTGCCACGCATGGCAGGGCGCGTTAAAATTTGCAATATAATATTACTGTTTCATCATGATACCACGTCATATATGTATAATTAAAACACGCCTCGGAGTTGCAACCGCACACGGAAAAAACGGTATGGTTGCCACATCCAAAGAAATAGTAAGATTTGGCGCAAAAATATCTGGTGGTTGTCACACCCATATTGATGTGGTGTCTTAACTATATCATAGTTGCCGCACCACCGCACCAGCGCTAGTATCAATTCTCTATGGTTGTCCCAACCATATATAGTGTATAGTGATCCATCAATGTGGGTGTGACCACCACAGATATTCCTGCTCCAAATCTTACTATTTCTTTGGATGTGGCAACCATACCGTTTTTTCCGTGCATAATTGCAACGTCATAGCAACCGTTGCACATTATGATTCATGCAGAGAGAGGGACTATACACACGCGGGTCTCTCTCTCTCTCTCTCTCTCTCTCTCTCTCTCTCTCTCTCTCTCTCTCTCTCTCTCTCTCTCTCTCTCTCTCTCTCTCTCTCTCTCTCTCTCTCCTCTCGTTAGTTACCGCGAAAGAAATTAGTACTTTCTGCAAGACGTAATTCTCACCGTGCGACTTGCCACATGGCGAAATAAGTATAACATCACGAAGAATAAGCAAAATAGGAAGAAGAACGGCGGCGGATAAAGAGGACAAGGGGAGGGAGGAATAGAAGCACTCCGACCTACTCAGCAGTCTTTCCCATTTTCCGAGAGTCAAAAGAGTAGGCCTTGTAGAATAGAGACGAAAAGAGCGGGTAGTCAGAGTCAGGTCGGGGTGTTAATTACATCAGTGTGTGCTGGCATGTTGCCCGCCCTCGGCTCTTGTTGCCTAAGGAATGCAGTTGGAGAACACATAGAGAGAAGAGGATAACATACGAGCACCTGGATAAGCAGAAGGTTGGGACGACGCGAAGGGTAGGAAGAAGGAGAGAACGAAGAAGATCAACATATTAGTGAATTGAAAGAGTGAGATAGCGAAGAGAGGTAACAGAATAAAGAGAGGAAGAGAACACTAACACATTGAGAAGTGAGAAGCGGGAAGCTAAAGCGAGACGACAAGGAGTAAGGTAGCAAGGGAAGGAAGAGACAAGCAACACGCGCAAAGTCCGAGTGAGAGGAAGACTAGTAAAGCAGTGCAGGAAAAGGGAAAGAGTGACGAGAGGCAGCTTCTGAATAAGGGTGTAGGTGTGCAGCGATCGATGAAGGGTTCGGTGTTAGGTTGGCACGCTGCCCTCTTCCCTCCCTGACTCTTCCTCCTTCATTTTTCTTCTCGTCTCTTCATCCTCAAATTTCTTCGGCGTCTTGTCGAGCAAGAATTCCACGCTCTTAGCTCGGATTTCTGTCCTTGCTGCGTGAAATTTAAATAGGGGTGGTAGAGGTAAGCGTCAGGCCAGGGTCGCGACGAAGGGAGTTACTCGGCCGATTTGAATGGGAATTTTGTCTGGAACGGAACTTCCGATGTTCGCTACTTCGTTGGCCGACTGCCCGCTCCCGTGCTAACTTTTCTGTAGCGAATTTCTTTTCCTCTATTTCTCTTTTTCTCTCTCCACTCTTCATTCTCGCTGGCAGAAAGAAAATCTTTGATCGGATCGCGTTTCCTTCTTCGATGATTTAATCGGAAAGCGAATTAAAGGAACAGTCGAATTAGCGTAGGCAAAGATGAAGAACTGCATCTGATAGTATCTTCAATTTTAACCAGAATCAAATCTTATTCCAAAATTAGATCAAGAAGACTAATTTTATACTTTTTTTATGTGTTTAGTAAAAAAATATGTATATTCTAGTTTCTCTCTTTTATGAACGATTAGGTATAAAATTAAACGTATAAATCTAATTTTTTTTTATATTTATTAGAATTATATATCATAAATTTAAAATTAATTCTCCCACACACATACGCCATATATATAACATTTCTGAGAATTATTAAACTTAACATTCGAGAAAATAATTAATTACAGAAGATATATTAGAGCAGTTTATATTGGAGAAACTAATTTAAAGAAATGTTTTATCTTTAATGAGAAATTCAGCATTCTTTTTATTGAACCAACAAAGACTTAAATGAAGAATTTGCAGAGATTCGTGTAGACGCGGAATTACACGCCCCAGAGACGAAAATCGTCGAAGAGGCAGTTAGGTACAACGGCGATGATCGAGAGCAGCGTCCGTTACATTTCGTGCGAGTTTTCTTTTCCCGGAAAAATTCGCGAGAAAATAAACTTGACTCTTTGTTCTCGACTCGGCGCGTTCACAGTTCGCGTTCATTCACGCGCGTTTTCTTTCGCTAGTTTTCTTTTCATTGTTCACTGCCCGTTGATTTGGCTCCAAAAATGGCAAGTGCACCTTTTCGTCGAAGCGCAATTCTTCAGAAATAAAAATTGTAAGGAGAGACAAGTCCGCAAGCGATTCGTCCAATTCCAATCTCTCTCGCGTCACGTAAGCCGAGCATCGATCTCGCGGGTCAAGCGGAACTTACGACGGCGCATATAATGAGGGTAGTTAATTCCGTAGTTCCTACACTACCTAATCGCCGGAATAGACCGAGTCCGAGTTGCACCGCTCGCAATTAACCTGATTATCTCGTATCAATCTGACGATTTATCTTGCGCGAGGAAGTCGCATTGGCGCGGTAGGAGTAACAATTTTCTGAAAGTTAAGTCGAGTTTACCTCGATTTTCATACTATCATCATTCGAATAAAGAAATCGCACATAGAGTTCTCGTGTTTATAATTTTATTTATTGAAATATATTTCCTCCATTTTTTTTTTAATCACTTTAATCTGCTTTGAAATTTTGATATGCGTGCACAAACTGCACACTTGCACTCCAACCCGTTATTTTTCATTACATTTACCAACTGAATTTAAACAAATAGAGAGAGAAAGTTATATATATATATATTTTAAAGGTAATAAAAGTTATGAATATTATAAATGTCAAATATAACTATATAAAATCACAATTTCCAATAATTATACTACCATTGTTATTAATTTATTTTTATTTTTTAGTTTAAAATAACCATAAGATGAAATTAGGGATCTGAACTAGGGATCTTATTTTCTGATTTGCAGCAAAATCATGGCAGTTTTGAACATTTGATTCACATTGCAGTTTCGGGAATTCGATCAAAATTTATTTTTGAAAAATTCCATCATAAATATGTGGCAAGAAAAATTCCCTCGGTAAAGTAGCAGCGCGTGTAATAACAATTTTGCAGATTGGGAAAAGGATGGATGCACGTACAAAATCATTCCGGATATTTTCCTTCATCGTCAGTGGCACTTTTAGATCTCTTCTTCGGAGTTACGAGCTCCGAGTTCGAGTTTCCGCCGCCTTCGCGAGATTTTGCGGGAAAGATGAAATTGCAATAGGGTGTGGGGAGGACACTACCCTCATACATGAACGACTGGATCCGGAGATAGATGAAGGATGAGGCGAGGGTGTAAGGTACGGTCCGCCGCGACGCGGAAACGATTCGATTCTCGTGAAAGGTAAAAGCGGATCCGCCCGGTCCGTTTACATTATAAGGGCGGTTCTGAGTTTCCTCGCGACAACCTCTCGACAATAGCAATCGGCAAACGGTCGGAGAAAGACTTTAAAAAGGTGACGCTAACGAGTAGCAAGTAGCGAACGGTAAAGTCAAGGCATTATAAAAGTTTTAAAAGCAATTTAGATGTTCTGTGTATACTCTCTTGAGTTAAAAGGCATTTATTATGTATTTCTTAGATTAATTATTTTAATATAAAAGTACAGTTTAGAAGTACGGTAAAACTTTAAATCTAATTTAGTGGATTCGACATTTCCTGATCTATTTTTTTCCTAGCCTTTCAAATATATTTAAAAAAAAAAACATATCTATATGAATTATGGATAATCGAATTATCCATATACATATAAGTCATATTTCAAAAATAATGCCCAAACTACACAATTTTGTAATTTCCAGATTCTATTAATACTGAAAATTAATGAAATGCTGATATGAGACAGATGTAAAGGGGCATGTAATTGAAAGAACCTTTTCAAGGGATTCATGGGAAAAATAGATTGAGTTTATAATTTATAGGACCTACTTTAGGCAATGAAATTATATGTAAAGTGGTACTTGTGAATGAACTGTTAGTCCATTTATTCCCCGGAACCCTTATTAATAGTCGTTTTTCGTGCTCTTCTTAGATTTATGCAACTTTTATATAATGACAAAATATTATAATAACATTATGTTATTGATAATTATAAAAATTTGGAAGAAAATAGTTATAAATTTTTAAGATGATTCAAAACACTTAGCCACGTTATCGATAAATCCGTTACTGCAAATAGTAATACTGCATTCGGTAGAAAGAGCGAAGATAAAAAGTAACGCAAGAACTAACTGGACTCTCCAACGGTTCCAAAACATGTCTGAGTTTTTGCTTGTTGAATCTTCAAGCTCAAGCATGCTTACGCTTCAAGTACGTCATGTTATAATCTAGTTCTAGTATCTTTTGATGCTATTTTAATTTTAAAGAATTATCACTTGATTAATCATTTCACTTTTTGTAAAACTGGCAATGTTATTTGCATTTTTCCTTTTATTTATTGCATTACTATGGAAAAAAGATGTATACGGTGATCTATCAACTTTCATAAATTTACATAAATATCTAAATCACTGCGAAAACTTCGCGAAACCAACGGCCCATCTGTTCGGTGAAACGAGAAGAAATATAAGCTGGAATCGAAATCGACGCGCAATGTGATGAGATGAAAATTTAACTGATTGTTAGCTTGAGAATAAGAGCGAAATAAGGACAGAGGATGGTGAATCGATTTCCCGAAAGAGCCAAATTTTTATTTAAATTATCCAATCCTTTTATACAAAGATTGGCTCCGAATCTGGTGACCTCTCAACTTTTACAAGTCAGCTTTGCGGAAATAATCTTACGGAAAGAAATCTTTCACAAATCATCTATAACATTCGATTAGAAATCGTTTAAATAAGTTAAAGAGCATTTGTTCCCAAAAATCATTGTTATAGTTTTTACTTTTATGGAACGTAAAAACAGTTATTCTAAAGAAACAAATATGCCAATATTATTAAAAATATCTATACACACCACCTTTAATACATGTTTAAATCTCACGAAACATGTGAACAAATGTTTATTTTTATTACTTCGTCTCTAGTTTATTTTATGAATTTTTACTGAAAACTTTATACCATCATGCAAATATATATATATACATGCTTTTGAAAAAAACAATTCGATTATGTCCTCTACAAAGATTGTCAAACGAACGCATCCAAAATTATAGTATAGAGAACATAAAATTCCTTCTCTCTCCCCCATCTCTCTTTCTCTCTTTCCCTCTCTCCCTCACGTGCACACGCAAGGCAAAATCCGCTTATTAGTGTGACTTGACGAACGACGCTTTTAAACCTCGATAATGCGCTGCCGTTTTTTTTCTTCATGCGGGCTCGCGAAATCTTTCCAGAGCGAATTTCATGAATAAAAAGACGAACGCGAAAAAGGAGGGCCCGCCTGCTCGTGCGACCAGGAACGTTTAAGTGAGTGAACGAGATAAGTGAGAAACAGATAGTGGCCTTGAATCCAAGAAGATTATTATAAATATTACAAAGTGAAAGCACGTGCCAATCTCTTGGTAATTGTCAACTTATACGTAATTATCTTTAAACGTCTTTTAAACATATAATTATTTTTAATTAAATGATCTTATCTTCCTAGAAATAATTGACATTTTTCATAATATTTTAAAGAATACTGTATACGGCTCGAGACAGCAAAATCTGTATAAAGCATTTATCGTATTTCTTAATCGAGATTATTACTTGGCTTTTATATCGCGACACAATGCACCTCATTACGAGACAGGACGACGAGCCTGACTATTCTCGGTCTGCAACGTTTCGTCCTTTCTTTTTCCAGAAGCGGTGAAGAAAGCCCGCGGCAGCTTCACCATGAATATGCATCAAAAGGCAAAGTTTAATTTCACTGGGTGCAGGTAATTAAATTCTTCGGGTTAATTTCGGGCTTAAGTTTCTTTCGTTCGGAATTCATTACGTACATCCGCCGCCACCGCCGTCACTGAAGAAAACACGCATCTCTTATTTCCTACTCATTTGCCCCGAGATTACGAGCTTATGGCCCCCAATAAATTGGAAAAGTGCAGGAAATCGGTAAATCTTATTAATTCTTGTGAAGATTTGCTGATGGTATTATAAAAATGTAATAAATATTAGCTCAGCCTACATACTTGTTGTTAGTGCGATAAATTTCAATTTTTCTTATACTTAAGAGGAGAAAGGAGATTTGTATCAAATGATTTGTATTATTGTGTCAAATTAAAGAGACGGAATTTGCGAATGTATTTCAAGAAAAGTAATTAATGAACACAATTTTCTATTTAGGTATTATTAACTACTATATTTTAAATATTAAAAATTTTTTTTATATAAAACTTATTAAAAATGTAGGAGTTTTCTGTCATTGAAGACAGGACCAAAAAATTTCGAGTACCTCGCGTTTTGCCATGATTCTAAGGAATTTTTAAGGAAGCAATTTGCTATTTTTTGGTTTTGTTTTCCTCAGGACACTTTGCTGTACAGACTGAATCTAAAATAGACCATTTGAAAAAAATGTTATTATAAAATGGTAATAACATAAACGTAAAACTCTAATTTTCGCATAAAAATGACATTATTTATAACAATAACGAAAACAAAACAATTTTATCAATTCCACTGTAGATTCAATCTGTAGAGTAAGTATCCTGAAGAAAACTAGACCAGAAAATAGTAAATTGCTTCCTTACGGCGAAATTACGGAATCGTGGCAAAATTCGAAATCTCCGAGTCTTCTTCAACGACAGAAAACTCTTATATTTTTAATGAGTTTTATATTACAAATTAATTTGCTACATCTTAAATATAATAATAAATAATAACTAAACGGAGAACTGTATTCTTTCATTCCTTTTTCTGAAATAAATTTGCAAAGTCTTCAATTTGATCATGCAAACTTCCTGTCTACTCTTAAAAAAGAGAGAAGGTGATGATAGGCTGCTTGCACATGAAATATTGATATAATGAGGTGAGACGATGACTCTTAAAATAAAGAAGCCATTTGTGTATCTAGGTTAATTATTGTAAAAAGATGTCCCAGATACATCATTTACAGAAAAACCTCGAATGAACGGGATATTATCGGCGGAAATCTCTAACGCTGAATATTATATTATTTTAATACTATTCGTTGATTTAAAAATCAAAAATAAGAAATATGTTAATTCTGCTTACTTAGAAATCTTAATTGATTATACAACATTAATTTCTTAATTATTAATTAATTCGTACATATAAACTTTTATTTATTCAAAAGACAAAATCGTTGAATGCTTGTACATATTTTTATTGAATTATAATTGATACTTATGTTTCACATGAATTGAAAATAAGTAATCCCGATTGTCATCTCAGAATTTTGAAGAAGTCTATATCTTCTTCCCTATATCTTCCTAAGTGTATTGATTTGGCACTCGAAGACGTAAAAACGAAACGACGTACGTCCAACAGCAGTACCATTTTTATCGGCGTATAAGCCGCATGGATTAAGCCTGTCTACACTCACGAAGCTCGTTATTAGATTTGACACCGGGAATTACGCAGAGACAGAAAGCCGCGCCACTGGTGTTCGTGGCCTTAATCCAGTGTTCCTCAACCTTTTTTCCGTTCGTGACACCCTTCTGAACTTTATTTATATATCCGTATAATCACTGTTAATTAGAAAAGGAGAATTTAGGTGAATCTATGAATACAAAACAGTACTTTCCGAAGAACCGTGTGGTCTATATATCAATGGTCATTACATCGACCGATATTTCCACAAATTCGTGTACTTTTTCATCTAATATTTGAGAGAAAAAGATGTTTGCGTTTTCGTAGACATTTGTACTATAATTTTGTATTTTATATGCAATCCCTTAAAAAAAATAAACATAGCACAGCACCTAAAGGGCCCATACTGCCCATATTGAGAACCATCGCCCTAACCAACCTGCCACGAACTCGTCCGTGTGCTTTTTCATCGCGTTTCTAAGTACACCTTGTCTGTGTACACGGCCGTTCATGTTCAAAAGAGAACGAGAGAAAGAGAGAGGAAAAGGGGTGGAAAAAAGCTAGGATTATCGGAGCTTCCAGCAACCATAGACCATCGCAAACGTCACCCTTTACTCTCGCTTATAACACCTTTTTACAACCATCACCAACCGAAGATCAGAAAGAAAGAACTTTTGAGCTGTTCCACCTCCGGCTTCACCTTTTCTTCCTGTCCGGCAAAAGCGCCAGCTTCCTCTCATCCTGACTTTATACAGGATGTTTCGCGATCGTTGCGTTGATTTTTAACGAAGTTTCCTCCGAAGAGTTTGAAGTCTACTTTGGCGAAGATTAAACGAGATGTCACAGTCTCTGTCGCTTTCTTTTTTCCTCCGTATTAAATATGCTGATCACGTAGCTTCGGGTAAAATATATCTGTTAAAATAATTAAAATAAAACTAATTGATAATATTAGAACTTACCACCAAATTTGATAGTATATTTTAAAGCTTAACATCATATCAAACCCTTAAAACCTTTTTAATTTAATACAAATTATTTCGTGGTTTATTTCGCTATTTATAACTTTACGCGCTAAATTGCAGATCAATAAATAATTTTAAATGTAGGGTAAATTTTAGAGAAAATACCGTTTAGGTCAATTTCGGCCAAATGCATTCGACATAGAATAATGCTGCAATTATGGAATATTCATAGAGTATATTCACAGTGATTCAATAACCCGGAGCTATACATAATTCTAAGCAATATATCGTCATCAATACACTAGTTCCCTTCGTGATGCTATGTTTTAATTATGCTGCATATGCAAGATATACGTGTACTATTTTAAGCTTCGCGTGTACACTCGACATGACGGATCACTGGCAGGATTTAGCATAAAACATAATTTATCTCGAGCATATGCATGTTACATATATGCTACAATGCACATTTGCGTAATTAGCATGAATTATTTCCCACATTATATTTAATGTTACATATACACTTGATATTAATTCGCACACTTGCAAGTAATCCGTCACTTTCACTCTGCATTTAAGCACCGCTTACTCGTCGTAAGAAATGCAACGTGAAATTGAAAAATCTTAGCAGTCAATCATGCGCATGTTTTGGAATAGATCATAGTTATACATGAGGGAATACCCATCCTGCACCCATCTTGGAAGGTCGAAATTGGAAGCCTGTGAAAATGTATTTTAAAGAATAAATTCTCTGTAAGAATAAGTCTATTGAATCGCCTTACGCAATTTCTTATTTTTAATTAAATAAAAATGCCAATAAAGTCTAAACTAGACGATATGGTTAAACTTATATAAGAGAATTGTATAAAAGTATATTTTAATCTCACGTTTCTTAATATGTACCTTAATTCGCAAAAGAAATTTCTTGATGAATTTCAAGACAATTTTCTTTTTGGAGAAAAACAGAAAATTTCTATTATCAAAACGATGTCGCAGATTATGACACCCTATATATTCTTGCTTCTGACTCCCTTTTTATGATGCGTATTCATTTCTTTTGCACATAACGTTTTTTACAAATTGTTCCTTCGTAAATCTTACCGCAGTTCCTTCTTATCTAACCATTTGACCTCGTCGCGCAAAATACCCGTTGCGAGATAACGTCCGTTACGACATTTCGCATCCGTGCCCGCGCGCGTTTCTCGCCCGATAATGAAGAAAAGACGGAAGTGAAAACTTGACCCGGCTCGCCCTTATCTGACGTCCCTTTCTTTGTGCAACGCAACGTCATGTAGCCTAATAAGCTTTGCTTTTCGGCGTAATACGATTGTATGCTTACTCGAACGTCTGAGAAACCGACAAGTTTGCTGCGGAGTTTTTCTTTTGAGCTCTCGCTTTCGCGTCGTTCTGCGTCAAGTCTATCTTTCTGCGAATCTCTTTACTTCCTCTGCTTCCCTTACTTCTTTTCATTGACTTTACTTTATCTTCTACTTTCATCCAATTCACCATATCTCGTGTCGCATCTCATTGCGAGCCAGCTTTTTTATCCTTTATGTTCACGCTTTTCTGAGTCTGTATTTTTTCCTTTTTCCTTATATTTATGTTTTTCTCAAGTTTTACTTCCGTTTTCCTCGTCACTTTCATTTTTCTTTGAAGTTCCGTTTTCTCTTTTCCCTTTTTCCCCTTTACATAGGTGGTTCAGAAGCTTCATTTTCTTCCCTTTATCACTTTTTTTCTACGCTTTTGTTTTTCTCTAAGCTAAATCTGTATTTTTTTCTCATTTGTTATCGATTCCCTTTACTTTCTTTCTCTTTCAATAATATTTCTTGTACTTTGCATCTCCTCGCTCTTATAATACGTATTTATTCTTCTTTAAATTCTTTGTTTTTCTTTCTTCCAACGGTTCTTCTTGCTCCTTATCTCTTTGTCCTTTTATTTTAAAACATCGCTTTATTCTTCACGCTCGAAGTTCCGGAAACGCGATGCGTTTTCGTTACGCAATTCTCGAATGGAAATCAGTTTTCTTTGTCTAAGAAGCTTACTCATGCTTCTTCGCCTCTCTAATACGCTCTACGGCCATTTCTTCCACCTCACGCCACGACAACCCCGTTAAAAAGTCCTCGCTGACGAGTGGGATATCTTTTCCTCGAATACATACTCGTTATACATGCGTCGATGAATACTCGTTTCTCCTCGTTCGATTTCCTTTTATCGCGCGAAGAAACCGATCGTGTCTCCTCGCCTCTCCCTCGAGCGACTTGCGAAGTTCTCGTTCTTCGACTTTACGCTTTCTTATCGTCCCGATCTTCGCAGGATGACTTTCCTGTCAGCAAGAACTCGTTACAAACGCGTCTTGCAGCCACGTCATCGTAACATAACATCTTCTTATTAGAAAACGTCACCGAAAAGTCAAGTTTCCTTGAAAGGCTTCTAAATTCACTCCTCGAGCTTTTTTCAACGGATCGCTTTTCATTGACATTTTTCACTTTTTCTTTTATTACATAAGTGGAAAGAATCATATAGTTTATTATAATATTAGATTTGTTGCTTACAAGCTTGCCTCGCTGATAACACATTGCAGATAGTTTATGAAAAAGCGATTTATATAAAAAAATTACGATAACTCTTACCATAAATATTGTTACCATAAATATTTGGTATTACGTAGAATCTATAAATATTATATTAAAAGTTATTAAGACTAAATTAAGACATTTATAAGAAAGTAATTTTGATTATTTTATTTCATGTATAAAACTTCATTTTTTGCAATTTTATATACAGCAAAGTTCTTTAGTCCATACTATCTCAAGACTTCATGATATATCTACTGAGAATTAAATATCTGACAGCCTACACTGCAAATCCAAATGTGTTATTTTAACTGAAGCTCTTTTTACACATTTCTTGCGTTTTAAATCAGGTCATTTAACACGATTGAACGTATTAACTTTTAATTAATACGATTAAATTACGGATTGATTTAACACGCAACAAAACATGTAAAACGAGCTTCAATCAAATGTGTCATTTTTAGACGTTTATGCGTGTAGAAATAACACACTTGGATTTACAGTGGACGTTATGTAACTATATTTAATTAAAAGTTATGTACAATATATATACAAAGATTTAGCTTAAATTTTAAAAATATTTTCACTTCTATCACTTGTGCGTTCAAGTATAACGAATCTCTATTACTTAGCGCATTTTTACGTGAGTTTATCTCGTATTCAGCGCTAGCAATTTTACATATATAACTCATATTTTAGAATGTGACTTATCGCGACGTCGCGTATCCGAAAAGCGTTTTCCAAGACTTGGACGTGTATCCCTATTTAGATAGGCAGATTTGTGGCGGGATGTCGCGCGAAATTCTTTTGCCCGAGTGTGCGCTTATACTAACCGCGCGCGGTCACGTCTACTTTTCACGCCGTCGCGTCGCGCGGATACGACAGAAATTTCAACTGAGTGTTTTATATGATAATGTACACGAGTAATATTTCATTTTTTAAGAAGCTTTGCCGTCCCTTATCTGACCGACCCAGTTGACCCTTTGCTCTTCGTGAAAGACCTAAGTCCTCCCTCCTTTTCAAGAGACATTCCTTGCATAAAGAAGCTTAATCATGTCGACCTAATCTGATATAAAACTGTTTTCTTCGTGGAGAGATGTAGGTGATATAATTTCAAACTAACTTTTAATTAATGTTCGCTGAATACATTTTACGAATTTTTTACTAGTTTTATAATGTTTCCAATCTGTTTATTAATGCAATAACAATTATCAAATATTAACAATAGATTTTTTAATTAAACTATATTTCAGATAGGTTAAAATAATAAATTAAGATTTATAAATTTTAAAAACCTACGTTAATTATTATTGATTATTATTTAATCTGGCTAATATAGATACTTTTTTCGGGTGTAGTTCCGAATGACCCCTGCTCCCGATCGACCTAAAATTTTACAGATAAGTTGTTTTTGATGTAAAAAATGAAGTGCGCGTGGTCCCAACTTCGGAAAATAAAAAAAAATTTTAATTTCCCGAAGTTAAGATCACGCGTACTTTATTTCTCACATCAAAAACAACTTATGTGTAAAATTTTAGGTCGATCGGGAGCAGGAGTCATTCGGAACTATATCCCTTTTTTCATCAAACTGCGTACGCAATACCGTTGAGAGTTACGGTCTCCAATAAACATTTGTTCAAGAGCACTAGAACTTCTTTCCGAATTCATTTAACTCTCTTCCGTGATATTTCCAATATATCTTTCTATGACGGACGGAATGCAATTATTTTGGTTTCGGAGGGAAATACGAAACGTGCAGAACCTGACGCGAGCTAAAAAATCAATAGTGACACGATACGGCTCGTAAAACTTTTTGAAGCAAACAGGAATAAAGTTATATCCGTTGCAAAAAGACGATACGTCACGAAAGAAAGCCTTACGTTGGAAACGTAGTGCAGATCTCATTCACTTTGACGCGGCCGGCGGCAACGCTCCTGATTAATGAGACGACGGAAATTCTAACGAAGCCGCAACACTTAAACATCGCGAGAGAACTTTAAGTTCTGTATGTCGCTGACACCTTTGGTGATTTATCGTATCATTTATAGAATTATTTTGCAGTAGTCAATTTTTTCTGTTCTGCTTCATCGTCTATTTTTTTCTCCATTTATACATGATGTATCACAAATATAAATCTTTATCCTAGACTTATTTGTTTTATGATCAGCACGCGAATAAATTTGTTGTTTCTTAAAGGCAGTGTTTTGTCCGTAACAAATACAGAAAGCTTACAACAAAATTGTTCATTAGATGTGACAAAATTAACGATAACATTTAAAATTTTTATATAAATAATATGTGGATAAAGAAAAGTGTAAATAGATGTTGCAAGCACAATTACATTTTATATTAAAATAATATGAAGTCTCTCTCTCTCTCTCTCTCTCTCTCTCTCTCTCTCTCTCTCTCTCTCTCTCTCTCTCTCTCTCTCTCTCTTTTTCAATCTCGTTTTTGCACAAATAGGTAACGCAAAAAGATTACGTTTATTACATTAAAATGGAAGTATTATTATAATAATAACTTTATAATTGAGGACTTCTATACAAGAGGAATATAAGTCGATTTACGTCCTTATTGTTTTTTTTAATTGGATATATAGGCTCCGCTGGAAATCCACGAAGATAAGAGAAGTGGATTAACTTAGAGCCAGACGCGATAAATAATGCGCGAAAGTTCTTTAAATTTTAGAATAACGCCTAATAATTCTGCGTACTTATTATTTCCAACCTTAGTAAACTGCGCGCCAACTAAATTGTCAGACTTGCAACACAGCTCTTGGAGTAAAATCCCCTCCCAACCCCCTAATTAAATCGTCTCGACTTGATGCTAGCATCTAAGGTTGGAAAGTATATGTAATACACAGAATTATTAGGCGTTATTCTAAAATTGAAAGATCTTTCGCGCATCATTTACCGCGTCTGGCTCTCATTTAACCCACTTCTCTCTCTTATATTCGTAGATTTCCAACGGAGCCTATATACTCAATTTGTCACGCTGGCTGAAAGTACGCGTAACATTACAATTAATAATAGGTTATTTTGTGAAATTACACATTGCCTCAGTGGTCGAATTGGTTACATCTCCCAATTTTTGTAGCTGTGTTGCAAGTCTGACAATTTAGTCGGCGCGCTGTTTACTAAGGTTGGAAAATATATGTAATACACTGAATTATTAGGCGTTATTCTAAAATTTAAAAAACTTTCGTATTATTCACCGCGTCTGACTCTCAATTAGTCCGCTTCTCTTATATTGATTTTTTTTTGTTGCAAAAGGAATATAAGTAAACTTACTATTTTTTAGATTTGATGGGCAATGAAAAAAACATTTAAAAAGTTCGCCAAAAGCGTTTTCCAATTTTTGTAGCTTGACTCTCAATTTTCTTTGAACAGAAATCAGCAAGATAGCCATCATTGATAGCGACGATTATGACGATCTGGTTTGACTGATTTTTGTGACAATAAAGAGAAAATGAATTTTTATAGCACTTTTTATTTTAGTAATTTGACAGTTACTATATATATATATATATATATATATATATATATATATATATTAAAAAGTCATTTTTCTCATAATGGTGTTAATGGCTTACATCCCTTTTGGAAGGAAACCTTCAATTACCGCATAATTAATTTTAACAAATTTTTCTTTTAAATTATCTGGTATATATTTAATGTTAAATCAAATATTCGTTAATGCAAACTCCGTATAATTCAATCGAAAAGAGTCCGAACAAAAATGGATGAACTCGCTTGCGAAGCACCGGTTGTGATTCCTTTTAAATTGGTCTTAACGAGGCTTTAGTGTATATACTCAAAAGAAGTAATTTTCATTCATAGAAACTTTCAAATAAAACTTTTTTTATAATTTACCAGTTTGAAAGAGTTATGAGACGCTCAATGGAACGTTGATTAGATAATATATTTTACCAATGTTTATGATACAGCATTTTAGTCAAAGGATAAAATATAGGAAGCGTGGTAAATTGAATTGTTATGAAAATTACTATTGAAAATGTTAATAACATTTTGAAATATATCAGAGCTCACACATCAATTAGTATAAGTATTAAAAATTACTTTTGTTCGTAAAAATCACATTTTCTATTTCAGAAAATAAATTATATTTTTCTATGATTAATCATAGCATATACATAAAATATTTTTATTATTTAAGTACAAATAATTAAATTACTCTCAGAGCATATAAAATTGCATTTTTTTCTGAAGCGCTTTAAATATGTTGAGTTGCCAAAGGAATGCGATTCCATAGAGCAACAAAATAAAGTATCGTACAGTAGAGCGCGAATTCGCTTAGGCGAGTGGTGGTGTAGGTCAACGGTATCGTAGGTCGATAAACCACCGGGCGGGTGGCGATGTGGAACTGTTCCTGGAAGTGGTTGCGGCGCCGCATTGGTCGGCTCGATTATTTATGCAGGTAGCGTCGGCCCATTACTTCGCCTCTCATTTGTCAGTCACAGTCGTGTGCCGGAAGTTCAAATCTCGTTACTTGCTTCTTGACCTTCGATCGGCGAGCGCGTTGTCATCGTCGTCGTCGTCGGCGGCGGCCAACCAAAATTATCCTCTTAGGTAATCTCGCATTTAATGCGCTGAATTCCACAAATGCAGCAGAAAACCCATTTTGCATCAAGCGCGTTATTTTAGCATTGCAATTATCAATAAGAGGAGAGTTAGTTTGAGATCTTAATTGAGATTTTCATATTTAAGAATTTTTTTAGTCACTCTTGACATATCATTGTGATTCTGTCATATCATTGTGATAAAATCAATATGCTTATTATGCTTCTTAAGTATAGCTGCTCTCAATTTATTAATCGCATTGAATGTCAATTAGCACAATGACTGTTTCTAATAACAGCGATATTCGAAGATAAATATTTTGTGGTAAAAAATCATGGATTATTCCGTAGTCGACCCGAGGATTATACCACGATGGATAACGTTTTCCGCAATATCCAAGTCCTTCAAATATCAATGCTAAGCTAGACAGGAAGGGATCTCGCTGCTTCAAAGATAATCGGATTTATTACATCTGCTACTCTGGAATAATGCATAGCGTATTCGATGATCTTTTGTATACAGGGCAAATATATATATAGATTTTTGCTTTTTTTTAGCCAAAAATAGATGTCAATTGTAAAATGCATCCATGAGATGAAATGTATTTATTTGACGCGGCATTCCATTTCTGTTTTTAATTATAAAAAAACATGCTTACTTTTCATATAAAATGAAGAAAATAAGACTAAATTCTTAAAAAAAAAAGCAAATGTATATTGATTTTATTGTCATAACGAATCAAACAATTAAGTTGTAATTGTTGGAGTCGGGAGAAATTATTGAAATTTTTAAAACAATAAAAGATTGGGTTATTTCAAAACGTTATTCATATAATAATATATGTGTGCAGTAAATCACACATTCCGATTACAGTGAAAGAACAAAGTTCTAGCTGCGTCAAATGATTGCGATGAGAAATTCACGCCGGGGGGGTGGGGGAGGGAAGGGAGCAGAGAAGGCTAAGTGACTGATGATGAATCGGCCAATTCATCCAATTTATCGTCGCATCCGCTCAGCGGTTTGATAGACATTTATATCGTTCAGCGAGTCCATTTTGGAATCCGCGAAACGGCGGAGTTGCAATCGGTCAATAGCTCCGGCATTGCTCATCTACGAAATTGCGACAGAAGGCCCGCTGTCGATTCAGTTGCAGTCGAATCAGTTTGACAATAGCCAACAAAGAAGCTGTCACATGTATTATACTGAGCGACGCGTATCGCCCGTAGCTACAAATGTACGTGTTTAGCCGGCGGACGTGTATACATGCAAGGACCCCATCCCGGTCGAAGGGCTCGGATGATCGATGTGACGTCAGATGAACGGATCGGCTAATACTAGCATGGACCACCGGACGTGCAGCTTCGGCCGCCACCTGGGCCGAAGCCACTACCTATTGGATTGGCCGATTCGATTAACTACTCATTAGAACGGATAAGTGGCCTTAGCGGCATAAATGTTACATCGCTGTCTGATCTATTATGATTGCCTCGTTTTGGCTGAATTATCGTTGTAAACCGGTGACTATATAAATAATGACTAACGCAAAATAGATGCAAGATAGAGACACCTGTCATCGCATCATATATCTGATTCTTCGTATAAAACGATTACTTTTTTAACGAAAATAAGAAAATTAATATTATTAGTTAATTAATGCTATTAATTAACACCATTCGTTTGTACCAAGTATTTTGTTAAAAATGAGAACACTGCTCACATCCGATTTAGCAACAATTTATCTATTAATGATTTTATTATTTTTTTTCTTATTAATTTAAACGATATTATATATATATTTTTTTTTAAATTGATACATATATCTATTTAAAGTTACAACTTTGATAATTTATAATTTATAAATGAAAAGTTATGAGCTGCGCAAATAAAATCAAATAATAAGATTTGCCGACATCGCATTTAACAAAAATATTTAGAGTTTAGTCACGTTTAATTATTGCTAATGTGCATTAAATTCTACCACCAGAAATTCTATAGAGAGGAATTAATAGAATCCTCTGTGATAATTGCACCCCGTTAATTCGCTAATTGCGGTTTCTCCAGTTGCGCGAGAGCTGTCGTTATCATCGGCCCGGCGACGGCGACTTTGCAGCGCAGCGTCGAATAATATTGGGACGAAATAGTAACGCGCAACTTTGTTCAGACAGTTCGTATTTGCTTGTTGCTAGAAATTTATCGCTCCCAAAGTGGTTTGATTTACTCTTGCCAATATTTCCGTGAAATCCGCCGTGATACCAGCGTTTGCGTTTCCGCGCATTTTTCACGCAGCTTCGAACAATCGCGACCTCAGGTACACTCAACAAATTGTACATCGAGAAAATATCCGTAGGATTTTTGCTTCAATTCTCACTCTGACGCTTTATGGAAGCGTCTTAAAATTTAACTATTAAGCTAAAAAGAATTAGAATGTTTCTGTTCAGGATACAATGCGCTATGCTTCTTTTATAATCCTTTAATCAATTTTCTACGTATGTTTTAAGCAAGACAGGAGCTGTTTTTGGAGACAGCCTATGTACAGACGCACGTTTCGCGAAAGTAGTGACGTAGGGCATCGAGCCAGACGGCGCCGGTCTCTCTTATTCAGAACGCATAAGTTATTCGTTTAGCCTGCAACGCCGCGCGGCACCATCGCAGCGGTCCGTTGTACGTGGTTGGCGTGTCACGAGAAGTGCACACGACCGCGCACACGTGCACGGCCTGCTAAAACGAACTTATACCTGTCTGGGAAAACTGCCTTGCAAACCAGTGACGTACGGAAGGGATGGCGAGGAAGACACGACTATTCGGGGTCGAAACGTCATTATAAGTTTTCAAGCCAAATAAAAAAAATTGTCAAACTAAGACAGAACTCTGTATACTTGCGAGCGTAAATATTTCCTCATATCTTATTTTGAAAGTTTTCGAATTGTTTATAATGGGTTCTATAATGAGAGAATTAAAATATCAACAAGTTTAGATCAAACAAAAAATTTTACTCGTGATATAATATATATAAATATTTCTTTCCCGTTTAAGTTTTATATACATCTCTTCTGTTTAAGTTTGCAAAAATTGAAATATACCAGTATCCAAATCAAATGAAAAATTCGTCGAAGAATGATAGAAATCGATTTATCTACGTAATATATGTATTTTCTTTAGATTTAAAAATATGTTAATTATTTATTATTGTAATTATTTTAATTAGTAGAATGTTTGCCATTAAAACTTCCGTATAAATTTTCAAACAAAACGAAAAATTTGCTAAACTAAGAAAAACATCCAGTAAGCGAACATATATCTCTCTTAAATTTTTTTATCTTGAACTTTTTAATTATTTATGAAATGTATCGGGTTTGGTGACAAATATTTTAAGTACATTTCTGTTTACACCTGCCCGCCGAAATACTCGTACATGCGCCACATATTTTCGCGAAGTGATCGCTATAAGAACGAGCGCCGTGGGAGACATTAGCATTCTTTTCGTAAATTCAAGCACCGACAGCTCGTACATACGTTGAAAGATGTATTATCGTGTTGCCGTAACTTCTCTCGTATCAGTTATCCTCCGTAACAAATCGTCGTTTAAATCCTGACATGATTTCACATGTCAGAATTTTAAAAGTGAAACGCGCCATTTGTTGGCCATTATAAAACGCCACTTTCAGGATATTACATCTACTACAATTTCACAGCCACATTATTTAATTTTAAATTTATGAGCTCTCAATTATGATAATCTCTGCACTTAGTTCGATTTTCCATTTCCAGGTATCTTCCGTTTTCTATTTTCGCAGAAAGTGTAAATTTTACTGGCGTTAATGGACTTTCAAATGTGTCCACAGATTCTCAATTATATTTTATTTTAATATGATGAGATTTATACATTGTAAAATATATGTTTATATACAGTACAACATTTTAATGACTAATGTTGCTTTTGTGTTGCAGGATCGATGGACATCGATTGACGCTATGAATAAAGAATTGAACAAAATAAATAGCAGTCATTCCAAACTATTCTGTATTGTAAGTAAATTTTATAATGTTTCTTTTGTTACAACACTTTATTGCAATTCGCTATTTGTAGGATATTGTGATTACTTTTACAATTTCACTATCATGTTATTAATTCCAAAGTATCAAACACATTAAAAAGTGACACGTTTTTCTAAAATTCTTTATATAAAAATTTATTAAATTTTTGTATAAAATAATTCACGCATCAAATAAGTAAGAGTACTTAATCTAAGCGACGTTAAGGAAACATATATGCAAGTAAACTTTGACATTTTCGGTTATTGAGCGTTCATTCTTATGCCTAATAATAATTTTGTGAATTTTATACATTACAAGAATTATTATTAAGTCTGAGATTCTATCCAATCAAATTTTAATATTTATTTATTCTATATTAGACATATATTGATCGATATATACTTAATGGGTATAAAATTCTGTCGATTGACATACTTGATAATAGGCACGTTTGGAATAAAGTGATCTTTTTTCGGTTAAAATTAAAATAATATTAATTCTGCTTAAATTTATATAATTAATGTAATTTTTATTATTTTTAAATATATATTTTAACATATTTTAGATTTTATACTTTTAATATTTAACTTTTATATCTCTTTTATACCTCAAATCAAGTCAAAGATATTTTAATGAAGGAAAAATTCACCTACTTAAATTAATTCCGAAATAAGATTTTATCTATAAAATTCCTCAAGCATAGTGCGCTATTTGTCAAAAC
The DNA here is from genome assembly GCF_030848795.1 of Temnothorax nylanderi. NCBI lineage: Eukaryota > Metazoa > Arthropoda > Insecta > Hymenoptera > Formicidae > Temnothorax > Temnothorax nylanderi. The sequence continues at coordinate 264,534 of NW_027249180.1, read as the reverse complement.
TTCCTTTTTTACTTATTGAGCTATTTATGCCTCAGTATTTTTATGAACACAAATTAGTTCTAGTTTTCCAGGTAAAATATCGTGTATACCAAACGTGCCTATTGAACACCCCGTATTTTCCACGCAGGAAAACTCGGTGAAACATTCATAAGCAAGTGAGGAAAAGTAGCGGCGGTTAAGCTGCTACGACGGGACCACTTATATCCATAAGTGATAGCCATAAATGACTGAAGTAGTAATAGTCGACGTAATGTCCGACAAGCATGCGACAAGCGAGGGCGGTAATAGCCCCTTTACGAGCGGACTTCGGATTATTTCTTAGCAGAAGTATGCTCGTAAATGGCGCACGGTTATTTTGCTGTTATCCTCGTAGCTTCGATTATGCTCGCGGAATTCCGTTTAAGTGTATCGTTGTCGTGGGAAAGCGGTGGAAAGAAGCCACTTTCGCGAGGTTATTACACTATATCGTAGCGAATACGCCTATATCTCATTTTAACACATCTGAATAAAATGCGCAACGCATTTCTCAAAAAATACAATTTTATATTCTAAAAAATAGGCAACAATTATTTTATTTAAATAATAAAAATGAAAGATAGATATAATTTTAAAAAAAAATTATTATTATTAGAAGGAATAAATATAATATAATTTAATTAATATACATATATAATTTTATCTCTTTTCTAAAAAAGATTATAAATCAGATATAGAAATATGAATGTTAAAGAAGATTAACTATTTCAATCAATATTATGCCTAGAATTCAAATATTACAAAAGTGAATTCTGTACAATACAATACGTTCCCAATAAATTAATATCTGTAAAATAGTTTCATAGAAAGAGTTTAACGACATTATTCCATCGTAATATGATACATCGCAATAAGTCGCAAAGTACGAAAATAACAGATCGAATAAATGCTCGTCAAGTGAATTAATAAAATTGCAGATCAGCTTTGGTGAATGTAGGACATTAATTTGCGGTGCATCAAGCGATATTAATTAGAGTGATTAATTTTGCAAGAATGGCCTAATTAGAGACACGTTGCATTTTTTGAATACCGCACGGTCTCATTTTCGTGTGAGCGCGAGCGTCATATTCGCATCAATATTAATAAATGGCAGATATTTCCCCGGCGATCCGAAATCTCGCGTAATTATTTGCGATTTATTACACAAGCTGTAAATCGTGACCGCGATTTGTTAATCGCATTTGACGTCCGTAAAAATAGAATGTGTCGCGAGGGAGCGAGTAATGCATCTGTTTAGGGGTCGCTACGCTCATTTTCACGTCGTAAATTTGAAATACGGAATATATAGGGGATTTCATAAAATTGGGCGAATATCCCGTAAAATTTTGTATATCACATAGAACGACCGTATAACTTTTCTTTAAAAAAGAATGAAAAATGACAGAATGGAAAATAAAGACTTTATTTTTAAATAATAAAGAGTTATTATAAATTAGTAAAAATTAAAAGCAATACTTTTTATTAACATACGTTCTTCTATAATCTCTATAAGTTTAAAAACATGAATCGTTTGCCATGTCGATCTAATTGTTTTATTATGGATTACATTTTATTGTACACACTATATACTTAAGTATTAATTCTATTTTTCAATTAAATGTTCTACTTTTCCATTAGATCAAAGTTAGTTTATAAATTAAAGTTTTTTCAATTATACGCTAGTCTGTTGACTTAAGCTTATTATTTTCTTCGCAGTTTGTTTAAATAAACTTTTAACACGAGGAAGCTATCTCAGGTTACTCAGCGGATATTATAGAAACTAAACGTTTACATTTAATTTTCAAAGATAACCCCGGCTGCTTCGGATAAAAGTGAATATACACGTGACTCGATTAAACTTTCGCAAGTTTTAATCCTCAGCTTAGGAAGAAGCCGGGGCACACGATGTATGCTTAGTCTAAGAACCGCATTGCGTTACGTAATTACGAAGCACTATATAAGAGCAATATATTTAATATATTGCATTTATATTAAAATACAAGCAAACACACATTTAGTCCTATAAATATTCAAAGAAATAATATGTATTAATTTCGGTATTTGTTACATTTTATTACATTATTGCTTTTGGTGGGTCTCTTGTAAAATTGTTAAATTTGTATTTAAAAAAATACAAATTGCACATATAAAGATGACTCACAGCGATATCTCTATGTTAAACCGTGATTGCATTGTGCTAACATGACGTTGCTTTCATGCCATGCATTTGTCAATTAAACGCATATATCTTGTAGAGCATCCAGGAATTGGAGTACAATATAGATGCAAATAATTCCACGTGACATAATAAATTTACGAGACACACAATATAATGGGATCTTGAATTCTCTTCATATCGAAACGTAGATAAAGCTCAGACTAAGTAAACCTCGAGTGAACAAACAAAAGATCTCGATTGCCGTGATAAATCGCGGGTCAGAGTGCTATGATAACATTATTTATCGCTCAGATTACGTAATGCCTGCTCTCGTAAATTACACGCCAAGATTTCGAACGTGCCCGTCTCGGGTACTCTTGACCCGCCTTTCGCTTTTCTCACGTTGCCCTTCCTCCTACTCGAACCCGTTTTTCACTGGGCCCTTTCTCTCTTTCTTTTACCTTCTTTCTCTCGCCATTCAACAAATTGCTGGCGCGCCTCTCGGGATTTATCGTTTTTCCACTAGATGCTGCTTTATTTATTCCACATTCTCCGCGTATCAGAAGGGGATGCGCGCAGGTGCACTGAAATATCTCTGGATATATACTGCGAGGGGGAAAAAAAGAGAGACACGGAGCTGCGCTCAAAAAAGTGCGACGAAAGAAAAATACGATGATACGAAGCGCTAAGAGAAATGACAGAGTCAAAGAATGGCGATGAAAGAGACGGAATAAGGAGGAGGCGAAAGTGGTAGCGCGTGCAGGGGTGGGCTGTCACAGCCCTTCGAGATGCAGATTTCGCCGAGAAGATCGCGGTATTTGTAGGCGACAGCCACTAAAACGCCTCTCATCCCCTTCGACCGTTTCGTGCCATTCTCCGTTTTTGCGAGGGCGATGCATCGCCCTCGAAATTTACGCCCAAAATCCGCCATCCGCTCGCTGATGTCACCGGCGAAAATCTCATAGCGAAAATATCAAATACTCGTATATATCTCGTATTCTTCTCTTTAAATTCTTTAAAAAGCTTTATGCGCTGCTGTATTTCTAGACGTTCGCGCAAAATCGATGGCTATATTGAACAGTTCACAAAACGCTTTATCCGCACCTCGAGCATTTTTATACGCTTTAGGACGCCGCTAAAAAAGCAAATATAGAGATAGGTCATGTCTCTCAGAACCGTCTCTCACGTTGAGTTCTTTGAAATCATATCACTTTAACTCCAACACAAGAATCTCTGTCTTTCAAAGTTGCATCGAAAAGTTAAAATATTTCAAGTTATAACAAAGCGACGCGCGCGCGCGTGCGAAAGCTTTTTCAAAGATGAATCAACGTATGCAACAACAGGATAAATGCAAGTAATACGATGGAGAATTATGAGATCTTGTCTTCTATATTCTGTATAAATAGGAAACTTTTATTATTGTAGGAGAGAATATAAAAATATTGTATCACGATTATAGACACATGAATGTAGATATTACGTTAATTACGTAGATCGTACAGGACGATAAATATTTCGATAAAGAAAAATGATAAAGAACGGACAGGTATCTCGTTTGATATTTATCAAAATAAATGTATACGCATATTTTCATCGTATATATCATAATGAATAAAAATGAAGGTTTTTGCACGCCGTGCGCTCGTTATATCCTAACTGGAGGATACGTTGATTAATATTTCTTGCAGTGCAGAGCGATAATTAGCATTGTTCTGGCTACCATATTCTGAAAGTTATATACAAAGCACGTCAAAGCAAAATTATATATTAATTTCGGCGCAGTAATTGGCGGTTACACCTATATTCACAACGCGGTTACATTGGCTTTCACGTTTTTCATTCAGCGTCGACGGTCCATTATAACGTAGAATAAAAAAGATATAACATAGATAAAATGATCTTTTTTTTCAAAATGTTTACTAAATACGTAATCTTGAATTAAAAACCAGAATCGCGAATAAATAAAATTTGTATATTTAAAAAAATAGTACTTAGTAAAAAATTTTAAAGTAAAAAATAAATAATAAGCAAAACAAGAATCTTGTATACATTTTGACATATAAATTTGCAGTATAAAATTATATAAAAAGTGCATAATAAAATACATAATAATAATATTATATACTTATAAAATATTACATGTATAAATTCTATTTAAAAATTAGCATATACATTATGTATATCTATAAATGCATAATTATTAGCTTTAATATTTTCCTTTGAATAAATTAAAAAATGTTTTTTTTTTAATTTTTTAACAATTTATCCAAATAATTTCTTAACTTATGAATTATATGTAAATATATCACTTCATAAATATTTCACTAAAAATTTAATTTTTGTTATTATTTCTGTTAGCCATTTAAAAACCATCAAAGGATTTTTTTATTCTTTTTCTTATTGCGTATAAAAATGTTAAAGAAATTAAAGATATGAGAGACACAATTGATCTTTCTGCGTTTTTCGCCGATTTCTCAAGTGCAGTCATGTCTATTAAGTTATAACATCAGTCGATCGTTTGGCATAAGCTCGCGTCGTCGGTTTGCGGATGAGACTTAACATTGATTAATGCTGCGTCGGAGCGGCGCTACTTTAATCCGCTTTGCTAAATTATCGCCATTAACAAATTGCTTAGCCCGAGCAACTCTCCGGCATGGTGCCTGACAAGAGCGAGAGTGTACGAAGTCGAGATCCGTGCAAGCAGACGGGAGGCGTCCCTGCAGGATGTTGCAGGGATGCGCCTGCGGCAGGATAGGTATTTACGGACGGAAGACGTGCGAACTGGTCCAGGACTCGGCTTTGCCAGCGACTTGGCAGAATCTGAGACGAGATCAAACAGTAGGTGGGATTACGAGGCTTCTTCATTTATCGAAGTCACTGCGATACTCGTTACTCACGGTATATTGCGGCGTGAAGTTTGCATTGAATCAAAATAAAATTTTGCGTTTAGTTTTTTTTTTGCTTAGTGGAGCCCAAGATTTTCGTCGTGTTGAATTGTACAGTGGTCTTTTAGTAATCAGTGCTATGATAATATAATAGAGATGTAAGAGGAAAGAATAGTAGAACAAAGCGAGCAGAATGCAGCAGCGTCATTATTTTTCCTGCGATTCGAAGCGACTGTCAGAACTATTGTTACTGTCAGATCGCATTGGTTAAAAAATGCGCAAATTAATCTCTGCTTTCTCATTTTATATCGCATTTCGCGTACCATTTAATCAAGCGTATCGCATTTGGCTTCATTTACAGAAACGGTAATACAGACTGATGAGTATTAATTTTCCAATAATGACTTTCGAAATTCCCACTTTATTCGAGCAATTCTCGCGATTAAACGCCAGAAATATTAATTTCGAGTTCAACACGATCACGTCCTCCAGTGACGTGTGTAAATTCGCGACTTAAAATCGCATGATTGATTCTAGTTGTTGCCTGCATAATTTTCACCTGTAAAATGGAATGCTCTTAAATCTTAAAATCTACGTTACGTGGACGGTACGAGTGTATCAATGATAAAAATTTACCTTTGTAATATTATAATATATAACGTATTCACGGCAAAGCACATAATGTTAAGGATGTATGGGTCGTACAGTCCTTGCTAAAAGTTAAACTTTCAATAAAAGAAGACTTTGCATGTACGTCAAACAACTCAAAATTTTTTATATGTTAGAAGGGATTATCGTTAACAGTTTGAGTATGATTTTTTGTTATTTAAATAATTAGTATTGTTTAAACAATTTAAAAAATTGTTTTGTTGCAAACAATTTTGAAACTTAAAATACAATATCAATGATGTATGTTTTACACATAAAAAAAGTTTAAGAAATATCTTAATGGTTTATTTATATTTTATTTATATTTATAGCAAAAATGTCGATTCTCTATAAGGGATAATGTTAATTTTATCAACTTTAAACTTAAATAACTCTTAAATAACTTCAAAATTTTACATAGTATTTTTAATTTAATTTAGAAACAATTTACAGCACTTTCTGAATATATTTGAAATACCTCCAATACATCCTTAATTACAATAACTTTTAAACCAGTAAGAGAATTGTGCTGAAATTTTACACAGATACTTAGACGTAATAATAGAACAATCTATGAAATTTTTAGATTTTTGGTAATGCTTTGAGATGTCACCCATACATCCTTAAACAGGTGACTTGTATTATAGAGCGAAGACAATCGTCGTGTGACGCAGGCGTGAAACCCCGGCATGCGTGCGTGTCTATACTCGCGTGCACTAAGCGCAGCTTACACGGAACACAATGTCAGGAATGTACGATACGCACACACATCTACACAATCATACACATGCACATACATGGTGTTTCATTAAGCGATACAGATCGAATTTGCAAACCGAGAAGTTTACATTACGGGAATACCTCAACCTTAACATTGTAAAGATTCAATAAATAAATGAATATCGAAGGTTTCAATGAGAGCTTCAGTCTGGAACGCCGAAAGTTTAATGATTTTACTTTAATAAAATTTTAACTTGCAGCTTAAATTGCCAGAAACTCAAAACTGATTGTTGTCTTGAGTTCTCGAATAAAATCGCAAGCTCTCAATTTAATTTTTCCACTATTTTTTTTCTTTCAATTCCTCATAGTCTTCCAGACATTGGCATTCTTCTTCTCGTTTGTGCCGTTCTATATGATTCGCTTATTGTCCTTCCTAATGGCGCTTTCATCCTCTGAGCCCCTCGAACGAGCACAATCGTTTAATCGAGCACGCGAATAGATTCTTCAAATCGAGCATATATGAAAGATCATTCGTGCCAGGTATACGTGCCGCGTATGGGCGCGCGTGCGGACGACAGATTCGATTTCCGTCTTATCTGCGCAAAAGAAACGCATATTCCACATAGATTTTTCTCATCGTTCCCGTTTTCTTACGAGTATGGCCGTCGAGGAATTGCGCTACATTTTTCAAGATCGAGATTCGAGTCCGTGAGAACGATTTTGACACCGCGATGAATGTAGCGGGTTAATTGATATTGTTTACGTTCTACAGCAATAGTCTAAAATCTAGATCGTAGACTCGAGTCGTGAGTGACGGGAAGTGTCGCGCGTGCTACGTTTCGGGAAACATTCGCCAAGTGGACGAGTGTTTAAGCGTTATCCGATCACACGGCTCGAGTTACTTCCCCCATGAAAGCCAGCCAGACTCTCGACGAAGGGATGAGAGACAAGTGGCGGTCGAGGGAGAATCGGACGGAAGCGATAGCGAACGAGCGAAAAAGAGAACCGGAAGTTGCACGCGCGCGCGCGCTCTCGCACCGGACGAAATTTTGCGAGAAACAAAGTTATCGCGAGCGAGACTTATCTGATATGAACAAATGGAAAAAGCCGAAGGGGTCCCCATGGGAAACTTCGCGCGTGCAATTGTGTTTGTGTGCCGCGCAAAAAGCGATGGAATATCGCGAAGAAACTGTTTGTACATGACTCGGTTGCCAATAGAAACGCCCGTTCGTCCGCTGGGAACAAAAAAAAAGGACAGGTAAAAAAGATTTGCGGAAGGATTCTTTTATAAAAGCAAAAGATAAAGGGCGACAATAAATGTAACGTACATCTATAATAATCTTGGAAATTACCTTTTTTCTTTTTTTTTCCAGTTTTATTGGACGTTATTTTTTTTTATACTAGACATCGCAGGTGCGCGCTACGCGCGCGCTATTTAACTTTAATATTTCACTGTTATTATTACACTATTAACCAGACAACTGTCAAAACATACCGTGTCAGCCGCTCATGAAGTAAGCGCAACGAGAGAACCAATCGGCATCGCGGAAAAGCGACAACAATTTATTTCGATAGATTCGAGTATCGATACGTGCCCTTTTTAGAAGAGGATTTTTTTTTTATATTAATACCAGACATCGCAGATGCGCGCCACGCGCGCGCTATTTAACTTTAATATTTCACTGTTATTATTATACTATTAACCACACAACTGTCAAAACATGCCGTGACAGCCGCTCATGAAGTAAGCGCAACAAGAGAACCAATCGGCATCGCGGAAAAGCGACAACAATATTTCGATAGATTCGAGTATCGATACGTGCCCTTTTTAGAAGTGGATTTTATGTAAAATTTTGGATATTTGCATATTGTCTGAATATTTCGTGTTTGAATGTATTTCCATGTCAAGTGCAATTATCGTTTTCTCGTTGACCGGGTTTAAATAGTAACGTAAATTTCAATTATTTTTAATAAAAAGTCAGTTTTAAATCTATCATTATCAAACAATCCAAATTTATGATAAAAGAATAAGTGGCAAATAAATATAATATTCCCAGTATATATATAATTCACCTTTGTTCTTTTTCTATAACATGAGAAAAATCTGATTATGTAAGAATTTACTTTTGAAAATGACTGTTCGAGGGACCGTCAAGAATATTTGCGTAATCCTTGGCGGCTGATTGAACCAAAAGCACCATAGAACAGAATTTCAGGCGCTCTAAGTGCCTTCTTGATTTACACAATCACTTGGCTCCGCCCGCCGCTGTGTGCCTCTACCAGCAATCTTCCCTTCCGCCCTATCTTGACCCATAATCCATTCCCTCGAGTGCTGGCCACCTCAAACTTCCCTCAGGATCGCTGTTCGTTTTCCCATGCACTTTAGGCATGCCTGTCCCTTTTGCTCGCTCCTGCCCGGCTAGAAGCAAGCCAAGCGCTTCTTCGTGCCGTTAAAACCTTATAGCGCGAAGTTGCACGAACACGTCCATCGGTTTATCTGCAATTATGCGTTTGCAGACTCCACGTGCTCACTCATTCTATCCTGAGCCGATTCGACAAAAGTTGCGGATGAATATTAATGAAATTTTTAAATCAGTTATCTCTCATTATATAAAAAAAGAAAACATTTATTTTCTCAGAGAAAAATTGATAAGAAACTGTAGGATGTGGGGTTGTATTTTTACGTAAAAACAAACAACATGTTTCTTTGCATATTATTAGATTTTTATTATGAAAACGATTTTATCGAAAAATATGAAACGTGAAACATCTGTGAAATGATACGTGATCCATATTCTATTTCGATGAAAAAGAATTAAATTATCCGACTTGAAAAATATTTTGATTGCAGCGTCGACTTATTTACAACGATATAGCTATTTAGTTAGTTAATAAATGTAATAATCGTATTGTTTTCTCATGTCATAAGCACTTTACTTTCTCGCTCATATGAGCAGCTTCGCCGAAAGGAAGGAACGTCAAAATTTTTACGCATACACAGTTCATTCTCAAATCCTAATTGTAAGCACAATATTGTCTTCAAAGATTCTTATGTTTATCACGAAATTTTCTTTCATTGAAATTATCCAAAAAGATATAGATAACAGACAATATAAAGCATTAGAAATTATTGTATTAGATACTTCAGTAAAAGAGTTCATGTGGGAAGAGAGAATTTTACAGTAAACAATACGTAATAATTACAATGTAGCAATCATTACCTCTAATACAAACTTAAAAATTAAGCTTTACTGTGAAATATAAGACTCTTAGGCCCGATTGCAACGTCGCATAATATTTAACCTTAGCAACTCACTCTTCGTCTCTTTCTAACTGTCCCCTTAGAAAAAGACGAAGAGTGAGTTAAACTAAGGTTAAACGTTATGCGACGTTGGTGCAACCGGGTCTTAATCTCTTAAAAAGTTTAATATTTCTTTTTAAATGCTTTTAACAAAATTATATGGATATTCCATTATATCACAAAATGTTAATTACAGAATATAAAGTATTCAATATCGACTTTAATTATACATACATCCAATCAAGAAACTATAAATAATTTAAATGAATATATATTAGTAATTACATATGTGCATTAGATTCATTGCAATTTTACAATTACTAATATTATTATAGAGATATTTATATAGTATCATTTAATTAGCGTGCAATCAAACTCGAGATAATTAACGTGCCATACTTCTAGAAAAAATCTTAACAGATCTCTCAAACATAGATTATTTTAACTTTCCTCAGGGTATAATTATTTTAACATACTTCTGTTACCACAAAAAATTCCATTGTAATAAATTTAATTGGGCTACTAACAATGAAATACTTCCTTGCGATTCTACATTGTTAAATACAATAACAACGTGCCGTTTATAAAGCGTAACGGCAAATTCCCGAATCTCGGCGTATTCATAATTTCAAGCTTTTCTCCGACCCGTGGAGTCGCTGTTTTAAACTCGAGTACTTCCCCTCGCGCGCAACTTCACTCTCCTCACTCCGTATCCGTTAAGCGGCGAAGTTAAGCCCTCGAACAGCCCTTTTAAATCCTATGACTTGTGACAACTTGTAAGATGAAGTCGAGAAAAAAAAAGGGAGAAAGAATGACGACAACGCTACGAAAGAAGCGAAACCTGCCAACACCGAACTTATTAAGCGAGCGTTGTCGGCAAGCGTTGAATTCCCGCTGTCACTTTTTAATGATGTCGTTAGAAATCAGTCGTTAATTATGCAGTTACACGAACAGGGAGATGGAAAATTCACGAAACGCAAAATTCCTTTGCTTCTAGCGAATGTTTGACAGTTGCAAAATTAATATTGCTGTTTCATCTCGACGATTACGTAAATTTAATTTGCAATTTTTTATTTTGCACAGATATTTGTTACCTCGCAGGACATTTAATACGTTTCAAACAAAATTTCTCCTCGGTTTTTGAAATAATAAGATAAATGTATTTGATAAATGTATTAATTATCAGCACGAGTGGAAACTTCTAAAGATAAAAATATGTAATACTATATTTGAATACAATATCCGTAATTACAATCGTATTAATATCGATATCCATTAGTGCGGTTATTGCGGAAATATCAGATCCATATTACGAGTTAATAGAATCTATTTTAGATTAAATTTTAATATTCCGGTATGTGATAATTGAAGGAACGTATAAATAGTGGTTTATATCACATTTAGTAAGATAAAGCACATTTATAGTACTTTATCGACTTTAACGCTTAATTAGCCAACACGGTAGTACGATCTAGTGCAGGCCATTCATTCATAGATTAGCTTCATTAAACCCTATTGCACTTCTAAATTAATATACGTCCTTATGCTACAATAGGAAATAATTCATAATTTGTACAATTTTGTATATTCACAAAAATTATTCTTTAAATGTAATGAGAAATACAAAAATTTAATATATAAAAAAATTTTTTAAAGAAAATTTTTATGTGAAAGAATTTTCTAGTAAAATCGTACATGATAAAGTATAAATAAATGATCTTAATGTATTTGGAAAAAAATTTTTTAGCCGAAGATAAATTTGAAAAAAACGAGATATATAAATATGTAATCTATATCTTAGATTTAAAAGAACGATTTTAGAAGGAAAGAAGTCGAACTAATCGTTCACAAGTAGCCAGAAGAGACGTGTTCGAAGACTGAATCGCGATAAAACGGCGCCGAAAACGCTTTTTTCGATGAGCTGTCGAGGAAGATAAGCAGAATGACGCGTAAGTGCCGGAAAGAGGTGTGTCGAGACTCGAGAGTCGCTCGTTGAATGGTACGAGAGAACGACACCGAGGGTGAACGAAGAAAAGAGGGTGTCGGAGACATCTTCTAACGAGTACGCGTCTCAAGGACGAGGATACGAATCCGGCCAGAGATTAAAATCGAGAAAAAAGAGGACCGCGAGAAAACGGGGTCGGGGGCATCTCGGGGGAGGGCACGAAGAACTGACGCGTCTTAAAATTTTAATTTCGAGGGATTACACGGCGATATCTATTCTCCCGTGCTCCTCGTACCGTAGAGGTAAGATTCGTTATCCTGTCGCGCGCATGAAAGGATTCTCGGTCCGACCTACTTTTCCTCGACATTCCGTGGATCGAAATGTACTGTAGCGCAAATGGGAAAGTGTGGAGCTGTTTTTTTTTTCCGGAATCTATTATCTTTGCTATTTTTCGAGATACTATGGTAACAATACAAACAATCCGATTGTAACTGTACTGTTTTTCGAAGTATATATGCGTCAACAGAGCTGAATTCTCTTTTTTTGTTACGTTTGATAATACCAAAGATGATGGTTTTGTATTTCTCTCGTATTTTTCTCTATTCATAGAGAGAAAACCTCTATTTTTCCGAATAAAAAAGAGATGATTTTATTATAAATTATTTTATGACAATATGTGAAACCTAGTTGCACCGAATAAGATACGATTTCTTACAATAAATACAATGCAATACTTTTTCTTTTACAAAAAAGATTTTGACAAAACGAATGAAACGAATCTTAACAAAAGGATTAAATGCTTCTCCCTTTTCTTTTGTCGTACATTTCTCTTAAATGTTCAACTTTTGAAACATTTTGTACACAACTCTAAAGAATTCTTCTTGGATTCTGCGCTTTTAGCTCCCGCTTTTTCAGCGTGCGCCAAAAAATGAGCAAAGGGCGATCGTTAATTAGACGCACGCTTTTTGTTTCGCCGAAAGATAAAAGGTCGCGGGCTTAAAAAGGAAGAGAAAACAAATGATACTCTTACAGAAAGGTGTCGACCTCTTCCTTTTTTGCCCGTGCCTCGCTAACGGCCACCAGACGGTAATTAACCGCTGTAATAGGATTAAAAAGCTGCATAATAGCACTGGACGACTTCCGGTATCGCCCGTGGGATCGCGAAGCAATGGGTTTTAAAGACGGGGAAATTTCGTGCAACGGCCGAGCCGCTTGCTATTCGCGATATCAAGCGTTGAATACGGATTACGTGGATATATACAGGGCTGAATAGGATTCTCGTGCGAAATATATATTCGCGGTATCTGCAGAATATTTATCATCATTACAGTATAATATCCGTATCGAAACCGAAACAAAAGCATTAACAAGATGCACAGAAACATAAATTACGTAAATTCGTGAACACATTGCTGGTCAAAATATATTTATTGTATCATATTTTATATATTCTTGCGACATGTTATTATAAGAGAAAATTATATAGCAACAAGAATTGCATTGCATTATCACATTCTTGCGACACGTCACATCAAGAGAGAAAAAGTGATTCCTTATTTTTATCAATAATTTCTGTAATAATTGATGATTTCTGTCATTTTTTCTGTAGCTCTCATTTATTTCTGTAATTTTATACTTAATCAATATTAATGAATTTATAACCATACTGGAGAATTGTATACATATATACAATTGCAGATATTATTGTTTTGTTATTATATTTAAAAATGTACATATGTAATTTTTATATATGTGTAATATTTAATTAGTTACTAATTTTTTTTATTACACGCACGAAAGCGATAATGCGTAGACAATTAGAAAAAGAAACATTTCTATTACCACGAGAACAGCACGATTAATTCGTCGAATTTACCCGTGAATGTGGCGAAAGCTATTTTGCGAAACGTAATAATTTATTTCGCTGGATATGCCGCGCGTGTCTCGCCTGTGGCATAATTGCATTCTGAAACATCACAACGCCACACGAGTGAAAGTAATACAATAACGTGCATTAGTTCTAGATATGCGCAATTTTGTCTCGCTGCTTTCCGCTACCGTAAAAGGTCAGCGTTTTGCTTGGCAAAATTATCTACTATAATTCGCGAAACAAAGCACCGTAAACGTGAAGTCATAATACTTATCCATTTGTATATGATGTTACCTTTAATTCGTAATATCAACACGATACTTTATACGATTTTCTCGTGATATAGGAATGATGCACTGATTGAAATTAATTTATGGAAAATTATGAACGGTATTCTACGCATTATATAAAATAAATAAAGAAATACGTAATTCACAAAAATAAAGAGTGCAAATTGTGCAACAGCCATCCAATACACTGTCTTCGCGTCCGCCTGCATAGGAAAGAGCAGCTTTACACTAGCAAAAAGTAACGCAAAGCTGTTTAAACCTTCGAGAGCACACTTTGTCTCCTATTCGTATTTGAAGTCCATTGTTTTGCCACTCGCGACCCCACATATTGTCTTCGGAAAATCCTCCTCGAATGAAAGAAGCGTCCCCCTCGTCACTTCCCTCTACGGTGCACGGCAATGCACCTCCGGACTCTCCGGAGATTTGCGATAAGCGCATCAAGTCTTCTCTCGGGGTGCATTCCTGAAGGACGTTCGAAAAGCAGAGCCAACGTGCGAAACGGAATTAACATAGGAGCCGCTTATTTTACAAATGGTCTTTTGAAAATTCAAACATTACAAATTTTAATAAGATTGGAATTACATTATCTCTATAATAACAATCGAATGAGTTAGTCAGTTAATGTATCGTAAAATATTAGTATAAAACGTGACATATATGGTTAAAAAATTTTTAAATGAACTAAGAAAAAAATTGCATAAAGATATTTCTTGGCGCCATCTTATTATTTCAGATTTTTAAAACAACTTTATGATAATGATGTAGATTAATTAATCGTTAAGGTATTCATAGCATTATCTTCTAAGTTAAACTTATATATAAGGCATTCAATAATATTGCCTTCGCGATTTGCGACACTTTTGGATTTGAAATGCAACGTTATATTAATTAAGCTTATAGTCGAATTTCAAATCTGCGAGCTGCAAAACCTATACGGATGTTGCTTCATATAGTGGTGATTGGAAGACACGATCGAAGACCCTAAATATTTCTGCGAGTTGCAAGCATACAGAGCTATAACGCATCTCCAGCTGGGTGTCAGCATCCCAGGAACAATAACTACAATTTGTTGAGAAAGAGCAGCAGATCACGAACTCTCACCAGAGACTCGCGCTCCGTTTCCAGTCTTTCTCCATAGTTTGTTAAACCCCAACTGTCCCTTCCCTTTCTCTCCCTTTCCGGCTTTCATCCAACGGACTTTAACAGGCTCGCTCGCTTAAAGAGCAGGCAAAGCTTAATCTTGAGCTTACGAGAGACAGTCTGCGATTTCCTCTACCCAGCTGCTGAAAAAAATCGAATCTATTTTTTTTCTTTTAAATATCAAAGTTAGGTATAAATCTTATTATATTGTAATTATTTGATGATACAATTAATTATTAATTTTCTCGGTTTACAGAGATATTTTAGTTTTTCAATATAGAAACACAGAAAGGTACATTATTCGTGGTCACTTTATACATTGTTTACTCTATATTACTGTACCGATATTATATATGCACTGTTACATTAAGTACTTTCCCTGAAAGCAGGATTTTTGAATTCTTATATCTATAACGTTTCAATTTTCACCACTGTCCGGCAAACCGACGCTTTACTCAAAATCTACACAGAATTTAAAAAGAGCATTTTTATTCTTACTGTGCCTTTTGAGAAAAAAAAGAATGTAAAATCGAGAGATCCGCTGAAAGCGTTCAAAGAAAGAGGAGCGTCGACTGTGACTTTCACGCACGAATGATCGAGGGCTTTTACCGAAAGTCGGTCGAATGTCCCTTTTTCCAGCTGGCTGCTGCAAGCTCTCCTCGCAGGAAAGCTGCGCGAATTTGACGCAAACATGCTCGCGTGCAATGCTGTGTGTGATTCACTGTTTAAAGTGTTTCTGTCTGGCAGTATGTAATTGTAACAAATGACATTTTTCGAGAATTTGACGATTTAAATAAATCCGATGAAGCGATAATTGACAGCCAAATTTTATTCCTCATTTAATATTACTTACATTTTATCTTTACAAATTTTATACTTACAAAGAGAGATATCTAACGTTAAATACTAAAATGTCTAATTTTTAACAAGCTCAATAATTAAATTAAATATATAATTTAGGTAAAAAGGATCGGTTTTTATTCTAATATAATTATAAAAACTATTTCCTTTATTTAATATATTGAATTACATCAGATAAAATGGAGCAATGTAGACTCTAAAGCTTATTCTGTAATTTTCGGAGTATAAAAGCTGGAAGGACATAAAGGATTAAAGTTTCGAAGGATTATTTTGAAGTTCGCGACATTCGTATGTATATCACGAGTAATTTACATGTAAGCTTGAAAGCTCGGGAATCGTAAGACAATTGTTCCGATGGAGAACATTTAGGCGAAATTTTAACTTGTCGCTAGGTAATACTTGCTGAACACACGCGAAATAATCACGGTTGCAGTATTTACGAGCGCAATCGTGAAACAATGTCGCTTAATTTTCGATGCTAGCACTCGATTGACGCAAGTTCATCTCCTGTAAGTGGATTTGTGTTACATTACTTGAATTGCAGATTGTTGAGCATCGCAAAAGCTTAATCCTTAAATGCACACACATCACACATACATCCGCACGCGCACACGCATATTTGTACATACGCATACCTATACAGGAAACTTTATATACAAGATAACGTAAAAGCGCAACATTTAAATTCCAGGAAAAGTGATAGGAAAATAAAAAAGTACTTCTTTCATTATCACGTTTATTAATATCTCGCTTACAGAGAATTTAATTGCCGAGTTTAATCCAATATTAAAAAATATTGTATACATCAGCGAGGAGCTTAAAGTCACGTATAAAATTTTTATCGAGAAAAGATCGACTTTGAACATTCAGGAAATTCTTCAAAAGGGCATTCCGTAGGTGAGCTAGAAGTAGGAAGGACATTCAATACATCCGGTACATGATAATATTCGTAGACAAAGAGCGTAATCGTAGACTCTGACGGGCCCAGCCGAATTCCCGGTTAGCGAGGGTAGTTCCGAGTTCCGAGACATAACGAGGCCGCGACAAAGTGAAGAACTTCCTCTCCTTACCATCGGATCGGACTTCGACGGATCCTTTGAACTTTATGCCGTCTCCGTTTGCAAGCGGTTTACGTGCGCCAGCAAGGAAATCTTCTTGCAGAGTCGCGTCGCCCGGCGCCTTCATACACTCATTAGAAGGAGTCCGCTATATTGGAAGGGATACGCGTTGCTTTGACGGAACTTAGTAGACTTCACCGTGACCAAATACGAATTCAACTAAACGCAAATCTGCCGACGAAGTCACAATATAATTAATAAAGATAGTTGTGCGACTTGACGTTCTCTAGAAACTCAAAATTTCTTAGAGATCTCTACTGAACATTGTAAAGATTCTAAAGTAATAAAATAACGCAATTTAGCAATAATATACGTTTTGTACTTTATAATTAATTATAATGAATATTTGATTTGAACTTATTACGTTTTCGTTGGAAAAAAATAATAACACGGAAGAAATAATAAAAGCGAATGAAATCCAGAATAAATGTACTTTTTTATCAATTTGTTGACGATATTTTTTCTGGAGCTCAAAATTGTAGACAAAGTTCTTTCGAAGCGATCCAGAAAGGTTTGATTAACCTAGACAGATTCGACTACGAGGCGAAGAGAGAGCGCGTAAGAGAGTCAATTTCAAGAGAACGTCGCCAAGGTTCTATCGCAAATGTTTGATATGCGAAGGTCTTGCCAGTAAGCCACAAGCTCTTGTCGACGGTAATCACAGGACCTGCGCTTTACGGCGTAGTAGCGCGACCATGTACATAGTGTCCGACCACAGAACTGCTTGTATCACTTGTTGGTGGGTCTTGCCACCAAACTACCTGCACGGGAGACCCAGAACGCAGAAGTACGAAGTACGAACTCGCGAGACGTTGATGAATCAATTCAGTGCCATGGCACCGAGGACGCGCGCAGCTTGAACTTGCAAAATCGAAGCAAGATAAGGTCTTCGGAATAGTTGCTCGTTACTTATTCTTGATATCTATTGGAACTTAGTTAATCTCTCTCTTTCTCTCTAATTAATTAGTTTTGGTTGGTAATACAAGCATCTACTTATCTAAGTACGTACGTTATATCAAGAAGTTTATATTATTAGTGATTATCGCAATTATTATTCTGGCATTATCTAAACAAAAAATTCTATAAATTTCTTCTTCAGGAATTCAAAATTCTTAAAATTCCTTGGATTAAATATTAAATGCTATTATATTTCTAAAAAATTAATCTGATAAATACGATCATCTATGACAGTAAGAAAAGGATATCTTTTCTATTTTATTTGAGCATCTAAAGAAAAGAAAGTATTATAAAGAACGGATTAGATATCATATAACAAAAAGAAATATAAAGAATATAAAATACGAAAAATATAGAACAATCCGGACAAGAAGAGAATAAAGAATTGATGAAAAGTTAGATTATCAGAATCCACAACAAAAAACAAAGCATGATCCCAAACCTCGTTTTCATCTGACCTTCTCTCATTCCACTAACTCTTCCCCTTCTAGATTTTTTTTCCTCAACAATCTTGCCCAACCAGGGAGACATTGCAATGAGGTTCGTGTTTTATGTTGCTCCTGCGGTTCTCTAGGGTCGCATACCGACGCAAAATATCGTCGAGCCTTACATAAAAATAGAAAAACTCAATGCTATTTCCCAACTCCAAAACGAGCACCGCGCAACGAAGACTTGAATCTTTTAAGTGGGACTAACAAGCCATCCGACATAAATATACGATATATGATGAGATTTTTTGCAAAGCAATAGATGACGTAATTTTTAGACGAAACCGCAAATGCAAGCTACATTTATGAACGAATCGTTTGTTTATTTTCTTTTACTCTCTTTAAATTTACACGCAAGAATATTCAATATTCTGTTTTACCAGATTTTCTTTCGACGTGAATTTGTAAATCATTAATTCTTTGTGAAAAAATTTGCATTTCACTTGGCAACGCTGTCGTTGATGTAAAAAGTTGAAGGAGGTAATATATGATCTGACGATGAAACTGCAAGAATGATTACATATGTATGCATTCAAAATAAATTCAAAAGAATATTTGCGTATCACACATATATTCAAACTCTTTTTATTTTACGTACTTATGTAATTTAATATTTTTTCTGTAGCATTTTTTAAGGTTTAAATTTCTTGCTATAACCATTATACTTATTATATACACATTTCTCAAATATTTAATCTTATTTTTAACAATAGAAATAATTACTGTAGCACGCAACAAATTGAACGAATTTTATTGTCCACGTGATAATACACACCTATAAATATTATTTAAACTGAAATAATTTAAATTTTTCACGATATTCTTTTTATTTTATTAACGATATAATTACAATAACAGATATTAAAGTCATAAAAACTTATTCGAAAATATATAGTTAAAAATAGTAAAATTGCACATACATTGCGCTGCGACAATTTTTGTTTTCTCCCTAAAAAGAAAGAGTTTTAAAAGGACTTCCTGAGATTTGTCTCTAAAGACGGTCAGTAAACATCTCTACGCTGAAGGAGAAAAAGAACATATATTTCTTTCTTTAAAAAAAGAACGTATTTTATGTTATATTCTGGGATCTCAAGAGAAAGAATATAAAATAATAACAAATTACAATAAAAGTTTGTCATACTATGACAATTTATTCAATTACAATTAGATATAAACTATTAATGCTTATTTCTATCAGCTATTATACGAATTTCTGATTTTCTATCCTTCCACCAAAATACGATCCCTCAATTCTTCTTAACCCCGTGATGGTAATTTACATGCATTAACATTCCGTAATCACTTGATAACACGTATAGAATTCTATCTTTGTCACTCCGTTACACTCTATTATAATTATCCTGTTACAATGGTAATTATAATTATCCGTGTATACGAGATACGCATTGTTAACACCATGAATATTGCCCCTCTCGATTCAGAGGTTGAGGGTCCAGCGTTTAAATATCAATACCCAATCTTCCTTGAATTTCATCGGCTCGTATATCAGAATTTATCAGAATAAATAGAATACATATTCGAACGAAGTCAGCAAGTAAAGAAATATCAAATGTTTAGATTCGAGAAGAAATAATCTCAGAAATGTAATATTTCAGAAAATGTGTTATTTCAGAATTGTTATTTCCGATTTTTCTTTATAAATTTTCTTATGTAAACGTTTTACGTAATGCTAATTTTAAATAATACATTGCTATACGAAAAGTTGCATATGACTTTATAATAAATCGATGCAAAGAAAATATATTTTAAATATGTATATATAATAGGTATATCAAAATTGTAATAATTAACATTTTAATTAAGAGAATTTCTTGATCTGTGAACTTTCCTAAAAAATACGGTTAAAATTATCTGATAACGTTAATCCTGCATATTGAGGAAAGAGATATAAAGGTTTTTTTTCCTATTTGATAATGCAATAAATAATAGATACAAAATAATAGATAATCTTTAGAAACATTACAATTTTTTCTTGAATTATAAAAGTAGTTGAAAATTTAAAATTGTTATAAATTCTGCTTTTCTTGGACATTACAAATAGAAAACAAAATATTGTTATTGATTATTCTTAAGTGAACTTTAATGAGATCGTAATTGGAAATTTTATTTTAAAAATGTTTAAAACCAAATATCAGAATTTTATTAAGAGAAAATTAATCTCAAAATCCTTTTAAAAAAATCTGTGAATGACAGCAAGTGTGTATTAATATTTTCATCAACTGAATTTTCAATGCAATTTATTGTAAAATAAAATTCTTTTCTAAGCAGAGTAAGTAATCTGTTCATCCGCAAGATTTTCAGCTCTTCGATCCTTTCGATTTCATGGCGAGCGATTTTTCTTGCATTCAACACGATGCGCGATACCAACGAAAAGCGCAAGAAAAAAATCGTGCGCCACGCGCATCCATTAATCCCGAATGATCGACGAGCGTCGGCCGATCGACACGCCATTGTGCTACCGCGAGGATAAAAAAAAGCCGCGGGAAGGGAGAACGAGAGAGAGTGAGAAAGGGAGAAGGGGGAGAATCTCGCGAATTAATTCCAGGGTGTATCGAGGCCCTCCTCTCGCTGTGGTTTGCTGATAAACTCCACGGATTAAATACTGCAGCCGTGAGTGCGACCGGTATGCGGTGGCGTAAAAGAGAGCGAGATAGGGGCGAGTGGAATAAAAAAAAAATCGGTCTACACAGAATTTACAGTGCTGCAAATGGAGCATTTTGGATGTACCGGTGCGGCGCGGCGGCCAGCCGAATCGCGAGTAAATCCTGAAAACGGGATTTATCGAACGACTGATTTCGGAGCGAGACCCGCACCGTTATTTTCCTCGCCGTTATCCCGCCGACATTTAAGTGGGCAGAAAAGTACCGCTCATAACTAGATGAAATGCTCGCATAAGCCAGATACTTTACGAAAAACTGCATCCATTAAGTAAACCAAACTGCAAATATATAAAATGCTGTAAATTGCGACTTAATGTATTAGAAGATTAAAAATACTGAAATAATACTGAAAATTAAAAATACTGAAACAAAAAATACCAAAATAAACTAGTAACTTTTCATAATACTAAATAAAAAGTAGGATGAGTAAAGAGCATATTTATAACGCAACTAAATTAGATAAAGATACAAAATTCTGTATGCAACAAAATGCATACCATAGTCAAGCATTATTAAAAATTTATAAACTTAAAATTTATTTTAAGAGATAAAAGGTACTTGATACTGTGTTACAATTTCTAGTTTATTATTATCTATTTTATTTTTCGGTTAATATTGATATGTAACTTTTTTTTAAATAAATTTGAACGAATTGTCGCAAAATATCCCGGATTTTCCCCATTATTGGATGCCTCTAGGGCCGAATACTCTTTCGGCCGACATACCGCTGGCAGAAATGCACAAGCATATACGGGTGTGCATTATACGCATGCACATTCACACGCATTTTACGCGTACAATCGCCGAGATATCCGAAATTCGGCACCTGACAGCTCGGCCATTATTTACAAGCCGCGGGACACTCCGCAATATACCGGGTATACGCAACGATAACGGTAGCTAGATCGAGTGGATTAGTAGGCCACCGCGTGGTCGTGGCGCGTACAATATCGCGGTCGTTTATTTGTTGACCCAATACCGCGATAGAGGCAACCACGCCGTAAAAACCTACCGTGTCGATTTTCTCGCGATTATGAACCTTGCGGCTTCATACAGTAGACATATGAACAGAGAAGTGTGGTTCTGCAGAGTTTTCAAGCTCAAATATGACTATAAAATTTATAGAGCATCGTGTTTTACACATGTGAAGCTGTATAATATATTTCTTTGTAATTCCAAAAATTTTACTTGAGCTTTTATCGTCAGTTTAAATATTTAAATGTGTTTCTTTCTGAACGTGTATTAAAAATTTTTTCTAGATTTCTTCCACAAGAAATAATTAAAACTCTATTACATCGATATTTTAAAAATAAGGTAGAAAAATCAATGTGAATGTAAATACGTATATGTGAAGTGAATATCTTTTTAATAATGAGAGATTCTATAAGATTTAGTGTTTCTGTGGCTTGTACGTAAATCCGAGTCTGGATGTTTCGCGGAGGATGGCAAGGCGGTCGGCTGGTCGGTCGGTTCGTCAACCCCTTTTACAAGAGACTGGTTTGCTTGTACTGGAGACGCTGAAGAGAGACCTACTTGAAGTCGAGGATCCTCCATCCAGCACGTACGTCGAGGTCTTGCCCGTCGCCTCGTCTATGGAGCCTATGGAGCTCGGCCAGACGACAGTTGTTAACGGAGAAGCACGCGACATACTCGATCATACGTGCGACCGACTTTCCACATAGAAAGAGAAGTAGAAAGAGAGAGAGAGAGAGAGAGAGAGAGAGAGAGAGAGAGAGACGTTGAGAGAAGACAAGGAAGTAAGTGGAATTTCCGACACGGGATAAATATTTGAGATAAATCAGAAGATTTGGTGTAATAACGGCATAATTCGTTTTTTCTCAAACATTAATTGAAAAGTGATGAAAATATTTCATTTTCTCAATTTAAAAATTTTTAATATAATAAAACATAAGATATATAATAAAATATAAAAGCTCAATATAAATGTATTAATTTTCTTATTAAATTTAAATTTCTCGAATGTAAGATTAATTTTCTTTTTAAAAAGAGGGTCGAACTACTGTTGTACTCTTTTCATAGAAGAGCTTGGGAGATCGGAAGTTGCTGAATTACATGCAGCATGCTTTACTCTCCGGAAAAGTACTGAATTAAAGCGATCCTGCAGCTAAATGTATTAAAAGCAGTATCTGATATATTAAAATTTTTATTTTAAACATATTAAATAATATTATAACATATATATACATATACATATAAATACAATTATTATGATGCAGTTGACCAATCGGAAAACAAACTACGAGTCATCGAATAAAACTTACAGTTACATCTATAAATTACATTAAAATTATTAAAACCTCTGAATCTTTAATGAAATATAATCTACAAATATAGTATAATATGCCAAAACAGGATGCAAACGCTGCTCTAACACATAACGTCGCCGCGCCGTTAGGAAAGCTTAAACATTTTGTCGAGTCACACTGAACAATCACTGCGGGTAACATTATCACTTTGTAAAAGCTGTTATCAGCGAATTAAGGGACGAAAGTCAGGAGTGAGAAACACGTAATCCCGCATTTCATACATAACCGGTCGTAATGGCGGTGCTCGAGCGGAAGGCCGGCGCTTTTCCCCGGGGTCCTTTGGTATAGCATCGCCCCGGCTTTAGCGGGAAATCACTGTTGGTTATGATATCATGCTACTAAATCCTCCTGGGTTATCCCCGCCTACACATTCCCGGCCCTCGCAGACCTCTGGACCTCTTTTCCTTCCGGCTTTCCGCTGTACATGTATCTATCTTACATTTCTCTGGCCGTCATGCCACGGACCTCACTCTTCCGTCGACATCTCCCCGTAGACAGGACATTGCCGGGAGCGAACAAACCACTGGACAAGAAGGGGTTTAACCGGACAGATACTGAACGTCAGAAGAATATGATAAATCAAAATGCGAGGAGAATAGAAAGCTTTTCATGCATCTCTACCGTGGCGATGTCTTGTTATTTACACGTAATGTAGTAATATTAGTAGCAACATAGTGTCAAATAACAGGTACTAATGTACTAATATTATTAACAATTATTAATTGTCCAAGAACTTATTTCTAAAACCATTTTAAACTTTAACAGAAGCTTTAAGGTGATATTTCGCTATTTTTCCGTCTATTGGGGAATTATGGAAAATAATGACTATATTTAAAATCGATAGTATAGATTATATTAGTATTTATGATATACAATATGCATAAGATTTTAGATTGCTTTTGAAATTACATCTTGAGATATTTACTTCTAGCTTAGTACAACCTATTCGATACTTTGGAACAAGAAAAGAAACAATGTAATCCTGGAACTTGAAGGTAAAGGGAGGAATATCTCGTATCTATATATATCTTGTATCTATACATACAACATTTCCTTTCTTCTACTTCCAAGCCGCAGAATGAGATTGGTTCTCCTCGTTCCAAAGAAATGATGTACTATGATTGAACACGTGACAAAAAGTAAAAGTACAGAATAGAAGTTTTATTCGGCAATTCAAAGTGAATTTGTTACATTGATTGACCAATAATATTTTGAAACAAACGGTGTCATATTTTTACAATTGATCTTTTTATAATAATAAAGAAATATTATAATAAAATAACTAAATTTCACATTTTTCAAACATTTTTAAAAGCTCTTCAATTTTTCAATGCGAAGGAAATGCAATTGTACGGATCAAGACCATATATTGTATTATTTCACTTAATTTTTCAATTATCTTTCTAAACGTGGTACTCTATTTTAATTCCCTCAAGAGTTTCGATATACTTCATTCTTATTAAATATTATAAGTCAAATTGGATAATATTAATCGCAAGAACAGAATATTGTATTAAAATAAAACTACATCCGCGTGAAATTTTAACTTTTCAGATAAACTTTTGACATATTTTTTTAGCTGTCAATTCAATAAGAACAAGTTGTAAATTGTTCTTTGTGATCTTTACGTTATTTTATCGGCTAAAATAACTCTCAATTGCATCAAATTACTTCTCAGTTACACGAAGCACAATAATGATGACAAACAAGAGACGATTCCATCAAGATCGCGCGAGTGTCGATTACCGGGATTCCAATGGAGCGAAACTTATCCACCCATTAACGTCCGTTCGCGTTTTCCAGGAAGGACTAGCTATCGCGAGTAGTCGTCGAGCGGCATTTACACGACGGCGAGTCTAACTGCAGCCGAACTGCATTCACTGCGTTGCGATTGTTTTTGTTTCGCTCCATCCAGCAATCGCTCGGTTCCTTCTTGCGTCGCGTTCGTTTCCGCGTGCCCAACCCTCCATCCTCTTCTTCCCCTTCTCAGCCTCTTCTTCTCTCGGGCAGACAGCGAAGACTCGTAGGGCGGAACCACCACTTAAAACCAGTAAGTAGTTTGTACCGTTGGTTGCCGATTGCCTGCGGTGGCACAGATGAAACCATCACGATGCATTAAGTTGTCTCTAGTCTCTCTCTATCTGTCTCTGTTTTTTCCACGACTCGAGATTCAATTCGTGTTTTGTCTGTCAAACAAATCTATCTTCTGTATTGCTGGCATTCTGCAATATTTTCCCTTAAAATAAATGCTTATTATTCACGATTAATAAAAGATACAATTCATGATTAATAATGATTAGAAAATCTACATAAAGGATATAAAAAAGGAAAACTCAATTCTACATTTTTTAGGGAATTTATGATAAATTTGAAAAAATTATTTACGTAACCTATATAAAATATTATTTCATATTTTCCTTATTATTTTCTTCAAAAACCTTGATATAGCAAAATTATTAAAGGTAATTACTTCTTCTACCTTATTTTTCCATTAACATCTATAAAGATATTAATAAATTGAAAAAAACTGAAATTATCTATACATAATATCTATAAAGATATATTACATAAGTAAAATATTATTTCAAAGATTTAATAAAAATTTAATGTTTTTCTTGCAAAAATCTTTTTGAATATAAGTACTTTATGAACATTTAATCATCCTATATACATTTTACAGACATTTGCATTCAACTCAAACTTGAGTTCTCATGGCATACAATCATTAACATCATTATCATTATTCAAGTTTTACTTCAAGTATTTTCCCTCCTTTTTCGATCCTTATTACTTTACTACCATCTTAGGAGAGTTTCTTCGTCATAGCTCGCTCTCTTTCTCTTCCCAGTTCTGCCTTTTCCGACCGCTAATGCATCCCTCAACGCTTCCATCTCCCCCGCAAACGGCGTACAAAAGCACCTCGTCTCCTTCCTCCTCCTCCTCCTCATGTACATCTGCTCGTCGAAAGAGAGAAAGACGGAAGCGAGAACGAAGTGATTCAAGTTTGCCTGCTCCAGATTCCTCTTGTAAATACCGACCGGAGTGCGGTGGTGGGTATACATTCCACCACCATCACCCGTAGTATCGTGCGCACCTATGTACTTGTGTCTGTCGTCTGTTTCCACTTTCACGGCTTGCCGGCAGCAGCGGCTCCTCGAACCGTTCAATTCGAGACGCTGATTAAGGTTAAAAGCGCTTGAGACAATTAGACTCTAAATAAAACACCCCGCGAATGAATGCCAACAATCGCGGTACGTTTCATTCGTCGGAATGCATCACTCGCGCGTTTTTCCAATGATTTAACAACGTGGCGTTCAATGCCATTCTTGAGATTTGGCATTGATTTTTATGTACTCTGTATTACTGTTTTAAATTTATAAGTCACGTAAATAATGCAATAAACTCTATCTCTATTATCATACCCAATAGAGAATATAATTGATCTAATTGATTCCACTGGATAACTTCTAAACATATCTCGAAAAGTATTAAAATCAAACCTTTTTCTAGAGTATGATAAAAATACGGAGAGAGAGAGAGAGAGATGTTTTGATGGAGATAAATTATTTATTCTAACATATTTTAGCTTCTCCAAGTTTTATATTATTAAGCACGACTAATTTACCTGTTCAAGCTTTAATGATTTCTACCAAACTATTACCGTTTATATTTACTGAAAACAGAGTTGCAATAAATAATGCACGAACGGTATAATATACACGATAACAAGGATAATGCATCTTCGTAAAATTTTAATTATACATTTTAGCGAAGAGACGATCAATATTACTGTTCGTCGTATTTCGAAATCATGTAGGCACGTATTCCATTTATACCTATGGGACGAGATCGTCTCTGTGCGCGGTGTATACATCTATACATGCGTACGGGAGGAAAGAAAAGATTGAGTAACGAGGGTGGCGAAATCTTGTTAGCTCAAGTCCCAAAGTGTAGTGGGTGCTAATGTAATATACATTCACGAGTGCCAAATCAACCCTTTCCATTGTCCAACAAAATTTGTCGAGGCGTACAATGGAGACCGCCAAACCCTTGCACGCCCCATCACCCTCTTTTCACTCCGCAGCCTATGTCTGTCTCTCTCTCTCTCTCTCTCTCTCTGTTTCTCTGTCTTTCTTTTCATCGTTCTTTCGCTTTATACCATATCTCTTTGCCTCTCGCTCACTGGTCCCATTCTGCCTCTGTCTCGCAACAGTCATATACCGACCCGAAAAGCCTCGTAGATTTATTTGCAGCGTGTAATTGGCCCATTTCTCTGGAACCACCCCTGGACAGAGAAGAACTTCCAACAGTAGTGGCCAATCTCTCACCAATCCTTTTATGTACTTAACTCTTTTATTATGTCCAAATTTCAATTCACACACACACACATTCCCTACGCTCGTCCGAATAATATTTTATCGTGATTCTTCTCTCACAAATCAATGTTGCTTTTAGAGAAAAAAATCATTCTGTTTGGAAAAAATAAACTTTGATAACTATTCTTTTACCTAAAATTAATCTCTATATAATGTTAATTTTAATTTAGAAAAGAAAAACACATTTAATTTTTTTTTATTACGCATGTATAAGTTATGATTGTTGTACATAATCTTATATTGTAAGAGAAAGTTATTTGATGTGTAAAGAATTAGCTTACCGCTTCTTTTTGTCTTAAATTTTATAAAATCTTTGCAAGTTTACATATTATTTCCCGTAATGCTCAGTTTTATATACATACGAGAATCCCCAGTTGCTACTAACAACTCATAGCTTACACTTCTGAATGCGGCGTTATACCTATGAGAGAGTTTTTATGAGCAACCATAAAAAAATATGGGATTCCTTAACCCTCTATTCACGCGATCACACCCTATTAATCACAAAATCACGCCGACAAAAGAACAACGCGACTAACATGAAACTTTTACAACGACTCGCTTTCTTGCGTACACACTAAATTAAACCACACATTTCGCGACGACTTGTGTTGTTGAAATTTGGAGCGTTCCTGAAGCAAAAATTAAAAATTTGCTCCGATTAAAAAGGATTATAAAAAAAATATAATTATATACAAAACAATAAAATTATAACAAAAAACCAATTAAGAATTACTTAATAAACAAATAACAAAAGATAAAAGAGGTTGCAAAATAAAATTTTCACGAAAACGAAGATTCTTGTTAGGCCAGTCATATTAGACATCGAATCGTCCAATTAATCTTCCTAGGTTGCAACCACCATGAATCGCTTTGATTTGAGGTACTATAAGTGGGATTTATTTTGCTTCGCAAAATTAACGCGGAATAAAAAGTTATTAACAATATTATGAACAAAAAACACGATTTTTTTCATTTTTTTTCTCAAATATCTCGAAAACTAAGCAAGATAGGGTAACTAACTATACGTACCTTTTTTGTAGAGCGTAAAATTATCTACAATAATGATCTGAATAACATTTATCTGAACACGCAAAGTTATCCAATATTGCGCGCAGGTCGGATAACGCTTAACTTTGCGCGTCAATTAAAAAATCAACGTTCGTCGTACGAAAAAAATACAAGGGTCCTTTTTCGTTGCAAATTTCGTCCACAACAAGATGCATACGATAAAATTCGTCTCAAATAAATTCTAAGGCCTGAAAACAGCGAAAAACTAAGACTTCCAAAAAATCAAAATTTTTTGCTTACATAGCTACAAACTAAAGAAAAAGGGTCTAAAAAATCGGTTGCATCATCTAAAAGTATTTTTTGTAGTTCTCAGATGATGTGTGATTTTTGGGGGATTTTTAATTCCATTTTAAATGATGAAAAAAATCATCGGCGCAACATCAAAAAAACGATGAAATCGAGGATTTTCAGGATCCGAGTCTCGGACTTTGACGGCGCGTGCAAGCTAAACGACTGACTTGACGATAAATGTTGTTCAGATCATTATTGTAGATAATTTTACGCTCTACAAAAAAGGTACGTATAGTTAGTTACCATATCTTGCTTAGTTTTCGAGATATTTGAAAAAAAAAATCGTGTTTTTTGTTCATAATATTGTTAATAACTTTTTATTCCGCGTTAATTTTGCGAAGCAAAATAAATCCCACTTATAGCACCTCAAATCAAAGCGATTCATGGTGGTTGCAACCTGGGAAGATTAATTGGACGATTCGATGTCTAATATGACTGGCCTATGTATTTTGTGCGGTATAAAATATACAAGCGAGAAGACAATTTCTAAGATCCATGACGGTAAAAAAAAATAGTTTGTTAGCGAGCCCCGGAAATGCTCCGTTTAACCCGCTTGTACTAGCATATATAATAAACATTCCTGCGTTTTGTGCCAAAGTGTGCAAGTGCGAGGACAATCTTTAAGATCCACGACGTTAGTGAAATAACCGGAACTGCTTCGTTTAATCCGAAATATCCGCGCGTGTTTTATCGCACAATGTGTGCTATAACAGCGCACTTACCGAAATTATTTTAAAATATAAGTAACGAAATACTTGGTATCGCTATTTCATAGAAATAACATTAAATATTTCGTGTTACGAAGCTGTCTGACGGCCTTGATGTTGTTTGGTAACGCATGCACGGCCTCGTACGCAATACCGCCGCACGCCTTTATTGTCATTGTGTCGAGACTCGAGACGCTAAGTAACAGCGCGTTCCACTCCTCGTGTCGCCGCATTATTCAAAAGCGATTATTTCCGACGAGCAATTAGCCGTTTACCAGCGCATACGATTAATTAACTTTCGCAAGCGACATATGTAAATTTATCGACTATTTTTGTCGAAGCGAATATTTCGCGCTACTTGTTCGCTTTACTTCGAAAATCGGAAAGATATGCGAAATTATAAAATATTGTCATATCACAATATTTATACGCAAGCGATAATAATTTCTTTAATGATGATTTTAAGATCCGAATGTATTTTGCATCGAGTTTTGATGCTTTCGGTGTTTTCGTGAGTTTTGCGTTGTAAGAACGAATCTGCGAAAAAAGGAAGAAGAGACCTGGCATCAGACGACCATAAATTACTATTTTCCATTTCACTTGTCACTTGCAAAAGTAATTATACATAATTATTTTATATAACTTCTCAAATTTAGCATTTTATGTAGCAATAACGACGATATCAATCAAACTCTAGCTTTAATAAGAAATGTATACCCATTGCGGATACATTTCTAAAATATCTATTGATTTTTTGCTTTAATACTTATTAATGCTATTTTATATTTTAGTTTAATATAATTTTAGTTTGTACTTTTATACATATAAAATTTATCTCTTTATTTTAGTTTCTGACTAGTCGTCATTTTAGTCTCTGACTTTGAAATGTAATAGTGGCTTGGAGGAGCACCAATCGTAATATTTGTCTTCATGGCATGTAAAAGGGACCAACACCAAATGTCCTTCCAAGGCAATATTTGTCGCCGTATCTGTTTTCGTGCACGCGTACTTCCTGTGAATGGCTACGTGTTTACCGTGCAAAATCATAAATCCCATGATGATATAACATCGAATTCAGTCGCCAAAAACATAAAAGTCATATCAAAACAGGCCGCGCGCTTTGCGACGTCGTCAGACTGTTTTTCACTTTCGAATCGTATAAAACGCAATTCCACGTTCGATGTGGCTGTAAATCAATTTCCCGTAGTCGCAATAATTCCGGACGATCTTGTTGGCGATAGACGAGGAACTTGTCGATGAGAAACACCTCCCATCCCTCTTCCCTGCCTTCACCTCCTCCTCACCATCTCGCTCGTCTCGTTTTACCCTGATTTTCCACTTGCCGTCGCCTTTCCACCCGTCCGCCTTTCAACTTGCATCACCACCGAGGAGGACTTAAGCCCATTGATCACGCGCTCGATTACTCGGGACTCCGGACTAGAGCTTGCCAGACACTCTCGGGGACAGAGCCATTCCCTTGCATTTGTCAGCCCGCCGCCCGTTTTCTCTCTCTTTTTTCCCCGACACTCTTCTCCTTTCGGCCGCCCTCAGCAACAGCCGGACCATTTCTCGGGAACACTCACGAATCAATCCCATCGAGCTCGAAACGTAGTTTCCGCGCTGCTTAATGGGCAGCGTTCCTTATTATCAATTTTCCTTCGTTCGCCCAAGGAAATTGCCAAGAGGCGCAAGATTTCTCTTCCTCGGCGTTGTCGATCGGTGTTATTGAGCTCGGCTTTCCGTGAGAAATAGTGAATTGGTTGCAGGAAGATATTAGTTTAATGGTATCTGGTTTAAATGAACTAATTTGATATTGATAAATTGATATTATTAATATTAAGGAAGAGAGAAAGGTATAATCAAACAAGAATAATATATTATATTCATTAATAAAGCGATAAATTCTCTAATTAAAGTACATATCAATAATCATTTTTCAACTAATGATGTAGTTTGTAAATTAATAATATGTCTCGTTTGTTAAAACATAAAATAAGAAAAATAATAATCTTATTAAATAATATAACTCGATACTGGAACTTTTAATTTTTATTAATTACAGCTTGGCTAGTAAAATTACATAAGATGCTGCTACATGAAAAAGAATACTATTTTTAATGATATTCATAAATTTACAAAATAACATCAATTTAAATTGTTTTAATACATTTTAAGTTTTAATATTTTACACCAAACTTTCTTCCCAAACAAACAAAAATCTTTTTTTTACTCAATTTCTTTTAAGCAAATGTTCTACTATAAACCATCGCCATCATATTCTGGTTTCGCGGAACTTGGTGTATATTAAATACGTACAACGCGGTTTAGAGTCATTAAAGCCAACGAACGTATAGTTTGATAAGAAAGATGTAATGTTGCGTTTTTATCAGGATGGAACGGGCTGCATTTTTTCACTTTCTGCGAGCGCCATTAACCGTCTCTTGCGTTCTTATGCAGGAAGAGGATCCGAACGGCGGCGGCGGCGAATTTAATCCTCTTCCGTTTAACGAGCTGTTAATTAGCGCGCCGCGTTCACCACGTGCACTTGGATGACACAAAGGGCCGACTCCGTTCCCCCTTGCCCCGCTATTTATCGCTGGGTATTTATTACCGATAGCAGGACGCTCTCGTGCTCGTACGCGGTTTATTTAGCGCCGCGTAAAGCTGAATAACGATCGGCTTTACAGTTGCTAATTATAACAACCATATTAGGCTCGTACGTAACGTCGTTTCTCGGACCATTTAACTCTTAATGTGCCGCATAATGTGATATGTCTATTTAGTGATTTCATATACTTAACACGATTGTTATTGCTGTTGTCTAACAATTTTATTTCTGATTAATTTCAAACAAGCTTTATTTGATACTTTGAAATTAAAATTTAATTATTAATATGATGCTAAAGCTTATAAATTTCTCACTAATGAAGAGCAGTTGTGATAAGAAATCATGGAAGGAGAAAATTCATCTAGTTATACCTATCTTTTTATTTATTAAAAAGACAATTTTTGAAATAATTATATTTATAAAAAGAGTTTCCACGTCTTTTTAAAAGTAAGAATCTACTCTTTACGCACTTTACTATAACGTCTTTTTTATTATGAAAAAAAATTGTAAAGGCTATTGAAAATTCCTCCGTCTTCTGATTTGCGAAAAGCATAAGAGTGTTGTAATTCGACGTTCGTCGAGACCTTAGGGAAGTTTAACGTTCTCCGAGCGATTTATTACCGGCTTAAGATAGGAATTCCTCGCATGCTTAAGCAGGCTAATTGACAAAGTAAAGCATTAGTTTCTGATTACTTCGGGCGACGCTAAATTTTTGATTGATGTCTGCAAGTAGTCCCGGCACCCGCTCGGTTATTATCTGCATCACGTTTTACAAGCAAACTTGATCCGATGAAATTCCAACATTAATCAACGGCTAAGTTCATATAATACCTCAATCTTTGACGGAAACACTAGGAAAGAAACTTCCGTCTCCATATAATATATTACTAATTAAAGAACGTTATTTTGAATTCGGGTATATTAGAAAATTTATGAATTAAAAATTACAATCTTTCCTTGAGAGTTAAACTGATGGTTCGTTTTTGCCTCTCCTCCTTCTCATTTACTTTTCATTGAAAATCTCATTAAAACAAATCCGTTACCTCCATTCGCTGTAATTTTATTATCTGACGTTAACTTGAGAAAATTTGAAATCTGATTTGCCGCCGTCTTCAAAATATTTGTTCTCGTTTTCGCAGCTAATTCGAGACATGCGCTCCACAATTCTAATTTCGTATCATTTCTAAAATAGACGTTTATCCGAAACAGTACATGACGGGAATTATTTACGGCGATATTCAGTGCGGTATCGATAGGTGCAACTCTTGCTCCTGATTCAGTTTCGAATTCCACTTCACGGCGAAATGATATTACCTCGTTCGCCCGTGCCCCCGCTTTTCCGGTCCCTTCAAGAATTCCATGAAGCGACTCTCCGTCTCTTCGTGAGATGAACTTCCCGGGAACAAGGGATAAGGCGAGGGCGGAAGGGCGGATGCAATGACAACGACAAGGCGGATCGAAATTCGCAACTTTTACATGTGTACCCGAACGGATCGACTTTCGAATTTGTCGACAATATCTTCCTTCCGCTGCACCCTCTCCTATCCAGCCCCAGCACTCTCTCATTTTCCCAACTACGAAGTCCCGAGGCACTCGGAGGAAAGAATAAAAGTATTGCGAGGGATGAGGAAAAAGAGAGGCTGCAAAGTCTATACAAGGTGGAAGTCCGTAACAACAATATATTAAGGAGAGGAAGGGGAGGGTACGAGTTCGAGGTCAACCTTGTGCAAAACGTCGAGGCAACGTCTCGAAATATTACGATTCCGGTCACACAGCTCGACTTCCTGCAGTATGCCGGGCGTGAGAGGGACAGGGGATCGAGCAGCAGAGCGGTAGATAAAGCCGGAAGCGAGAGGACGTGCAAGTTTCCTCGAAGCAAGAAGTCGAAGCCGGAGTTTCGTGACTGACCTGGTCGCGTCTCAATACCCTATCGCTCCCGCCCCCGCCGCCCCCCGCTGCCGTTCTGTGACGGGCAAAAACCGCGGCGGTATCGTTCTGTAAAACACGCCGGTGCCGACTAACCCTGATCCACGTACCACAGTTCGTTAGATCGTCAAATCACACGACCTGATTTCGCTGTAAAAGCGCAAACGCGATAGCGGCAGCTAAGCGCATCGCGAGCTCCCGCATTTTTCCGAGCTTTTATCTCCTCTTCTTGTTCCTTTTTTCTCCTTGTTTCTCGTTACGAATGACCGATGTGTAAACCAGTACAAAATAATAGGTAATCAAATGAAGGTAAAAATTCAAGATATTAACAATAGATATTAAAAAGAAGAAAAAAAAAGAGTTAATTTCTTTTATAATTTCTTTTATATACTAAAAGTAGCGTTTTTATTTCGGAAATCAAATTATATAAATTCATAACTTTATTCTTTTCTTTCTTTTTTTGTTATATTTCTATTAAATTACAATTGGACTTTTAACTATGTTTTCATCACATTTATATCATGTTTGTTTCCATTATTATTATTAACGTCTCACACATATTTTTTTTTTTTTTAATTAGATTTGAATATCGATGCATTTATTTAATTAAAAGACCGATTTACCGATAAGGGAAAAATGAGATATAGGCCGGTCATTCATAGTTCTGGCTTATATTCAAGAGATCATCTCAAGTACGATCTCGCGACTGTACGGTCAATTCATTGATTGGATGAAGTCTTAAGACTGCCCATGACTAAACTTAAGACGATCTTGAATATAGGATATCGGACTACGAATACCGCCCATAATAGACGCAATGTAATCAGTCGAATCTTTTCTGGCACAGCCGAAAAGATGTATTGGGAATCGCAAAGCGTTGCGTGCCGTATCGTAAAATATCTTTTTGCAAAGGCGTGATTTTACGGAGAGGGGCCTCACCATCGGGAAGTAGATAAATGTGCAAGTTTCTGCCCGGCGGAAAAACAAACTTCGTTGCGAGCTCGTCCGTCTGCAAGTTTTCCGCGTAACCGCAACGCAAGGAGGGAGGGAGGGAGGGAGAGAACGGAGAACCCGGTCGCTACTGCCCGATTGATTCTTCTTCTTTGTAGAAAAGTTTCGACTGCGAAGCCGCTGGCTGCTCCTCCCCCGAGAGTTTTATTACGTCGGGGACACGCTTATCCCGACCGCAGATCCGCGCTAACATATCCCTGTCCCGCTTTCCCCATTCCTCTCCCTCTTCCCGGAACGCCATCGACCACCGATAAATTTAAAAGCAAGAAAAACTTGAAGAACCCTATGGGAAGAAAGGACGAAGGAGAAACAAAAATTATATCGAGGTACGGTCATGCGAATGTACGTGGTGAACCAGAAGTAATTGGTTCGCATATATTAGGTATTATTATGAAGATAATTACTGATAAAGTAAATTAAATAATAAGTGTACTTATGATCATCTCTGCGCCTCGTTCATAATAAGGATAGAAGAATTTAAAAATAATAAATTTTTTATTCAAAAAATTGTATTTAATATAAAATATGAATAATACTTCTTATACTTTCTGCAGAATACTTTTTATATTATTAGAAATGACGTAACGCATCATAACTTTCTATCATCATAGTTAGACCTGAATATAAGACAAAATCTCAAAGACTGCGAGATTTTTATCATCGAACTATATCAGTTGTCCTTTTAGATCGTAATACAGTTGGAGAATGTTGGTTAAAAAACCGTATCATGCTCTTCTATCAAAAACGAGATTTATAATTATTTTGTAATAAAACATTTCCATCTAAATTAGTATTCCTACAATACATTTTATATTTTATATACATTCTTGCTAAATTAGCACATATCTTTTTCAATCTCATTGTTATTACCAAGTTATTTCGAAATCTCTCGAAAATCTCGCGCACGTGAGAGTCTAGTTAGCTCTCACGTTTCTTCCTCCTCCACTCTGGTTGCGCTGGGTAAACCACCGGCGTTATAAAGAGCTACATACAAACACACACAGAATGTTGTCGCGATAAAGCCGTTGCGAGGAAGCTACCGACGCGCGAGAGGCGCACTTTTCGCGAAGGCAAAACACAAAGAGGACGTTACTAGAAAGAAAGAACAAATAAATAAATAAATAAACACTCATCGCGCTGAATGCCAAAGTTAGAGAGATGCCTCTCGGAGCAGCCGAGAGGCTACTTTAGCCTGGAATTCCGCATTGATGGATAAAATTCACTCGGCGCCACGCCGCGCCGTGAGGAAGTATAATGGAAGTGAAGTCGTGGAAACACGCGCGGCCTACTGTCGCTGTTGAATAGGAGCTTCGTTAGGCTTTGTCTGGAAGCGAGCCCCTCCCACCAGGGCTCGCATTTCAACTTTAACCCTGTAACTTTCCCCCCGCACCCTCAACCCGTCTGTTCTCTTTGTCCCTTCTCTAATACTCTTGGCTATCTACTCGAGTTAGAAATACTGTTTACGCTCACTGCAGCAGGCACGGAATTTATAATGCAGACAGAAAAATTAGTTAATTCAATCTACCAAATGTTTCACAACATTTTAGATAGACTTTTGGCCAGTCCTAGATTAATGATGGAACCAGTTTCAGCGAGTAGTGTTCGTATTCGTGATACGTTGATACGTATAGAACTCATCGTGGCCACGTGAACCGATAATGACGACGTCAAAGCCTATAGAGGGAGCGCGATAAGTGCACACATGCACTGGTACCATCAA
Organism: Temnothorax nylanderi; assembly: GCF_030848795.1. Taxonomy (NCBI): domain Eukaryota; kingdom Metazoa; phylum Arthropoda; class Insecta; order Hymenoptera; family Formicidae; genus Temnothorax; species Temnothorax nylanderi. The sequence goes on along the minus strand of NW_027249180.1, from coordinate 227,420 downwards.
CGCGACCTATTGTACAATCGCGTCTGACTGTAACCGCATCTCTACCACTGCGGCTGCAAAACGGTAATTGTTGCGGCGCTCCGATGACCGGCATCGCTCTCCTCTCTCCTCTCTCGCTTCTCCCCAGCCACGTTTAATAAGCTGTAACATTCAAATAGATTCTGAAGTTGGTGTCTTCTCGCCCGACTCGTTCTATTTCTAGTTCTCGTTCTGTCTATTCAAGAATCTTTCCGATAAATACGATTCACATTTTATCGGCATTTTCACTAATCAAATTACTCCTCGAATTATTAACTCGAATTACTAACTCGAATTACTCCTTGACACGATTAAAATAATTGCAGATTAATACTGCAATAATTATAGTGAATAAGTTTGCAATAACAGTAACGTTAAGAATTTAATTCATTTTTGGAATATTCTAATACCCCCAAGAACATAATTAATGTCTTCTTGTAAGTTTTAATGCAAGATAATTAAACGATCGCATCAAAAGTTTGAATGCAAAAAGTGCGTTTTTCAGAAGCAGCAGGCAACATTAATAAGATCGTGTTAAGTACTATTCCAGATGATGAATAGTGCTCCTTTGTTCCTTCTTCAGTCGGAAAACTCGGGATGAATATCTCTTCTTGCTCTCTCAATTATCCGGAATGATGCTCCGTCTTTAAAGCGCGACGGTTCGCTCGTCGCAGAACGAATTAAACCTCCATTAGCCTTAAGGAATTTCCGAGAACCGGAAATGTGGAAGTAGCGGGATAGGTAGTTATGAGTCAACGACTCTCTTCTTCTGCCAACCGATAAGTTCACGGAGAACCTGGGCCGACGTTCGGGTTCAAGTTTGATAATCTTCAAGTGGTTATTTGGAATACGTCGATCGTTTTACGAGAAAGACGGAAAATCCATCTAATTTAATTCAATTAAATCTAATTTTACTATAGAGAGCAGGCTCAAATTAGATGCAATTAAATCTGCGTTAAAAGAATTTAGATTGCATTTAGCTATTAGCGAATTAGAAAAGTTAGATTTGTAAAAATCTGAGATTTATAAAATAATGCAAACTTTCGTCTTTGCATTAATTTAAGTTCATCACTATGTCTGGTTTAAATATTTAATAGATTGAAAGAGCCATATATGTATGAACAAAAAGGATAGGTATAGTAAAAAAACAATAACAGAATCATTTTTGTTGCAAAATTATTAATAATGTAGGGTTTCAAATTTCGATTTTATTCTTTATTATTATTCTTTTATTTTACCTTCCACTTACGCAATCTTGATCTTCGTCTTTCGTGTCATTCAAATTCTTGATTAACATCCAGAGTTCATCATTTCCATGAATTTCGCAAACTCCCTGCAAAATACTTCCGACATCTTACAGGCAGACACCGTCATCTTTGCATCACGTTGCAAAAATCATCCTCGTCTCCATTATTCGCGAAAGTCGAAGTTAACTTCCGTCGACTTTCGTCGGGACAATGACGTGCAGGCTTGCCGCCTGTGTCGTGAGTTGTGCGCTACTTACAATTTAAATGCAGTCGCGTCGCGCACGTTTCGCATCTCGTAATTCACGTCTTAACATCGGCGAGATAGCGTTTAAGAGAGACTTCGCGCAACTTCCGGTCAGGTGAAGTCTCCCGCTTGAAGCCTCCCGCGAAGAAGGAAACTCCTGAAGGATTGTGAGTCACGAGCGCGCCATTAAAAGGGCGCCGTAACTCTTCATCGCGCCGCACCGCCCGCCGCTAGTTGCGAGGCAGCGAGCTGATGCCCGAAAACTTTCTGAGTACCCGCGCGCACCGTTTCCCCTGTGAACGTAAATCTGGGTCAAAGTAAACGACGATAATACGACGTAGACACGATTTTATAGAGATTACTCGTAAAACGCGAGGAGTCCTGTCGACTCCGCGTCTTCTCGTTGATTACGAGGGACCCGTTTGGAAGATGTAAAACAGCCATTGAATTTCAAAGACCGTATTTACTGTATACTCGATAAGCATACGTGCGTACAATAAAAGATTCATGATCGAAAAAATAGTCGAAGCATATGTTTAAAAATGGTAGCCCAATGATAGACTGGAAGGGTAGGTCGATTTTTAAAAGCTGTTTAATATCATATCATCTGGATCTACTGTGCACTAAATAAGCATGTATGTGCGATAAAAAATTTATGTTCACAAGGAAGTTCTAAGTTGAAATGCGTGTTTATGATGATGATCTGCTCAGTACTCATACTCATTACAAATACTCTTTACTCAAGTAAATCGATGGTGGTATAATATGAGCAGATATTCTTGCGTTTAATGGTGAAATTAATTATACAATATCAATTTCGTGTCGTGTATTAATTAATATAAGATAAATAAGAACATATAAGAAGATTGGCAAAAGGCTAGATGCCATTTAAGGAAACAGAAATATATTTTCTGGAGCAGCGTTAGAAAATTGTTAACATATTTTATTAATAGTAACTAAAATTACTTTCTCCGATATTTTTATCTTAATCAACTGCTACTTTTTTTCTAAGCTAAGGTTTCACGTGTGGCTGTTGCACATAAAAATTTAATTATTCAATTCGTTTAATTATGTTATACAAGTACTATACGTTATATACAAAAGCGAGACATTTTGTGTATCTTTATGCGCTTCTTTCTCTGACTATAATATGTACTACTCTCGAAACTTCTTCTCGAAACTTGTTCTCTTTCCTCTTAAGGAAATATTTCCAGATTAAATTTCTTCTCTTCGGCAACGCTACTGCCTCTGTGTAGTCCTGTTTAAAGAAGGGTATTTAACGCGGGCGCAAATCGGAAGATGAATGCACGGGCAAGTTGCCGTTGAGTGACGGAACTCGGCGTAATTGGCTCGGGGGCGATAACTGACAATGGAATTCGCCGTAGCGGTTATCCCGGCTCACGCCGAGCGATTACATCGGGCGAACGAATCGCCCGCCGACAGATACCGGAAACTTTCAATTCGCTCCCGACCGCGTCATCAGCCATGTAACCTTGTTAGTGTTGGTCAGGTTCTGTATTTACCTTGAGAATGGCGCAAACTCTCTCTCTCTCTCTCTCTCTCTCTCTCTCTCTCTCTCTCTCTCTCTCTCTCTCTCTCTCTCTCTCTCTCTCTCTCTCTCTCTCTCTCTCTCTCTCTCTCTCTCTCTCTCTCTCTCTCTCTCTCTCTCTCTCTCTCTCTCTCTCTTCTCTCTCTCTCTCTCTCTCTCTCTCTCTCTCTCTCTCTCTCTCTCTCTCTCTCTCTCTCTCTCTCTCTCTCTCTCTCTCTCTCTCTCTCTCTCTCTCTCTCTCTCTCTCTCTCTCTCTCTCTCTCTCTCTTCTCTCTCTCTCTCTCTCTCTCTCTCTCTCTCTCTCTCTCTCTCTCTCTCTCTCTCTCTCTCTCTCTCTCTCTCTCTCTCTCTCTCTCTCTCTCTCTCTCTCTCTCTCTCTCTCTCTCTCTCTCTCTCTCTCTCTCTCTCTCTCTCTCTCTCTCTCTCTCTCTCTCTCTCTCTCTCTCTCTCTCCTCTCTCTCTCTCTCTCTCTCTCTCTCTCTCTCTCTCTCTCTCTGTTCTTCCTGTTCTCCCTTTTCTCTCTTCCTTCCTCTCTTTCGACGGGACAGCGAGATCAGCCTCTAGCTGCCGCAACTTCAGCGTTTGCGTCGCGTCAAGTCAGGTGCGTCAATCAAAATTACACAGAGTGTGTAATCCGTTTTACAATGAATACGTGGCGCGTTGTAGAATGGACAACATCTACGACCTACGTAGCCGGAGCACCAAATTATTATATCTCGAAGTATAAAAGTAAAACAGCGTAAATTCCTCCAGGGAGGAAGCAAAAAATCAATTTTTAATAAGGTGTTATACTCTGGAGAGTATATCAGGAAATTTTACAACGTACGTAAAAGTTAAATAAAATATCAAATGTACCAGGTATTACATACATATAAAAAAGATTGATAGGTATAGAAATACTTCTAAATGTAAAAAAGTGAAAAATAAATTTCTAATCAGAACGAGAGAGAGAAAGAGAAGAGCCTCACATTAAAATATTTTTAAATTCCTTTCACCCCCGCACCACCGTGTGTTATAGATTTATTATATATTTTTTACACGCAATACGCGATTACATATTATGCAAATCTATCCAGAAGAAGAGAGTGGATAGAGAGGGAAAGATAAGTTTATCAATGAAGCTGTCCGTAACCATATGACGTCGACAGTTCCCGCGGAACAACGGGAAACGGAACCGTCGAGAATCACTCTAATCCTCGTAAAGGGATTCCCCGTGTGCGTATATATCTCCGTCCCCTTTCCACGTAATCTGTGAGCTTAACTAAACTCAGTCTTAAACTTGCTCGCGGTAATAGTCTTCGCTGTTAATCGAAGCTCCGCTCTCTCGAGCGCGAGCGTCCCGCTCCCGGAAGTTGCTCTGGACGACGCGGCATGCACACGGGGCGATTTTGTCGTCGTTACCTCGTCGGACTTCGCCGTTGACCCCAAAGCACGACGCAAAGGCTCGATTAGGGCGTTATCCAGTGCGGCATGAATATCAAACTTCGGCGCCGGGAGTGCCGCTCCCGCGCCGCCGCGCGCCGCGCCGCGCCGCGCCGCGCCGTTCCGTTCCGTTTACGTAACTTCAGCCGAGAGGGGGTTGCGCACGACGTCTCACCTTCGACCTCAGCGTCTTCGCTGGAAAACCGATACCATCTTACTACGATTACTATATTAATAAACGAATGCTTTTTCAACGATATCGATATAGTATCGACCCAGAGAGCATTATAACGTCTTAAAGACGTCTTATACTTTTATCGTCTTATAGACGTCTTATAAATGTCTTATAAGCGTCTTATTTTAATTAATTTAAACGACTACTTTTAGACATATTGTAAAATAAAAATTAATAATATACGGAAACACGTTAACAAGAAGAAAAGTACGAAAGAGCAGCCAGTGTTGCTCGATAAATCGGTATATAAATAATTTAATATTTACATAGTTCTTGATAACAATCTATATATTACAACAAAGATCGCGGTTCTGTCGTTAGCAAAGTTATGTAAGTATTAAATTATTAATACCGATATATCAGATAATTCTAGCTTCTGTCTCGTATTCATTTTCTTGTTACCGCGTTTCCAAATAGTTCCGCCTTAATTGTATCGTTGTGACACTAAATAATGCAAAATATCTGAATACCAAATTAGCTGGCAGTAAATGTTTTGTAGATTATGTTATATTCAAATTCGCCATATCATATATTTTTACTCGATAAATGTTATATTCGATAATGTAAATATCTGTGCATTTTCCAAAAAATATCTTATAGAAGACTTTCAGGCGTTCTATTTAAAAAGTCTTGAAATTTAAGGCATCGTTTTATAAAGTTTTAAAAACGTCCTTTAGACATATGCGTTGTCTGGAAAGGCACATATTATTTTCGAATAATTGAACATTTAAAGATGAAAGACCTCTAGCGAACCCGAAGCTTCGAGAGACACAATAAACGACAAAATTATATTTTTGAGTTAATTTTACGTTCTTCTCTCTAGCACGGAAATCTATTCCAGAAAAGATGGAATGTGAAAATAGCTTTTTCACTTGCTTTAGACATCATATATTTACAATTAGCTTTACGCCGCGTGGAGTTTTAATCGCCCTCGGCCATCACTGCCCCCATCAACGCGTCATCCCTTGTCTGGCCGTGTAGGGGTCGACCTGGGCTGGTATAAATTGCACACTCGCTCGTTTGCTCATTCGTATCGGTAAAATGAGATTTACACGAAAATAGGTGCGGGACCGTAAGTTTGGCAGCTCATTTTATCCCGTCCGCAAATGTAACCCCGTCGGCGCGACCCACGGACGAAGAGAGATGTTTCCCGGACGTTCCCGGACGGTTCGTCGGTGTGATACGGTATGAATACATATAAGGCTGGTACTAAAGTTGGCCCCGGGAACGTTATAATGCGTCATAACGGGACCGGCACGCACACACGGGCTCGCTCATCCTAAACACGAGGAAATGCAGTGCCGCCCGTAACTTCAACTCGCGTCACCCATACATTCGCGTTGCATATAATTTACATAATAAGCATCCATCTGCCTGGAAACGTTCGCTTGAAAGGGGTCGGACGAAAGTTAAACGCGTCTGTGCCGTTCGTCCGACGTAGTTCCCCGATGTTGTCCGATCCGTTTCGTTTGTGCATACCGGATACGCCAGGCCGGATATGCGCGATATCGTTCAACGAATTTAATGAAATCTGAGCCGAGCACGTAAAACACCTCCTCTCGAATTTATTTTCAAATCCAGATTGTGAATTATCCTATGGGGGGGGGGGGAGAAATCATTGTTATTTAATACATGATATCGAATTGCCGTCGAATTATATTACCCAAGGATATTTTTTTAATGGCGATTTCGTTATTACGCTATTTTTACAAAAATTTAATTTGAAATATTAAATTTTGAATTTTTAATGCAAAATATTGGTAACATTTTGCACGAAATATTTGATAGGGCATTATTATTTGATAGGGAGAAATTTACACACCCTTCTAACGCAACGCTAATAACGTCCGCACTATGGACGTATATCGTATACATTTCGTACGTTTATATTATAGAATATGCAGAATTAACGCGAATTAGTCGTCGTACCGGTTATGGCACTTTGCGATCGACAAACAAATTTGAGTTGCGACGAACAACGACGCCGTCATACGCGTTACCTTCGTTTACACTGGCTTTCCAATCTGTCGAGCTGTTCGCAATTTTCCATCGAAGAGTTCGCGTATTCCGTTTACACCCGCGGGACGCGGGACATATAAGCTCGTTTCCATTATACCTAAAAGGACTCGGACCCTCTAGCGCACGATATGAATACGTATAAGGCAATATTAAGCTTCGCATAGGGCTATCCACTGCGATACGTATATCTTTTCTGCCTCAACGAAGCGTACAAGTGGATAGGATATATACCATTCACGCAAGGCTGACCATATAAATCCCTTTCCCCTCGCTGCGTATTCTCTGTTCTTTCGCATTCTTTTTTAAATGCGTAAATATAAGGAGGTTCAATGTTTCGTCTCATCTAAATTATTTTCGAGCCGAATATTTTAAAAATATATTCAGAGGTGAAATATATATACAGCAGCGAAAAGATTTTAAACGTCTAAAATATAAAGCTTTTTTTAAATTTTTACTGCTTGAATTTTTCAATATCAAACTTCTTTAAATTTCTAAGAAACAAAGTATACTTTTCCTTGATGTTCAGAAACTTGCAAAGAGATATCTTCAGAAATTAATCGAAATGAATGTTTTACATGCCATCTTATTTCCGATATCTATCATTATTTATTCAATTGATACTGACTTTATCTCGCTTCTATATTTACGAGAAGAAACAATATTTCGGTATTCGCAAATATACTTAAGCTATTCATATTACCTTGGCCAATATGAAGGTCTTTTATTCTTTCGTAAAAAAAATTCTTTATTACAATTTTATCTTTAGCATTATGTAAGATTGAAACTCTGTTAAATTCCATTTAAAATTAATCCAAGAATATAATGTTACCATTTCATCTTCTTTAGAGCTGGATTCGTCTCTGACACTCTTTATTCTCAATCACTGAAATATCGTAAAAACGTTACAGATGCTCCGACACTTCCGTTCAAGAAGATTCGTTTCCTGAGTGGCGAAAGAGAGTCCGTCGTCAGAAAATAACGCGTTAGAAGTAAAACATGCGATATGTGCGCGCGTTGCACGAATACTTAAGCGCACACGCGCGAAACGATGGGTTCCATGCATATAAACGCCGGCGCGTACATTTGGCCGGTGCACAGCCCAGGATTTTAGCATGCGGAGCAGACCGGTCTTTAATGCTGAAATATCGCTAGAACGTCGCAATGTTGCCCCGTCATCGTCGTCGTCGTCGTCTTGCTGGGCGATATTTCGAGACCTGAGTGCGCAAAACCCTTAACCGCACGCTCAAATCTACCCCTCTGCTGCTTGGTATGCGTATACATAAAGTTACAACTATAATTGTTAAGTAACTATTGGGAAAGTTTTAACGCTTTGACATATTATACAATAACTATTATTCTCTCTGAGAAGTGTTTGCCGAGTAATTTAGCAAGGAAGCCATTGGCAGTATTAAATGGGATACATAGATATTGGTTACATAGACGGAAGATTAGTAATCCCATCGACATAGTTGAATGCCTTACGTGCCTAATCGATGTCTGCTTAAGCGGGAGCAAACGTCTCGAGTTTGAGTGTTAGCCGAACGGCAAAACAACGAGTCGCCGAGGCGGAAAGCGGGCGGAAAGGAAGTTTCGAGGGCATCTGGAAGCTCCTAGTTAGTACTCGGAAAAACAAGCTGCCTGTCGTCAGGATAAGGGGATTAAGAGGGTTCGGAGCCAGTAGCTGGCAACGAACGCTCAGGCCAATTCCTCGGGACGGGGCTGCTGGTCCCCATATATAGTCGCAGTATTCAGACAGCACGTCGGCTTCGACGAGCCAAGAAAGAGAATCCGCCGCCGCTGTCGTGATTTATCGTCCGTTATTGCCGGTATTTTGCGAATCACGTGCGCCTATACGTGGATCGGAAGGGAAAAATGGGAGCGAACGTTGCGGTAGAAATTAATTCATGAATTAATATATATATAAATGAATTCTTAACATATATATTATTTTTAATAATTTTATAGTGGGATAGTAGAGAGAAATTTTTAAACAGCCTGAGACTTTTCTCAGACTGTTTCTAAGACTTGAGACTGTTCTTTTCTTAAGTTCCTTATTTTTGCAAAGCGATTTAAGAAGATTTATTATCATCGTTTTATAGAACGAGAGAACTGATTTCTTCAATCTAAATTCTAAACAATCATCATTAATTTCAGAACTTTTTTTTTTATTCAGAAGGAATAGAGGTAGGGAAAAGAGCTTTCCAATCCTGCGTTTAAAGAAATTCGAATCAATAACTTTATTCGAATATTCTTTATAACGGAATTCGACAGCGCAACCGTAAATTTTCTGCGTCGATCAAATACATCTTATAACTTGGATCACCAGCACCATCATGCAACAAGGATCGAGGGGGTGTAAGGAGAGAGGGGCAGCGGAGCTTTCGGCTAAAGTCGAAGAAAGTCGTAAAGCGCTTAGAGGTAAAAATCCATCTTGCTGCGGGATAAAGTCCGCCCGATAACTTTAGACGGAAAAATTTCTGCCGATCGCAGGGATGAAACCCCGAAGTTGTCGGACGATAAGTAGCGGCTGGGCTGAAGTTCGCTCGATTTCCTACAGTTTTCATTAGTGAGCGAATCATATTTCACCCTCTTGCCCCTCGGCTGCGTGTATCTCGCCTCCTTCTTCTCTCTCATTAACGGCCCGTCTCGGGCTACTCTACAATTTCCTCGACTAGACAATAAGTAGAGCTACGAAAAGAAAGAGGTACGAGGCTACGAGAATAAGGAGAACCATCGCTCCCCCCTTCCACTTGCCCCGGCTTTTCATAAAATCCAATTTAAGAACTACCCTGATCCCCCCGTCGTTTTTTCTTATTTTTTTTAAGTAGTGAAGAGCCGACAGGACATCTTTCTTCAAGATTGCAGTTAATGCATAATAGAAATAATGTGCAAAACGTAGGGAGCTATAAACACGTACAGTGTACTTTTTAGTATAAAACGCAACTTTTTGAAAACAAAGAGCACAGAATTTTTAGATTGGGTATTTATTTATTTACACTAAAATAATTATAATAATAAACCACTTATAAAACTTTAACTATTTTTGCGTTATGCGCTTATTAATTCAATCTAAAATTATTTCAAAAAATGAAAACGGAAATACTTCTGTACAAAAAACGATTATATATTATTTCTTTCAGATAATTATAACAATATCGCATTTTAAAATAATGTTTTATTATATTAATTTTATTATTTTTGGCGTACATTTTATTTATATATCTTTTTGTTTTATGTCAACTCTTTTATATTCCAATCATGTATAGTAACGACGAGACCTCTCGTGTGAAATGTAATAATCCCGCATCGACAGTTTTCACGTCGTCGGTAACGTATTCCATCGAGAATCTGCCGATAAGATTTTGTGTGTGGGAATTAATAATATACAAAATAACAATAACAAAATACAGCTTTATAAAATTGCATATATTCTGCCACTTCAACTATACAGCTCGTTTTTTAGTAGAAAAATATTATTTCATATAATATATCGATTATAGCATTATTTCTACTGTTATTCCATTATTATTTAACGGACTATTTCTATAATTCATGAATTATACATCAATTTTTAATTACAATGAATATGCAATAAGAATAAAATTATTAGATCCTTCAATATCTACTATTCTCTGTGAGTCAAACTATTAGCAAATTTATTAAACTAAAACTGCCTTATATTGCTTAGGACATGGTTCCACGTCATTTACCGATTTTCGATAATTGTCCCAAACTTTCCGATTATCAAAGCAGACAGTTCCACCGCCTCGTACGTATTGAGTATCCTGAAAGATAATAAAAATCAAATTATACTTTTCTATTAAATTAGATGAGCCTTGAAGACATAAAAGAAATGTTGAAAGCTGTAAACTAAATATATCTGTTACTTGGAAAAAACATAATTAATTTAATTAATTAATTCTTCAATTAAATAGAGAGAAGTGCCATCTTCGGTCAGACTGAATCTTGATAGCCTAATATAATTTATATTACCTACTTAATTGAAATTCATATCGCTCCAGTTTCATTTATTACTGCTTAATTCTTCTTTTTAACCCTCCATTTAATAAATTTTTCTCCCTTATTAATTAATTTGATTAATTTTAGTTTATAACTTCCTTTTTTGCAAAATATTTCAAAAGATGTGCACTTACCGCTCGATTGATATCACCAATGCAGACCCAAGTTCGGTTAGCTTTACCTTCAACAGCCACCGCCCACTTGGAGTGATCGTGGCTACTCTTAAAATCGATATCAACCCGCTTCAAATGAATGGACATGATGTTGTACACTCTATAAAAACAATAAAAATTTAATCGAATGAGATATGAGTTTAATTAAAATCTACTAAACAATCAAAACGGAAAAAAATGTGATATATTACTTCACTTGTGCGCAGTCCGATGGTAATCTACCTCGTCCGTTCAACCACGTTTCGGCAAATAAATCGGTTTTTAGTGTCGGCGCAACAAACTCGTCATATAAATCTTTAGATTAACATATTAAAGAATACATTAATTATTTACAAGATTTTGTAAAAAAATATATATATTAATTATATATAAGAAAAAAAGATATTTATTCCACTCGTAGAATTAATTCAAATCGTAAAATAAATAAATAAAATAAAAAGTAGAAGTTTTTAAAATTTAGCAGATATCCAGATGCAATATTTCAAAGATATTGCTCATTAGGGTATCTTATAATACAATATCAAAAATGTATATCTTGCTAAATATGTAAAAGATATGTAAGACTTATAAAAAATATGCTGAACGAAAATTACGTATATTAAGAATAGGCAAAATATCTCGGGTCTCATTTTGAAGATATCGCTCTAAATTATTTTACGCAATGTATCGATACAGAAAAGTGCCAGGGATGTTTACCTTTCTGCCACTTGTCGCTCTTGGCAAATGATACGAATTGGACGCCGTCAGATGATTTTAACAATGTTTTGCTGGTGAAGGGTGCTTTTCTGATACGCTTCTGATTAGCCGCGTCCGTCAGCACCGGAAACGCTGCGGCGAACTTGACAGGGATGCTTCTCCTATATACTATTATTTGATTGTACATCAACTGTTGACCGATCGAATCGAATTGATCGCCATCCACGGAGATGCATAGAAAACTCTGTCCGTAATGCATGCCGGATGTCGGATAATCATATTTAGACCGGTTTCCCGGAGTCGAATTTTCGGTCACGTTTTGTCCCTGAGAATATTTTAGTTTATCCATCAAAATCCATTTAAAGATGTCTTTGGATGTCATAATAGTAATGAACCATTCGGGTAAAAAGTACTATTAACAATTATTAAATTAATGATTGCAACGAAAATGTCAAAGAAAGGAGAGTGACTAACAATTTTAATAAACGTTAGAAAAATCTGAAAAACACAACGTCTTTAAAAAAGACGACATTAATTTTGTTAACGGATGATCTATCTGATTCATTTATCTGACGATTTTGCTGATAATAAAATTATCCAATTATCAAGCATTTATGGAAAAAACTGAGTAATGAAAAGGAATTATCGATATTCATTATACTCAAAACACTTATACGTACCCGTCTTGTATCGTTACCGCTGTTAGGTACAGGTGGATAATTCGGAACACTGTGAATTAACCAGAAACCTTGCTTTTTGTTCGCCATCACAACACCTTTCGTATGACCGTTTTTCCCATTGATAGGTCTGTTAGGCGGATCGTCATTGTACAAGATCCAGAAAGCTTTCGACGCCACTGACTAAATGCATGCAATTACATAAATAAATATTACGTACACACTTTGAAGAATAATATAATTTAAAAAATTATATTCCGAAAAATTAGAAGTTTTACATTTTTATAATATCCGAGAAGAAAAATTCTCCGAAATATATGAACTGTAACGAATTGAAAATAAAATCAAATAAAAAATTATTATCAATTTACAATTTAGATTGATTTAAGGACGTTCACCGGTCCTTGTACTAGAGAAAATCGAAATTCTATAGATTTTCTTGAAACTGTGAATATACGTTAATTTAGGTGTGCTTTATGCGTTGTATAAATTTCAGTACCTCTTGCGGTATAAAAAATCAAGATACTGAGCCTCAAAGTTTCAATTTTTACCAAAATTTAGTAAAAATTTAGTAAAAAAAAATCAAGATACTGAGCCTCAAAGTTTCAATTTTTACCAAAATTTAGTAAAAGTTGAAACTTTGAGGCTCAGTATCTTGATTTTTTATACCGCAAGAGGTACTGAAATTTATACAACGCAAAAAGCACACCTAAATTAACGTATATTCACAGTTTCAAGAAAATCTATAGAAAATCGATTTTCTCTAGTATAAGGACCGGTGAACGTCCTTAATAGAAAAAGTTAAATTTTATTATTTATTACGCAGCAAGCAGTGAAACTGACAGTTGGCGCCAGCGTAAATAATTTATGTGCTAAACACGCCTGAATAATTAAACAAATACACGTTCATATTACAGTTTATTCGCTCTTACGTCATCGTATAAAGGTGCTAAGGTATTCCCCGGTATAGAATTATTCGCGCTGATTTTTCTCGTGGATAACTGCCAACCTTTATCGACAGTATTGCTGGTTATATATAAATACGCTAATCCACTTCTAACCACAGGATTGCTGCTTTCCGATACCTTCGGCAACTTGTAAAGTACATACCTGAAATTGCATTGCAGTAATTAATTATTGATAAGTTATCGCGATAGCGGAAACACGATATAATTGTACGCTCAATGCAACATTGATAACATTAATAAGACTGGCGAGAAACATTACAAAATAACGTTCGTTATAATATAAGCTCATTAAGAAATAACGATTGTTCACGTTTGTTGAAATACATATATCGTTCCATGTAGGTACTCAATTTTTCTAGTAAAGATTTAAAGATTTGTAAATGGGTAGAATTAATTAAAATTTAATTATTAAATTAAATAAATAATTAAATTAAATTAAATTAAATAATTGTAAGTATTATAACTTGTATTATGATTAACATAAATTGCATACATATTAAATTCTTTATATTTTTTTATTTATTTGTAAATCTAAAACGCCTTTTTCTTATAAATTGTAATGACTTAAGACAATATCGACCTTGTTTTTAAAAAAATTCTAAAATCTGTGAAAGTTATCACAATTTGTGACCAGCAGCGAAAACATAAGCATACATGACATGTTAAAAGCACTCACCAATCGACGACTCGATTGTTCTCATCTTTACACCGAGGATTTGCGGCATCACACACAAATAACAAAATGCTTAGGAACCATAGTGAAAACATCATTAAATTATGTTATCCAAACTTGACGAAAATACGTAGTGATCACGAACACACTAGATCACGATCTGCTGCTCTGAATTAGCAAACATTTATGATATATAATAGCGTTAATCAAAATGCATCTACAAACACATTAAACACATATACTTCTACTGTCCTTGTATCAGTTGTATCGCCATACCCATACTATACGGTTACGTCATAACAACAAACTACAAAGCGAAAGCTGGAATCGCGCCGACAAATAGTTCGGTCTGTATTACTTCCGGCTCATTGAAGCGAACGTCGCACATTTCAGTCGGAATACTTTCTGGAACACATACGAATTTATATGTAAATTTGCAGCTATAATAACATTGGCATTCGCCGTGAAAATAATGTCCCTTTTGTAATCGTTATCATTATTAGCATTCCACATATTTTGCACAACGATAAAAAGTTACATAAAACATATATATAATATGTACAGAGTGCTTAGGATGTAATAAGCTGCTGTTTCTTGTCAAATTTTGTTCAAGTAATTTGTCTGCAATAAAAATCTGGAAGTTGCAAAAAGAATTGCGAAGAAATATAGCGTTCAGTTAAATTTGATGAAAATTTTCCACTTCTTCACAAAAGAAGCGTTACATTTCGATTACTAAATCCGCTTAATTGTTACATAATATCCGTATAGCGCGAAAGATAATAGTCTGTATTTTAATTTCCACTATTTTTAGTAAAATTATATTTTTAGTTCATAAAATAATTATTTATTTTATATTTCCAAATTTCTATTATGTAATAAATATTTCATTAAAAAATTTTGAATATTAAAAATTTTGATAAATTGAAAAAGAGAACAATTTTTTATTAATATTTTATTATCAATGAAAATAGATTCTTCATTATATTTACAACTTAAAATTTCCCAAAATTTATTTTTCTCTATTTATTTTATAATATATCTTTACAGGTTGATTTAAGATATATAGGTATATCTTAAATCTATAAAATTTCATTAAATGTCGATTTCTGTTTATAGAAAGTTTATTTGGATTAATGGAAAAATGAGATCTATTTATTTCTTAAGTTTATAATATTAAATTAATTCTTCTGTCATTTAAACCAACAAAAAATTTTTGATCGGTATATTAAAAATCATGTCGTTTTTCAACTAAAATGCTAAATTAACTTAAGCGTTTTGAAAGGAAATATATCACAGTACTGAGAATTATTTGAAGAGAACAAAGCGATACCGCCGCCTCCACACGTAGATAACGTCAGAGCGATGCCGCGCAGTGCGCACACTGCGCACCGCCTCTGCACGCGATCTGCGCCTATCTTCACGCAATGACCTTTGATAGTGCAACAGCGCCGTGTGAGAATTTTATTAATAATATCGAAATGAGAGACGCGTGCGTCTAATAATAAGAAAACATGTTTACCTACAGTCTTTCCCACGATCTGCTTCTTCGACTGATGATATTAATACTGTTGCAGGACAGAGTATCTTCGCCAACGATATGAATGCGACGAGGACTGACGCGAGGGCCGAGGACTTCGTCAAGACACCAAGACTGTCCGAGAGACGCGAAGGCACAAGAAAGAAAAGTGACCGCTGATGACGTCACACGGTCCCTTCCACGCGCACAATGCATCCAGACGATGCATTATATTCCTGCAATAGAACACTATAGATCTTTATTGCGAGAAATAGGAATAATGCGCGTGATAATTTTAAGATTATTTCAATCATTAATACAATAATCTTAAAATTATGTATACAGATCATATCAAAAGTCAGGCTCCACGTATATGTGTATTGTGTGTCATGTGTATATGTAGGCTTATTTAATTATTAGAAATAATGGAAATAAAACGCGGTATGCATTATTGGCTATTACTATTATATTTGTTCTTTAGAATTGAATCACGAAGAGACGAGAAGAAATAAAACGTGAGAATTTTAAACATCAAGAAGTTGTTGATTTGCATTATGCATTTATTACACGCATTTTATAATGTTTTACTTGCATCTATCTTTGTGCGAATATACTTGTATTACCTTTATAATATAAACTGCATTCTGGTTTATTAATTAATATTCTAGTTTATTATTTATTCAGGAACAGGTGGAATATATTGATCGTGTTTATTTATGCTCGTTGCATTCTTTGAATTATAAAATATAATTTCAGTATCTAGCATAACTATAGGTATATATTTAATAAATAATAATAAATAAGATAATAAATGTGGAAGCACTCACACTTAAAATTGTTTTTGGTTTTGAACGTCTAGCGTGAACCCGCAAGATCGATCCAAGAAATTCGAGTAATCGATTGTACTGCTACCTCAAGCGGTAAGAAAACATCCGCCTTACGACAATTTCGCTCAAACTTTAATTAACTTTAATCGGTGATTAACTTATCTTATCAAGTAATATCCTGCATTATTTTGTTGACATGAGATAGAATGATTAATTTTTTGTTATTTAGTATATATGGAAAAAAGGATTAGATAACGAATTATAGTTAGAAATTTTGCTTTAAACAATTCAGTTGAATTAAATTAATCGATTCGACCTAAAGCAGATGTTATCGCTTGAAATCTTTAATAACTCATCATGCATGCACAAAAAGATACAATTATATATATTTAAAATACACGAAATTAATTCGATATATTTAAATTTCACAGAGAAATACTAAAAATCTCAGAAAAAGATTTAAAAATATGACGTACATTGACGTACAATATATGAACATTATTGAAATTTTGCTAAAAATAAATTTTTTATTCTGCTTCAAAGTTCTTCGATTTTCGAGCGAAAATTCGCCGTGACGAAGCTGAAAAGATCCGCATCCGGTCGCATCGAGACATCCGCCGGCACACGCGCGACGCGCGAGGCTCCCGAGCGCCTGCGGCCGGTCCTGTAGGATATCCAGAGCGCACGGACGGGAGCAGCGAATTGAGCGAATGCAGCGATATCGCCGTCGGTGTCTGTCGGTCCGCCGCGGTCCGCAGTCAGTCAATTCGTGCGGCGGTGTATGGCGGACGCGAGTTCGCCGTGCGGAGGCAACGCGGTGCCGAACGTCACGAGAGAATCAAGGGTCCGCGGGGATCACGAGAATGACCGAGCGACGTGTGGCGTGCAGCACGAGGCTTAGGCTACGCGAGTGACTCGTCTCTGCTCGTCTCTTCTGTGAGTCCTGTGCACCGTTGGGTGCACGCTGCACCGTCCGCCGCCTTTTCTCTCGTCTTCTCTGCTCGCGTCTCGCGTCCGTGTACGTGGTCTTTCCCCCCTTCTCGCAGGAGAGGAGATGCCGTGATAGCCGATGGCACCGTCCGCGGTACGAGTCCACCGAGTCCACGAGCGTCGCTGGGTCCGGCAGTGACTGGAGCCGCGCGATGACTTCCGTCAGTTCCGTCCCGGTGTCCCGAGAGATGCTCGGCTTGGAATTGTCGGTCAGTCCACTCTCGCGATAGAGGAGATTGAGAGGCGATAAGAATCACGCACACGCGATTTAATCTCACAAATTGGTCTCTCCAGCAGCGTGTTTTGTAGGAACATTCTTTTGCTCGCTAACGTTTCGTCATGACGTAAAATGCCAATTTTTATAATAAAGATAAAGCCTTAAGTATTGGCACGTGTTTTTTCTCAAGAAGAGTTATTATACTATCTAATACTACGAATATATATTGCTATATTTATATGTATTATCTAGCATAGAATATACTTGATTAACATCTTAATTATTGTAGTATCAAAGAGCAGACATATGTGTGTAAAAGAATATTTCATTTATCTTTTATTATTCCTATACTATAATATTCAATGTAACTCATATGCCGTTTGCATTAGTATTTATCTTAAATTTTATGAAAGAGTATCACAAATTAGGTATCGTGAAAATCTCATGCTATTACTTAAATAATCTAAATTTATTTAAGCTTCTCAGTCTCTCCTTATTTTTTTTATTATTTTTTGTCATACAATAAATACTAAAAGATTTTTCTGTGTTCTTTTTATAATAATTATACCTAATTATATTTATAATAGCTTTGTATTTAACAGGTAGCAGCTTGACGAATGGAACCTTGGAGAATCTAATGCATGAAGTATACGCAAAATTATAAATGTGCCTTCAATGCTCTAATCATTGAAAGAAGAAGAAGTATCAAAATGAATAGGGCAGAGAGCGAGGATGCTGGTAAGGGCTGGCACGAGTGTGCCAGTTGGTTGACCAGATGCGGCGCGTTACGAGCGGATCACAGGGCCAACTGGCCACAGGCAACTGCATTCGACCTGGCCTATACATTACGGGACGGTGTGTTGCTGTGCAATCTACTGAACATTGTGGATCCTGGGTGCATAGACATGAAGGATGTGAATCAGAAGCCTCAGATGGCACAGTTCCTGTGTCTGCGTAATATAAAAGTGTTCTTATCGGTGTGCTCGAGTGTCTTCGGCCTTTCCGACTCGGAGCTTTTCGAATCGTTTATGCTGTTCGACCTTTCTAACTTCCATCGGGTCCTCTGCACGCTCTCCGCTTTGTCCAATTGTCCAAGACTGAGGCGAAAGGGTATACTGTGAGTAACTTTCGAGTTTTGTATTTTTCATCGTATTAGAATTTGCCATAATTATAAGATAAATAGATTAATAATTATGAAATAATAAAGAAATACATTTTATTTGTTGCAGTGGATTCTCTGTTGGTCATGGAAGATCACAAGAGGACATTTATAAGGATTTACAAAGTGCTGGCGCAGGGTAAGAACCTATTGCTAAGATAATAGTTACATTTTCAGTTTATTAAATATTGAAGTCAAAAAGCATTATATCTTGATTCTAAAAGATTAAGGTTTGTCTCTTTTAAAATGAAACTTCCATTTTCTATTGTCACGTTATACAGACACGTGTATATCTTCTTAAATAAATAACTTTTAAATAACGATTAATGAAAGAAATAATTGCATTGTTCTTCAAAAATAACATCAGAGACTTTAGTAATTTTTATATTGGTTTAGCGCCACACATGGATTGGTGGCGTTTACCATAAAAACTAGAGCTGCAGACGTAGATGAGTCTCGGGTTTATCAGGAATTGCTCTGCTTCTCAAGCAATTCTCAACATAACTGGCCTTCCGTGGAGAAGGTATACGTCATTTTACGGCTTAACAATCTTAAGAACATTTTGCTGAAAGAATACCAGCCATCATTGTATCCTTCTTTCGCAAATGCAGTCTATGCCTCTTCAATCTATAAATAGTAAACGATCCAAAGCATGAATCGAAACGTTCTTGTGTACACAAACAAGATGTTATGCTGTGATTTAAAACCTATTGCTCGGAAAATTTCATTTTGATTCAAACAGCTTCGTTTTCGTGAATGTATAAATCTTTCTGATACTTTCTTACAATGTCAAATTTTTGTCTCGACTTATACCGCAAAATTATTTAAACATTATAAGTATAAGTTACATTTATTGTACGAAAGACTTTATTTTTTTTAATATTGAAAGTTTTTATTGCGCATGGTACATTTTTATACAGATATATATATTTCTGTGTAGAAGAGGCTCTATTTCATAATATTTTATATGCTTTATGAAGCATAAATATTTTCTTGTAATATTTTTCAAAATATGTATAACTGATCTATATACGTGCATATTATTTATTATTAAAAAAAAATTACATGTGTACATAAAATTTTATATATACTGTCTACATTATATATAATATATATTAAATTACATCTTGAGATGCATAAATTTATATATACTGTCTACCCGATACAATGGTGGTACTGTTTCACTCTTCATGCTGAAGATACATATTGAACGCAGTTATCATCAGTGGCAGACCTTATAATTGTGCTATATTATAATTTTAATTTTTGCCGAGAACTTAGCAATTCCCGTCAGTATGCATGTCATAGTGCATGGCCGCGTTTTTTTTCGTGTTTTTATGCTAAAGCCGCGAAGATGAGGGTCGCCGCAGGAGGTTTAGGAGACGGGAGGGTGACGAGACGGGCGGCGGGAGGGATAATGAGGATCCAGTCGGCGAGGAAGACGGGTATGGAGCTTTTTGCAGCCACGCGCAAAGCGAGGAGATCTACCAGGACCTCTGTAGTCTGCATTTACCACCTCCTCCGTCAGTTGCGCAGGTTATCATTTATTTTTTGCCCTTATTTCTATTCAGTTAACAACTTTTTATACTATTGTATAAGATGTTGCCAAACCTTCCCTTTTCTTCGGCCATTATTTGAAAAACTTGAAGAAGAAGCAGCTAGTCAGAGAGACCGTCTGCTAAAATACAGAAAGACTGCATGAATGTACTAAATGTTTAATCTCATTATTGAGAATATAGGAAAGTCGAGTGAATTCTTATTTATTATTAGCGCATTTACGTACGATTAATTTTGTTATTCACCATGCGCTACGCTTCACACCTTGCATACTACTTCGTAATTCGCACAAAAAACGCTTCTCTTTATCGAGATAATCTTCGTGCAACAGAGTAGTGCCATTTCTGGAGGTGAGAAGAGAGATTACGTTATTCAGGAGCTCGTGGAGACCGAGCGAAACTACACAGAAGTTCTCAGTAGCCTACTTAGACACTTCGCCCGACCGCTATCGTCGTTACTCCGGCCCGAAGATTCCGCCCGCATCTTCTTCAGTATCAAGGAGCTCTCGGAAATCCACGTGGGCTTTCACAGTCAACTACGCAAGGCGCGAAACGGCGCCGCGCTCGCCCAAGTCTTCCTGGACTGGCGGGAGAAGTTCCTCATTTATGGCGATTACTGCGCAAATCTCACCGTAGCACAAAATACTCTGCAGGAAGTCTGCGCGCGTAACGAAGTAGTCAATCAAGAAGTTATCGTAAGTTTTTTGCAACAGTGCAAATCGTAAAACTAAACCACCAAAAAAAACTAAAAGTTTTATATTTTACATTCAAACTTTTTAGATTTAAAATTAAAGAAATCAATATCGCCAAATTTATTTAATATTCCGATGTATAATATCAGAAATATAATCTCTAGAAATACCTGTAAAATCGTATAAAATCACTAATTCATTAAACAGAGTAATATATTTGAGCTGTTTTAACATTGATACTTATTACAGAGGTGCCAACAAGAAGCTAACAATGGTAAATTTAAGCTGCGCGATATACTGTCTGTGCCGATGCAAAGGGTGCTCAAGTATCACTTGCTATTGGATAAGTTGGTGGAGGAAACTCCTCGCGAGTGGGTAGAGGACTGTCATGCGTTGGCCCAGGCAAGGGAAGTGATGGTCGATGTCGCTCAGTATATAAACGAAGTAAAACGCGATTCCGACACGCTTGATATCATCAAGGACATCCAAGCATCGATAATCGACTGGGATGTGCCTGAGGATGCGCAACTGAAGGATTTCGGCCGATTACTTCGTGACGGCGAGCTCAAGGTTTGCTTAATATCTTCTTAAACAAAAATAGATATGTTCAGTTAGTTTCCAATAAAACGTTGCAATGGACTCTAAAGTTAGCTTAGTACGATTGAACCGTATGACTAATTCAGTTTTTCTACAGGTAAAAGCTCATGGCGACCAGCGAATAAAGGCCCGTTATGCATTCGTGTTCGAACAAGTGGTACTGATTTGCAAAGCTGGCAGAGGAGATCAATATTGTTACCGAGAAACTCTACGATTAGACGACTATAGACTGGAGGACCACATAGGACGGCGAACTTTAGGCAGAGATTCACGTTGGTCCTACCAGTGGTTACTTGTACATAAGCAGGCGTACACGGCATACACTTTATATGCGAGAAC
Source organism: Temnothorax nylanderi (assembly GCF_030848795.1). NCBI lineage: Eukaryota > Metazoa > Arthropoda > Insecta > Hymenoptera > Formicidae > Temnothorax > Temnothorax nylanderi. The sequence continues at coordinate 205,586 of NW_027249180.1, read as the reverse complement.
GGAGGAGCAGAAGCAGATATGGATAAAGGCGTTGCAGGATGCAATGGATAATGTTAATCCTGCAGCCTGTCGGAATACCAATCATAAATTCAAGTTGACAACGTTTGACACACCTAAGAGCTGTCAACGATGTGGAAAATTTCTTAAAGGCCGCATATTCCAGGTAAATGATTTAGCTCGCAAAATGTTTAATTATTTGCACTATCAGTCGCTTATAGCTATACGAAAAATAGATAATCTAATCTTTAGTGGACACAATTTATACCAAAAGTGCCAGTTTTATAATTTTTGTATAATTTTTATACAAAAGTACCAATTGTATAAAAATTGGATTACGTAAATCTTGAAGAATAAAACTCTAATAAAATTCATAATAAAATCCTAATAAAATTCACCGAGAACTTGTTGAATCGTGTAATTTTCAAGATTCAAAAGAAAGCATAAGAAAGAATTAAAGTAATTTAAAATTACTAATTTATAAAAAATGAGAAATCGATGATTTGAGAAATTAGCATTTCCAAAATTTGCCATTCTGCTTCTTGATCTTTCTCAGAGCATCAGAAAATCCAAATCACGAACTTTTTAATCGAGTATCGTATCACATAGGGCTATAAATGCGAGGTATGTCGCCTTGCTGTGCACAAGCAGTGCATCGCGCACTCGGGTCGCTGTATGCCCACGCCGCCGTCGCCGACACCGCCACCGCCGCTACCGTGCGAACGTGCACTCACCATGAAGCTGTGGTTCGTTGGGGAGATGGGCAGAGATGCAGCTTCCAATAAACTGGAATCCCGTGAAGATGGCACCTACATGCTGCGCGTCCGTCCGGCTGGACAGCCGCGTCTTAAACATGAAACCAATTACGCTCTTAGTATCAAGTAAGCTTGAACGCGCGACAAAAAATCCCTTTATTTTAGAGTAATTCTCTATTTAATTTTATCTTTTCCATTTCCATATTATTTTGAAGAAAACATATTTAGATCATTTATATATTCTATTATTTCGATAAATTTTTAATATTTAAGTTACATTTAAATATTTAAAGTTAAACATTCTTCTATTTATTCTATTTATCTATTGGAATTTCTTAAAGCCTTTCATTGGATACTGATAAGACCATATTATACCTTTTAGGGCGGAAGGAGCAGTCAAACATATTCGAGTGTTCAAACGCGATGTGGACGGCGCGGATCTGTACTATCTTAGCGAGTCTCGGTTTTTCAAGAGTGTCGTTGAGTTGGTCGAGTACTACGAACGAGCGTCGCTTTCGGAGAATTTCGAGAAACTGGACCAGCGTCTATTATGGCCGTACCGGCGTGTCCTGGCCAAGGCGCTATTCGACTTCCGCGGCTGCGAACGCAATCAACTGAGCCTACGACGTGGTTGTCGAGTCGTGGTGCTGAGCAAGGAAGGTGATGCCAAAGGATGGTGGAAGGGTAAAATAGGCGATCAAGTAGGATTCTTTCCAAAAGAATATGTGGAGGAGGAATAGGATTATTAAAAACGGACCGTTATTGTATCGTTGCATATAATATATCGGATTCCCAAGTTTCCGGTTAGACGTTTTTTGATCATTGATTACTATATATTGTGACAAAACGATAAGATTCTTTTATGAAACTGCATACTTGTAAATATAAATTTTCAAGTTTTTAATGAATTGGTGAAAATTTGTGAGATATTTTTATAGGAGATATACGTATATTATTTGAGATCCCTGCATACACAGATATGACATTTGTTACATAAATTTTACACTTAGGAGGAGACATTTTAATCTTCTGTGTGATAACGTAAGATCTGTTAACCTTCCAGCACGAAGAATGTTATATATAACTGAAGGTGAAATGTAAAAAATAAGATTTTACAATACATAAAGTCGGGTATGATTTAAACCATACTGTTACAAAACTTCTAATTTGTTTTTAATTATAGAACCGACATCTTATACGCAACGACCTAATATTTGTTGACCTCTCGATGGCTGATAAACGCCGTGGTAATCATCTTACGGTGCAATTATAATAACTATCGACGCATACCTCAGTAGGGAAGAATAAGAAGACGAGTTTATTCACGAGGCATTTTTGCGTTGTATAAAAAAAAAAGTAGGTAACTGTACGCACAGTTTGCGCGTCGCATGCGTAATTTTGACGCTACTGTTCTTTTGTGTTTAACGAGATAAAAACGCGTCACATTGATGTGTGCATGGCGCTACACTTAGGCCGGTATTCATAGTCGGTTTTTATCTTTCAAGACCGTCTTAAGTAATGTCTTAAGATGCTCTGTGATTGGTTCATAACACCTTAAGATTGTACTTAAGATATCTTAATATAAGATCGGTCTTAAATATAAGATCCGATTATGAATACCAGCCTTTAGACAACTTAGAAAAATATTTTTAGCCACGTGTACCTATAGAATTATAAAGATAATTGCGTATATATATTTTTTACTGCGACGCGGCATTCCTGATAATCGTTAGGCGATTATATCATAAAGACTAAAGTTGTTTGTTTGAAAGTGCGAATTTAAAAAAATTGTGCACATACAAAATGTTCCTGAAAAGAACGGGAGCTCGATTGTTTTCTTTGAGAATAAAATTTTTCTTAAAGAAAATTAAAAGAAGAGAAAGATCATACCAAAGAATTGAAACTAATATTTTTTATAGATGTGTAGAGTTCTCCACTTCTTTAACAAAATGTGAATTTTTCGCATAAAAGATCTGCTTCCGATTCCCTTTTTTCTATGAGCATACTATATATGTGGTGATCTATATCTCTCTTGTCAACAACTTTCTTCTTTATGACTAAATTTCAGAGTCAATTGCCAGAAATTAATTGTAAATAATCCTACTCGTACAATTAATAAGAAATATTTCTAGTTATATTTAAATTGCGAACAAATAAGTACACAGGGTGTACTTGTATACAGGGTGTTCGTAATTGGAGAACAAAGAGAGCAATTTCTCATTAAGATCAAGTCAAGAATAAGATCATTAAGTCTGAGATCATTATATTTTTATAAATTATATTCGTGTTTCACGTGTTAATTATATCTCAAAAAATTATTCATTTTGCAAGCGTCCAATTTTATGATTCTTGAGAAGATATCTCATACTTTTCTATTAATTATCGGTGTCTATTAATTGACTTTTATAATATTATGTATTTAGATAAAATATAATTGTATATAAATTTCTATGATCTGATTGTTGCTTGGAGTTACAAGTCTACGAAAAGAAAAGCTGCCTAAAAATCTTAATTTATTATAAGCTCAATTAGTGCCAATCAAAAACTGTCTAGATGGGAAAAATAGTAATATTTAGGTACTAGTTTAAAAGTCTAGGAGAGAAATACACCAAATCTTATTAATGGCTTGTAAAATTTGCTTGATATATCGTTATTCCAAGCAACAAAATTAATTAATTATAGAAAATGTATTCGAGAAATTGAGAAATTATTCCTCTTTCTTATAGTTATATTACTGGTTATCAAACAACTATATATAGATACAAATATATATATAATAAATAGATATATATATTTTATTGTAAGTATGAAAAATTAATTTTACTATTTTTTTAATTGTTAGACATATTTTTCTGAGTGTGCCAATAAGAAATTCTATCAATAAAGGGTCTTATCGAGATGTTATACAAATGCTTATACGATAGTGTCTCAATATTTTTACTTTTATTAACAATTCGAGTGTTTCAAATTATCTCAATCACTCTCAATAGTTTTGGTCTCCGATCGTTTACGATACACAATCGCGGCAACTTTCTGTTCTATCCTCTTACAGCCGGCCATCGAGTACAGATTATGCGGCTCGGGGCCAAAGGTCAGGTGCGATAGCGCCTCCTCTATCATCTCATCCTTTGGATTGACCCCTCGCTCGGTGAAAGCTCTTGCCAAGCATTTTCTAACGTGCACCTCCTCAAGAGGTAGAAAAGGCACATAATGATCGATCACACTGGTCTGTATAGTGTCGCTGTGATAGAAACCACCCTTCTCACTGAACGCTCCGTCGGCTATCAATTTCTCGAAATCCTGCAATTGCGTGTCCTCCCGATTGTTGCCCCTTTCCCACAGGTTCGTGAGATGCTGCACTATCTGTGTGCTGCCGGTATTCGAGAGAAATATAAAAATAGCTTTGTTCTGATACATGGATTCTCCTGTCTTGGTGGATTTGCGATAGCTGTTGTAGTCGAGAAAGGGAACCAGCATGTTCAGCAGGCCCTCCGGCATTTTGTCCACCTCGTCGAATACATACATCGACCTCTCGCACTCTTGCAGGCCGTTGGAGATAATTTTATACAAAACTTCCTAGAAAAAGAAGTTGTCTATTACATTTTTATTTTCTTTTCGTATATTACAATAAATTATATATATTTGAACGTACCTTGTACTCATCTACTTTTCGTTCTAGAGGAAAATCATTGCGGCCGTTGAAAAAGTGGAAATACTTGCTCTCCATACCGTTTTTATAAAAAGCTCTCGCAATCATCTGCACCACGAAGTTCTTGCCAGTTCCTGGCGTACCATGAAAACTCATTACCAATGCCTTGGGCGAATTGTGAGTTTCCCAGTGGCCCCGCAGTGCATTTATGATTGTTTCACGAGCAATTTGTTGTCCGTATAACTTAGCGGTAAGCATGTATTCTAATCCTATAATTCCAATAATTCTTTTATTATATATATTATAGTCCTTTTATTTCTATCTTAATATCGTATAGGGAATTACATAAAAATATTAAGTCTTACAGACAATACGATTAAATTCCTTGCAGAATTTCAAAATTAATTTCTTATTTTTCATTAAATAAAGAAATTTATTTAGTAAAAAATATGCTATTCTTATTATTGAAAAATACAAAGATACTAATCACTCAAAGCTAGATCTCTATTAAAAAAAAAAACAATTGTACCCTTAGTTAATTAGCAAATAGAAAGGTTCCTTCTTAATATATAAGTACAATATACCACAAATAGATAATTAAATATAAAATCTAATGGTCATCGACAATCGTACGACAGGATATTAAAGAAAATAAATGACAGGAAATCATAGAAATCAAATTAGTTTTAATGAAAATAATAAATCCACCAGACACACGAGTCTTTCATCGGATTGAAAAGACGTCTTCAATTCGATTTAATGGAGATACGAGAATCTAAGCTTCCTTTTCTTAAGAAGAAAAATTATTCGCACTCACTGTCTAAGTCAGGCTTGATGTACTCGTCCGTGCAGCATTCCTGATACCGGCACTTGTACCTGTCGTACGCGAAATAACCTAAACCACTTAACGCACTGACTACACTGAGCGTTATGAGTTCGCACCGTGCGGACGCGAGGAACGTAGAAATAAGTAGCAATGGCACCAGAACGCGATCGGCGAGATTCATGTTTGGCTGTCGGGGTACTTTCTTGCTTTCTTCTCCACCTTTGTTTCCCTTCACAAGTAAACATCGCTCACATCAGGTCGACATGACGGATCCTCGATGGTATGCCGCGCTGTGTTGTCACGAGCCAGCATCGCTTCGCGCTTAATTGGATCTGTCACCTGAAAAAACGTGCGTAAGCAATGCGTGAGCGTGACCGCATCCGTCGAGGACGTTGTGGCGCGAATCGAAACGCGAGGTATACAATACTCGACCATTCGACGCGTCCGGGCCTCCGGGCGTCCGACGTCGCGAGGACGCGTGTATCGAATTAGGCGGAGCGGCGGAGGGCGGAGGTCATGGGAGGTCTGACAATGAGACACTCAAACGAGAACCGGTTTATACCATTATTTGTTTTCATCGTGTTCGATTACACTTGGATTGTATCCCATGAAGCGACCGCGTACCACCTCGGAGTCCCTCGGACTTCTTGCCGTCAGACACGAAATCGTTTTGTATAATATAAATTGAGGGATAGAGAACAAGAATATTTTTTTTCGAATTTTTTAATTAAATTAACGACTAAACTAATCCCTAATGTATATAAGCAAGAGTAATCGCGAAAATTTGAGAGAAACCACCTGTCAGAAAACGCAGATTTGCAATATGTTTATCATTAATTTGTCGCGATTCTTTTAAATAATCCAACTTTCCACCCAAAATAACAAAACAAAGTAAAATTCACGTATCCTGTGAAAATCATCAGCGTATCCTCGACTAGCTCGATAGTGACCAATATATAGAAATATGATTATTTAGCTGATCAGCTGACCTGTGAGCTTTTAAACAATAAAAAGCAGTATTGCTTAGCTCACAGTTGCAATACACACATAATATGCACATAATATTTATTTTTTTTTATCACAGATATAAAATCAAAATCCTTAAAACCCCTTAATTTTTCCTGGCATTCTAAAAATTGTGCCCAAACTAAAATAACACTGAAAATAAAATTGCAAACAAAATATTTCCGATATTTCTAACGAAATATGAGTCTGCTTATCCCCTCCGATGATAGATATACTCATTATTTAAATAGATGACATAAAGACATAATGTTAAACATATAATTTACATTGTATCAATAGATTTAGATTATTGTATTTTACATATTATACATGTTAAAAACATAATTTACATTGTATAAATTTAGATTATTGTATTTTACGCGCTAATCTTATATATACTTATAATTAATACTTCCTTCGTTAAGCTTCGGAAAAAAACATTCAAAACTTTTCAATTTCTTTCTGATGAAGAGGTAGTATGCTATGCAATTAGGGTACATTGTAATGGGGGCAAATTAAGAGACACTCTGTATACATCTATCTCTTTCTAGAGAGGCTTGTTCTTTTTATGTACATTTCTACCAATGTAGATTAAAGGCCGTGGCACATAGAAAAATTTAAGCAGTAAGCAAATCAGCCAATCACAGTCAAGAACTTAAGGCACGGTCCTAAGCAGTAGCGAATCCATACGTGCTGGTCTACAACCTTGCTTTAAAGGGTATTTAAGCTCTAAACCGTAAGAAATTGACCAATCACAGTCGAGTATTCTCCTCACATTCCGCTGTGATTGGTCAATTTCTTACGGCTTAGAGCTTAAATACCCTTTAAAGCAAGGTTGTAGACCAGCACTACCGTTGATTTCCTTACTGCTTAAGTTTTTCTATGTGCCACGGCCTTAACTTTAATCTCTGTTTAACTTACTTATTATCTTTTTCTAATTAATTCTTATAACTAGAACAAAAAATAAAAAATTAATTAAACAGAAATTAAAGTTAAAATCTGCATTGATAGAAATAGATATAATGTCCATTTCTACCAATGCCGATTAATTAACTTTAGAGATTAAAGTTAATTAATTGGCATTGGTAGAAATGGACATTATAGTTGAACTTGCTACATGTTTCATATCTTTCCTCTTAGGAATTAGAAAAAGATAAAAAGTAAATTAAACCGAGATTAAAAGTTTAATCCGTATTAGTAAAAACGGACATAAAGGTCCACTATTTCCAACGTCTGTTAAATAATCAATAGAAGTTGGCTATTTCGATAGGTTAACAGACGTTGGAAATTGCCGCCCTTTTAACAGAACAGCTGGCCTTAGGTGTAGAAAGTGCGGCTTACGCGTACTCTCATGTAAACCGGTCATTCGACGACGACGACGACGATCGTCACAATCGTGTCGCCCGGGGCCCGGAGTCCGGAGCAGCACGGCGCCGCGGCATCTTCGCGAACCAACCACCGCGAGCGTCACTGAGCTGATTGACTGAGCGTCACCTGCGTCACTAGAGCCTAGAGGCCCTAGAGCATTAGTCGTTGGTTGACGGTCTAACGCGCGTGTCGGTGACGATTGTGACGAAAGCGTGAGAAAAAACGCTGAGTCAATCTACGTGGATTGTTTGCTGGAGAACAGTGATCTTTAGCTCCGACGTAGCGGAATCGGCGACGGGGAGGATCGAGACCCGCTAACCGACGAGATGGCAGCTAAGGAGGTTAAGGATGACACCGCGGCCGCTGCTACTTCAACCGGCAAGCTCTTCACCCGGGCGGAAGTAGCGAAGCACACCGACACCTCCCAGGATACGTGGATCATCATTCACAATAACGTCTACAATGTCGCTCCGTTCCTCAATGAGGTTACAGTTTTTTCCCTCCCGCAAATATTAAAAAAAAAGAGAGAAACTTTAGACACCGACTTGTGTATCTTTGAATCAAATTCAATGAGAATCTAAATCTTCTTAGTCTTTCTTATTCAAAATACATGCATATTTTGTGTTGGAACTAATCTAATGCGTTAATTTTCTGTAATAGCATCCCGGTGGCGAGGAGGTACTCCTGGAGCAAAGTGGACGCGACGCTACTGAACCTTTCGAGGATATCGGACATTCGACTGATGCGAGACAAATGATGGAATCGTACAAAATCGGAAAGCTGGTAGAAGTAAGAATTAATTTTTAATTTTTAATTTCAAGTCACGTCTTATATATTACTCTTGCATTTTTTTTTCTTCTTATTGTCAATTATTTGTATTTCAGGAAGACAGGACGAAAGATAGCGGAAAGAAGGGTAAAAACTGGTCTAGTGGAAATGAAGACAATCCTAGGTATGATCTCATTTCCATTTTCCTATCCTGCTATTTTAAGAACATGACTCTAACTTTCTTCTAACAATTCTCTAACACGTTTCAGTATTTCAGAATAATCATACTTTTTTAATGTTCCAGAAAATTATTTTCTTTGACAAAACAATTCCAGTTTCAACTATTCCTAAATTTTCCATTTTTACAGCCATCCCTAAATTTTCCAGTTTCACAGCCAATTCTAAATTTTCCATTAGCATAAGTAACTCCTCTCTCTCTTCTTAACTTTCTTTAATTTTGATTATTCTACAAAGACAGTATGAATATAGAAACTTGCTTTCAATAAAGGTGATGTCATAATACTTTATCTAACGTTATCTGATTTGGATATTTTTGCACTTGTGCCGTGCAGATGTGTAATAATAATGATTATTAAAGCTGAGTATTTTGTATACTTGTCTTTTATCACAGTAAAATCACAAAATTTTTCATTAGCTTGTTTATTATGTAACTCCAAGAATACGATATTTTCTTTTGTTAGTTAAAGTTTCCATGCTTTGAAAGTAGTTTTAGCAATGCTAATGCTTTCTTTTGCAATGCTAATATTTAGCATTATGTTAGGAAGTCTAGTTTTACATTTGAAATACTTGTTATTTGTGACTGAAAATAGATCTTTTTTAAGCGTGATTTTCCGGAGAACTATGGCTTTTTGATACAAATAATTTAATAATAATAATAATTTAATTTTTAGTATACTAGCTTCTCCTTGTTTCAATATGTCTTTTTAAAGTCTCGCTAAACTTATAGACAAAATACATCAGTTTGATTTTAATTCATTTAACACCTGCATGAATAAAATCAAATGTGAACGTGTTCATACTGTCTAAATTCATATTTATTGGAAACTGACAAAGTTTCCCTTTTTAAGAATCGTTATATGTAAATAGTCGATACTGCATCGTGATGTGATGATTGGCAATTGCAGTTCTTGGTGGTCCTGGTTGATTCCAATCGCCATCGGGGTGTGCGCGACCATCTTCTATCGCTACTTTATCAGCCCACATTAGAGCATTCCGAGCTCTTTTTCATATGTTATTTGTTAATAACTATATATATAGATATATAGATATATATGTATACATATGTATTGATTGATAAATTGTTGTACATTTTTTCCGAATGTATGTCGCGCACTGTTGTTTTCTATGAACCAAATAACGCATTTTCTGGCCTATAGGCTCTAAAACCGAGACAGAAAGGGGGATAAGGAGGAAAGTCGACGATGTATTATATAATGATATACAAATAACGCGCATTTATATATTTATATGTATACATTTGTACACACGGTATATATATGCATATGTACATGTAGCGTTCGTACGCGACGTCGTTTTCCGAATAGACGACTTTAATTGAATAAACTACTTTAATCCCTTAGAAAGAAGGACCCCCGTGGAACAAAGAAGTAAAATCCCGTCCTTAAATCCTTAAACGAAAAAAAACAGGCGGCTGCGAGAAGACGAAAACTAATCAAAGTAATTCATCAATCATCCCGTACGAAACGTGATTGCGATTGCTTACGTTATTTACACTTCTTGCAGCAAATTGATCCAGAAAACTGTGTCAACTGCATCGCTGGTGAGAAGAAAAAAGCGGCTGCATCGAAAATAATATTTTATATAACGAGTACAATGAATTTATAATTGCATTTACTTGTTTTTTTTCTTTTTTTTCCGACAAATTGTTTACCGATAAGCGCGTGATACATCTCGAAAAACCTAAATAATAACGCGTACGAGTTATAAAGTTTGAATTAATAAAATAATAATGTATGCAAACAAGATTAGGACGCTATACAAAATTTGGAGATACTTGATACTTGAATCGAACCTAAATTTACTAAATCTCAACCTAGATCGATTCCGTATTTGCGAAAATTATCAATCATTATTAAATAGATCATGCGGGCCAAAAAAAGAGAATATATCACCATTAAATCATTCTCTCCTTTAATAAGACTATATATCCTATTATAAATTATAAGTTTTACATAAATTTTACATAATTTGTATAAAATTTATAAGGATACATATACATATCCTTTATTCATTATACATATTTATATTAAATATTCATATTGTATATACTTTATATATTCATGAATAAAAATTCTGTTGCAAAAACTCAGGCGCATAAGCGTTCATCTAAACCGCACGAGACTAATTCAACGGTGTGGCGTTGAAATTAAACGCCGGCGTCGAGACGTCCTGGAGCACGCAGGAGCCGCGTGATGAGCGCGGGATAAACCAATGGATGCTTCGCACCATTCCGGAGTAAGGATTGGTAAGGATTCACGGCGGCGTTGCTCCGTTGTCGGTATCGAGCGAATATTCTCCGACGCGCGCGTCTCGTCGCGCCGCGCGGCGCACCGCGCCGGCTCTCCTCGCGTCTCTCCACAGTCTCCACAGTCCATCCTCTCGCGTCTCTACTCCCTCGTCAGCGACGGCTTTGGCTAGACCTCGCCTCCGACTCCGACGAACGCCCAGTGAAGCGCGAAAGCTCGCTAAGTGAGCATCGTGGAGCGTTACTCTGTCACAGAGGCGTCAGCAATAATCTATTATAGAGAAAAGAGACACATCGCGAACAAGTAGATCCGGCGGACCGAATATAGCGGTGTCGTCGCGAGGGCGAGAGCGAGAAACGAGAGAGAACCGGAGGCTAGAAAGCGGAGAAGGGAGCGAACGCACGCTGAAAAGGGCAGCAGGAGAGAGGAGATAGAGCAGCGGCCGGTCGTCCCGGAAGTGGAAGGGCAGAGGTCGACGGGGCGGCAGTGAAGAAGGGGGTGCGAGTGGACGAGGACGACGAGTGGAAGGACGCGCGAGGATAGCAGCTGCGTAAGGCGCGAACGGCGGTGGTTGCATTGAAACGTAGCGGCGTGGTGTCATGAGAGGCGGTCTCACGGTCCGCCCTTCTTATCGGTCCCTCCAAGAGTCATGCATGTCGCGCCCCTCAAACGAGGTAAGCGCGTAATCGCAACCCTCCTACGTCGGAGGATCGCGCCGCTAATGACAGGGATGCCGGTCGCATCGAATCGTTGCTATAATCGGTCGGTTTAACCGGCTCCGCCGGTACAATTTTGTCTTCTAATGTAAAAGCGAGTTTTGGTCCAAATCATACGATTGTAACGGTTGATTAACGAGCCAGTCTCTATCTTAAGGATTCTTAAAACTGAATGTTATTAAATACATTTTTTCTTCATATTTCACCCGTGAATGAGATTGCGATGCGATCGGACCTCCCTCGGTATATATACAAGAAGTAGAGTGAATTCTCTCTCTCTAGCTTCAGAACGTTCTTGTTGACCTTGTACTTATTTATTTAGGGTTCTTATATTGCTTTCATTCTAACTGAGAACTTAAGGACTTCGGTAGAAAGATGATCTCGTGTGAAAGTAAAGTTAAATTAATCAGTAACTCTTGCAAATTCCTGGAGAAGTAGAGATTAGATCATTCCGCCACAAAGCCTCGCGATTAATGGTCCCCGCATCTCGCCGGTATGCACGCGATACGCCCACGTTTGTTTGTTTGCAATGGAAACAACTGGTGCGCTTAATTGTTTCAGGGAAAAAAAAACTGTTAGAACGTTTAAAAGCAATGAAATGTTAATTGAATAATCTTTGTCCGCGCGTTCCGTACGATTCGTCATATTATTTCTGAAAGAAAAGCAAACAATTTCGAATTAATTACAAAATAATCAGTATTGATGAGAAAACGGCTCTATATAGGTATTAATGGAACTTTATGAAAACCACCTACATAAAGTGTTGCTAAATTACCATTTATTATTTGCGAATATCTGTTATTTTTTTTGTTAGAACTTTGGGATTTGTCTCTCGATTTTGAAAAAAGACAGATTAACAAAATTGTTAATCAAATAGCGTGCACATTTCGTACATTATTGTTGGAAATATAATATCTCTCTCTTAATACAAATTTATTATTATTAATTTATATAAATAAATTTATTAGTCATTACAAATTCTCGATCGGCGCGGTTTACCGTTTCAGCAGAAGAAAAAAAAGGCGCGATTAACCCATGTCCATATACCTTTTTTTCTCAGCGGGAAAAATAACTTCAACTAGGACAGTTTGTTTTAAAAAGGTTTTATATAAAGAATCGAAGCGTTTCGCGTCAGCAAAATATAATAAAACCAACAAAACAAATAGGACAGCAAGCGTTGTTAGCGTTGTAAAAGCCGATAATAACCGCGCGGCTGAGTTTTCTTCCTTCAGCTAAAAATAGCGCTGGAAAACGAGAATACCCTTACTAGAATATGTTATTAGGTCTAGAATATCTTGGGAATTATCTCGATGAAAACAATATCATCTCGGACTGTCTGTATGTATGTGTATACATATGTGCGCGCATGTATGTGTTTTATGCGACATAAGCACCGTCGTCATTCTGCGAATATAATCTAGCCTATTAGCAAAATGAAAGGGAGGCAGGGAAAGAGGAAAGAGTGCGCTTGCACTCTTGGGGATTTACAGGAAAAGAATAAAAAAAAATTTAATTAAAAAATAGCTCAACCATTCAAGAGTATCTATATTCTCTCGCTAGCTCTCATTTCGAGTGCAGAGTAAACGATTCCTCTCCTCTCAACGCCTCCTGTGACGTCGATATCGAGTATCGATGACGTTCTGCGGCTGCAGGTAACATTAAGAGGTATTAGACGTGCTCTTATTAATTATGAAACATGAGGAGTAGTTGAAGGCCGGCGAGAAACACGTGGACATTACGAAGACATTCCTTTTCAGGGCGTGATCGATGAAAAACGATAGCACCGCGTAAACGGTGCCACCCCTGCAAAAATAAGAAAATATCTATCTGATTTTAGTAGTACAGCTGTCCTGTGAAAGATAAAAGTATTTAGTTCTTTATCGTAGAGGTGTTTATGGTTTAATGTTTTCTTTGCATTAAAAGTCTATTAAAGGCTCTGATGGAGATTGCGAATTCATGACGATAGCAAGACGGATTTAGAGAGAACGTAACTCCCTTTTATGCCTTTAGTCACATAGTGGGGTAATAAATAATTCCCGGGCACCCGGTGTGCCCGCAATTGAAGGCAACGAGCGTTTCGCGTCACGAATACACTTGGATGTATTAACGAAAAACCTGTTGGTCGCGTCCTCGTGGTCGAGCGTAGTGTGCCAAGAAGATGTGTCCAGTGGTTACTCTCGCGATAGCTCAAGTCTCGAGATGTTTGCTAATTATAAACGTCTCGCCGTCGAGCCTCTTATTCCCTTTGTCAATGAAAAAAAAAAACGGGTTTTGCTAGGTGCGACTCGGTGAGTTCGCGGCTGTCAATCATTTTTAGATGCGACACTACGTGAAACGGTACGTTGCGTAATCCTGCGCTTGAATTTCACGCGTATCTACTTACTACTTAGTCGAGGACGTAGGCTGCGGTCCACTTGACGCTACAAATACTTCGGAGCGTTCTTCTTCTCCTTCTTTCTTCATTGAAAGAAAAGAGAAGAGGAATGCTTCGAAGCATTATTTGTAGCGTCAAGTGAACCGCAGCCGTAGTCAGATAAAATGTAATCAAACCGACGATAACCGCGACAACTCAAATTATCAACGACAATGGCAATTAATAATAGTAAAAAAATCATTAAAACTATATTATAACCATTGGTCGTGACGAATTTATCATTTATTAATCAACAAATGGACATGTTTTATTATGATCATTTATTCGATGAATAAATAATAAATGGACATGTTTTATTATGATTATTTATTTGATGAATTAACGAAATTCTGTACCTTTAATGAGAAAATTTGTATTTATTAATTAACAAAGTTTTTAAAATTAATTGCATGGCAAAGTTAAATTTGTTTTTAATATTCTACTCATTTTAAATATTTCATTCGATAAATTATTAACAAAAGAATTATAATAATTATTATGTATATAATTATGTGTATAATCATATTTAATTAATTTCTCCCAAATACTAAGTAACGATTGGCTGCATTTCGAAATACATTTTACGATCGACTGTCCAAAATGGGCGGCACTCTTCGTGCAACAGCACTCTCTATTTAACTCTTTCGAGACATCGGCTCACGATGATAAATGATTCGATGTCACTTGAGTGTCGTAGGTTCCCTTTCCTACGATTTATTAAAATGACGGGAAATTAGCTAGTTGAAGTTTGGAACGTTCCTGGAGCGATTTTTTAAAAATAATTTGTCCCATTTCTCCTTTGGCACAGAGACATTTCTGAGTGACAAATCCGAAATACATAAGAGACTGAACCGATACACCCTGCGGAAGACACCCTTATAATTTTAGATCATTGCAAAAACTGGAGTATCGGTTATTAATATATTTACAGAAAATAGAAATGATAAACTTTGGGTAGAAATTGAATTAATTTTTTAATAATGTTTGTGATTAAAAAGATAATAAAAATCTTTTTAATTTTTGTTCGATATAACAATCGTAATCTGTAATATTATTATAAGAATGTTAATAATTTATTAATCAAACGCCAGCAATTACGCTTAAGTGGAGACAGCACGTTATGGTCAGACGGGCTAAAATAGTCAGGCGGGGGAACACGATCTATATATATATATATATATATATATTCTACGATATCTCGAGATCGGGCGCGAGCCTCTACTTTGAGAATATCACCGGATACACCCGATTTTCTTGTCTTGTATCGATCGCTTTTTCACGACTGTTGACGCATAATTGTTACAAATCGCGCTTAACGCGCGATAAAGTTAAGTGTCCACTCGAATCGACGAGGGCCGCTAATTCATGATTAATCGCCAATGAAGCGATCACGATGCTATCGGGTTTCATCCATTCATAATACTTAGCGTGCTTAGTATATCCTTTTATATATCTCCTGACAATGAGATGTAGAGTTCATCCATAAAATTACAATTACTTAATAACCTTATTTTACAAAAGTGTTTTATACACTTTAATAAGTATACTGTAAAGTAGATACTCGTATATGCGAAATAATGATATTTTCATGTCTCGAAATAGCTTCTTATTTGTCTTGCGTCTTATATTTTTTATTATGATTATTTATTCGATGAATAAATAGCAAATGAATATGTTTTATTATGATTATTTATTCGATCAACTAACGAAATTCTGTTCCTTTAATGAGAATTTGTATTTATTGATTTTTATTAATTTATATTAAGTTTTCAAAATTAATTGCATGCTAAAGTTAAATCTGTTTTTAATATTATTCTCGTTTTAAACATTTCGTTTTTGTTGAATTACATTATATATATAGATATATTTATATATAATTCTAATTAAAATAATTAAAGTATCTTCTCTCTTTCTCATGTCATTCACCCTGTCTCTCGTATGCACCGTTCTTTTTTAACTAGTAAAACCGGATAAAAATGACAGTAGAGACATCGATTTTGTTATAGAGACGCTTCTCTATAATAAGTTTCGCAAGTTTATTCTACTTTGGCGTAAAGACTTGTTTTATCGCGCGTGACCTCTCACGCACCAGGAATAGACTTATTGTTAGTAGAATACGATGCTGCAACGCCCTCCTTCTCCTTTTCCTACGTAGAAACAAGTACTTCCACGATAACGTTAATGTACTTTCCCGCCTACATCTCGCAACTTTCGCCACGGTACGTCCTAATCTCGACAGATTAATGCGAACATTACTCAGCCGCTGGCGAACGATCCACGTGTTTTATCAATGCTGACAATGTCCGATCTCGTTTGCTTTGAGAGATAAAACGTTAAGAAAACTTCATTTGACACTGGAATTTATCCTGGAATTATATTAGATTTAAAAAACTATACGAGGTCTCTCTCTTACATTCTACTTTAATGAATAAAATTAAGAAGTAAATTGTTTATGTTTTTACTGAAAAATTAACATTTTGTAATGTCTACCTCATATTAACTTTAATCATGTCTTTTAAAAGTAAATTTTGTTATGTGTGTTTTATTTAATTTATTAAAATATGTTAAACAATGTATAAGAATTGCAAATAGATAAAATTTTCGTTTTCACGATAATATAATTTTTAAAGTCGATCTATAGAAATTAAAAATCTGCTAACGTCTATGAAACGAATGGCCGAGTGTCAAAACGTAGTTTTAAAGTTCACATACGAAAAATATAAGAATTTATTATCGTTGTAAGTTCTGCAAAGTACATGTTGGCCAGCGTTATGATAGTTTAGCTTTTTAGCACCTCGTATAAAAAGAAATTTCGCTTCCGACTGTATCCATTATGACCAAGCCTTGTTTAGACCGCGTCTCCCGACGAGAAGTATAGACCAGTATAGAGTGCTGTTGCACTCTATCGCGCGTTACTTTAGCGTGGATTCATTGATGAAAAGCGGCTCGTGCACGAGTTCGCATGCAGAGAATGATTGGCTTAAACGGAACGTCGCGGCTCCTCTCTTGTTGCCGTTCCCTCTTTCTCTTTTTTCTCTCTTTCTCGTCTCTCATCGATTCGAGCTCGTTGAGGAGTCTGTCTATTTCTCATGTCCGTCTATTTATGGCCACTTTAGCATGCCGCATGTCCATTTGGAATCGTTAAAAATAATCTCGTGATCGCGCTCACGTGGACGAGACTCGGCGCGTATTGCCGAATTAAATTACGAAAATAAGGAAAGAAATATCTTTTCGACACATATGTATATTTTTATACATATGTAAAATGTCGGAGGTCATTGGGCCGCATCGTCGCGACTCTATATATTTAGCGTCAGATCACGCCGCGCTAATCACGTGAATTTTATTCATGTGATTTGCCAGATGAGAATCATGTCCAATTTAACGTTCAATTTAACGTCTAAAGACACGTGGTATCTCTGTTCGTCAGCAAGAAGACTGTTCGTGCTATTTCTGTACAGTATTCACAAATTTGTAAAGCACATTGTAAAACATAAGTTAAGCAAACTAATGAAACGTTGAAAGTTCTTGAAAAATAATTATTGTGAGAAAGAAAAAAATTACTTATTTCATATTATCTAAATTTATAAAATAATTTACAATGATAAATTAATGTTATTAATTTCGTACATAATTATTATATCGATATCTTGTATAGTTATTGTGATAATGAAATAAACAATTAGGTAATAAAATCATATTTAAAATATATATACATATATTTGCTGTAGAAATATTTTTGCGCTATAATACAATAATCAGCCGTGACAGGCACATTTATTTTTCTTGCTACATTGACACATTCGTAACGTAATATCTACGTAATCTCGTAACCGACGAAGGATCAAGCAAATCGATTTCACCTCATTCGCGCTCAATGTTACTGACACGTGCAACGAAGCGTGGATATTTTTGAAACGAATTGCGTTTCGGTCGAACGGAAGCCATCGCGTGCTCCAGAATCTCTCTCTCTCTCTCTCTCTCTCTCTCTCTCTCTCTCTCTCTCTCTCTCTCTCTCTCTCTCTCTCTCTCTCTCTCTCTCTCTCTCTCTCTCTCTCTCTCTCTCTCTCTCTCTCTCTCTCTCTCTCTTTTTCTCCTCCTGACGTTTCTCTGGTTACACGAGATGACGCAACTCTACATAGTCTCCTCCGCATTTGCTCTCGTATTGCATAAATCACCCTAATAAGGACCAAAATGTGATAAACTGATTCGATTAAATGCAACGTATAATACATCTGAACGTAGCGATTTTAACTGATTAAGAATTGGGTTATTAATAACGAAGATTAGGGTGTATAGTGTACATGATATAATATATAATATAAAATATTTTTAATGAATTTCTAATTTGCTATATTTTTTAAATAGAATTAATAACTTTGTAATTAAATTCCAAATTACATCTGACTAACGTTATATTTTCTGGCCCTTTGACTAGTGCCTGAGCAATTTAATTTGCTTTACTACTAACTAATAATATTATATTATAATAATTATCTCTATACGTTTTTAAGTAAGCTTCAATTTAAATGAGATTTCAAAACTTCAGAGCTTCAGTTATTCATGTATAAAAGTTAAAAGTTCAAAGATTATAAATTGATGGCCCTTCTTTCTATTCTCCTAACATCTTCGCTAATGGAAAATTCATTCTAAGCTTCTCAAGGGACTGTGCTACGTATCTGCCCGTTCGAGGACACCTCGTGCATCAAAATTCATCATCGTAATTTCTTAACGAAGTGTCCTCTTGTAATTTCTTAAAGTTCCGATTTTTTTTTTCAACGTCACGGTTTTGCGTCGCGTAACAAGAGACACTTACGGGAAATTCTGAACTGTCGTACGGGGCGGATTATATACGAGATCGTACACGCGTGTCGATCGATAGAACGCGAATAACGTGAAAGCGAACAATGCGAGACCAATACTCGCGCCGGTTGCGTTATTAAAGCAGCGCGTCAGATCGTGAAACGAAGGCGCTCCTGAGAAAAATTGCATTCCCAAATCAATGTTTATAAAATATCAGCCCGAATGCCGAACGATATGCCCGATGCTATCGGCTCTCAATAAAAGTTACCAGGATTTCAATTCGCCCACGTCCTTTTTTTCTCATTTGTACCCGATATAATTCTTTTCTATCAATAACTTCACAATTTTATATTTTTACAGTTAACGTAATATACATTCCTGGAATGCATTCAACTGCAGACAATTTAATGAAATATCGATCTTAGACTCTCAAGAAATTTAGATTTACATTTGGATAAATTACACAATAAGAAATATAAATACCAGAGATATAATTCTTTGACCAAACTGACTTTAGTATCGAAGATTCTTAACTCGACGTTTCGACACTGGTTTTGTGTCCTTTTCAAGAGATTTCTAAAAAGTATACATAACGAAGTCATTACAAACACGCTGTTACAGAACCAATGTCACAAGTTAAGAATCTTCGATACTAAAGTCAGTTTGGTCAAAGAATTATATCTCTGGTTAATTTTTCACTGACGAAGAAAAGAATTTGTTAAAATATAAATACATATATTATATATGTATATATAATTATAAATTTATTATATACATATAATAATAATATGGATGTGTAATTTCTCATAGAAAATATATTTTTTAAATTATATTAGACATATAATTAAAAACGTATTCTATAAAATTATACACATACTTATAGAATTATGAAAAATATATATAATTCTACAAGACTCGTTGGGAAGAATGAACTATTATGACGCATGACGTATAGTTTCAAACGTGATGGACATAATGTCGCACGCATTAGCGTTGTGTTTAACTACAGAGAGAGAGAGAGAGAGAGAGAGAGAGAGAGAGAGAGAGAGAGAGAGAGAGAGAGAGAGAGAGAGAGAGAGAGAGAGAGAGAGAGAGAGAGAGAGAGAGAGAGAGAGAGAGAGATTCGTACTACGGCGTTGAAATAACTTTCCGAACAGATTTCAAGCGAAGTCTTTCTGAGAGACAATATTTGTATGCGATGAGGCACGTACGTCTCGTCAGCATTGGAAGAATTAAGCCTTGCGATGTTCGGCCCGCGTGTAACGAGCTATTAACGAATAAATTATGATAATTATAATTTGACAGCAATTACCTTGAGTAAATTTGCTTTCTAGACAAGCGTAATTTCGACGCAAAAACGTTCTCGCCTCGAAGCCAAACCGATTGCTTTGCGAACGACAAGAAATTTGTTTTTAATGACCCTGAGCAATTCTTTAAAAAAAAAGAAAATTAGCTGCAGTTTTTCAACTTAATTGGCGAAACGATATCGTTAATCACGTTGAAATTAAGAAATTAAGAAATGTGGTAACCGTAAATTCACTTTTCAGGAAAAATTTACTGGAATCTAAGTATACATATAGTGGAGGCTTTTTGCGGGAAAATGTATGCATAGAGTGAAAATATGTACGATAAAGAATTATGTTTCTCTCAAAAATTTAATCTCAGTATGTGATAAAATTTAAAATAAAGATTAAAAATACATAACATACATACACTGTAAAAAAAGTATATAAAATTACGTAAATAATAAGTGTAAAAATTACGCAATTAATAGCGGGAAAATTGTGTGGATATTTCTACATTAAAAAATAAATATATCTTTATATTTAGTGGAAAATTACACGAACGATTCTGTTTCATATATTTTAGGTAAATATACCAATTCTTGTATAAATATTCCATAGTATAACGATAATATAATATATTCACATCACAATTGAATTTGTACATAAAAAAGGATAGATACATAAAATTTAAGGTAAATTTACATACGATTGTATGCAATAGATAACGATACACGAAATGGCGTTACCACCCGTAATGCTGCCATATCATGTAGTGCTTTTGCGTTTAAAAAAAAAATTTTAATATTAAAAATGTTTAAAAATATTTTTAAAAAATTAAAAAAATATTACATAAACGTTTCTGCAAAATGT
This sequence comes from Temnothorax nylanderi, assembly GCF_030848795.1. Classification (NCBI taxonomy): domain Eukaryota; kingdom Metazoa; phylum Arthropoda; class Insecta; order Hymenoptera; family Formicidae; genus Temnothorax; species Temnothorax nylanderi. The sequence continues at coordinate 184,623 of NW_027249180.1, read as the reverse complement.
TCAACTGTAAATTTATTGGTACAGCCAGTTTAATTACTATATAAAAAAATTAATTTATATATAGACGCAGGAAATTTACATCTATAATAGTTGGTCCTAAAATTACATTGCAAAATTTTTTACAGTGTACATCTATTTAATTTCTTTTTTAAATACGACATCGAATTTTATTTCAGATTTCTTTTATTTGCCCTAGGTTGTAGGCCCTAGGCTGTGGGCTAGGTTGCCCTTTTACAAATTTCATCTTTTGTCACGGCTCGGTTTCACCGATGCGATGCGAAATTGTACGCAGTCCGCACAAAGAATGACGTCATTTCAATCATTCTGACGGTTTTTTTTGTTCGTTACTCCATCATAGTTGAATTATCAGACGAAAAAGTTGCATTGTGCAAAAAGCGACCCAAATAGGAAGTGGCCTCTAAAATCGCAAGATCTCGAGCATCAGGATAAAAAAGTCCGCCGAGAATTAAAACTGGAAATGACTTTATTCTTGCTACGTACGAGGTGTCCTCAATTTTCTCTCAACCAGAAATATTAGAAGAAGTTGGAGAATATATATTACAGTTTGTTGAAAATTATCCGGGAAAACTGGGAGATTACTTTTTATAACATCTCTTTTGTAAGGGTAACACATAAATTTCTCTTTGATTCTCATAAAATCAAATTGGAATTTAAACTGAAAGTTCCTATTACAAAATATATTCCGTACAGCTTTTATAATATCAAAATAAATAGATTTATCCACGTATAATGTATTTTAATACGCGCACATTTTATTTTATAATTTCTAATGACATTCTAATTACATTTATAATATTCTAATTTTTATGAAGCGTTATTTTTCTGAAAAAGAATATAATATTGTTGCCTGTTCGCTCTTGAAAGATTCAGTTTGAGAGTTATTACTTTTTCTATTTAATTCCGACTTCAACGTAAAAGGCAAACGATAAGATGAACGCAATGACACGACTCCGACAACGAGCTCGATGGCATTCTTACGATCGACACGACCTTGCCCGTGAAACGCAGTTACATTAATTCCGCTTTCCGACACCTCCGCGGATGGGAAACGCTTCGTCCGTTCCGCATATATGCGTCTTCGAGTCAGACACAATTGGATCATTGTGGCACTTCATGGTGAACGGTTATGGTTATTAATACGATTTGACCTGCGACAGCGCGCTAATGTGCGCAAAATGCGCGTGTCGTTTTAATCCTCAGTATCATATATCTCCTGAGATACATATACGACGAAGTTACGCGATAAAACATACACGACGCGGTTATCCAGGTGAAAATTGATCCGGTCTCTAATCGAAACTGTCCGAAACAATGCAAACATATGAGATCCATGAGCAAAACCGGGCAATAAGAGCTAATGCGTAGTTGACGGGATGCAAACAACGAATTTTTTTTCAATCACTCAATCCATCCGCTGACCGGACAGCTTTATTAACAAAAAAACATGCGCTTCGTAATTGGAAATCTTCTCCACGGATACGAAGTCAAGTGAAATTGAAAATTCATATGTCAGACGTCAGACTATAAATATATATTTCTCACTGGTTTATTCGCTTCGATTTTATTCGCTAAAAAAAGGTCTTAATTTTTCGAATTAAAAAATCTATTTATTATTAATAATATAATGTATATTTATCATTAGTAAAGTTATCCGTTTTCGGATAAGCTTATTGATTCACGATTTAAAAAATGTGTTGTTTGTGTCAGCTACTTATTAAGACCTCTCATTTTTTTTAAGTGTAAAAATTTTAATTATAGTTAATTGTTAACCGTCCTGCTACAAAGATTTTAATTAAAAGTCGACATAAAAATAATTCAGCTTTCGCTCTAATTGGAAATAGTACAGATCCGTCATTAAGAATTAATATCGAATATTCGAAGGAGTTGCAACTGCACGTTACTCGCCCTAAAAGACACCTTCTAGAATATTTTGCGTAATTTGTGTATCTAAGCTTCTTAAATTTCTAAGTTTATTTCCACATTCTTCGTCGGTTTAAACCCAGCTACTGAATCTATCCGAAATCAACTTCAATGCTTTTTTACTCGACAGTCTTTCGCGACACCCCGTGTATGTCGACGCGCCGTACGCGTCAGACGACGACGACGATTATCAACACTGACACGTGTTGATGAACGCCATCCGATCGGCCAATTTGCTGTCGTCGTTGTCGTGTTGACACTTCGCAGAATTTTGTAATTTAACCCAACCCAATTCGCCGCGCTGAGAGACGAAAGATCGAGGGGGAATCACCTTCTTTACTTCGCTCCGCGCCGTCCCGTCCTTATCGTCTTTGTTCTCGTTGTCGTCATCTTCGTCGTTTATGGCTCGTCTACAATAGCCGTAAGAGTATACAGTAAGACGTAAGCAGTAAGCTATTAACTAATTTTAAGCGTCGTCTACAATGGCAGCAGGAGTATGCAGTAAGACGTAAGCAGTAAGCTATTGACCAACCACAGTCAATTATTCTTGAATTGTAATAATCCCATTAGTCAATAAGTTACTGCTTACGTCTTACTGTATACTCCTGCTGCCATTGTAGACGACGCTTTACAATTCAAGAATAATCGACTGTGGTTGGTCAATAGCTTACTGCTTACGTCTTACTGCATACTCTTACAGCTATTGTAGACGAGGAGCCATTAGAATCATTAGAAGCGCGCGTACGATCGTATTCCCTGGCGTCATCGGCAATTACATCGTTAAACGACGGAATATCGGTCGCGATTGGTTTTAAATGAGACCGGATTACGGAGGCTGGGTCACGCGAAAGAAATCGCAATTTCCATTTTGTCGCTGACAATAAATCTCACAAAAGTCGAAAATTGCCGCGTCGCTGTTTGAAAGTTAATCGGCTTAACGGCGATCCGATTGCGTGCTATTCTTTTAATGCTGCACTTAATGGATATATTACGCTTTTTTTTTAAGGGGGTCATCCCGTGTGACGGCCGTTTTTTTTAGCTTCTTTCGGGATTTTTTTTTGACGAACAATAAAAACATAGAACTTCAAACTTTTTACCATTTATTTATTAACATTTCAGCAGTAACTCAAATTTTTTTTAGGCCAAAATTCTCACTCAATTATGAGTTATACCACTGTAAAGGCGAAAAAAAGTTTGCAAGCGGCGTCCATGATTCAGGCTGATCGGCTTATCTGAAATCAAAAAATCAAACAGTATTTTAATCTGTGAAGCTATGGCTATCGCCGGAACTAGGATAATTGAAAAATGTCAAGCCGTTTTTTTTTATGACAAAATAAACACAAAAAATCATGCCATTTGTAAATCAAATTTTTGAAAACGTGTAAAATATATAATTTTCAATATTTTCAAATAATCCTAGTTCCGGCGATAGCCATAGCTTCACAGATTAAAATACTGTTTAATTTTTTGATTTCAGATAAGCCGATCAGCCTGAATCATGGACGCCGCTTGCAAACTTTTTTTCGACTTGAGTGCCTTTACAGTGGTATAACTCATAATTGAGTGAGAATTTTAGCCTAAAAAAAATTTGAGTTACTGGTGAAATGTTAATAAATAAATGGTAAAAAGTTTAAAGTTCTATGTTTTTATTGTTCGTCAAAAAAAAATCCCGAAAGAAGCTAAAAAAAAACGGTCGTCACACGGGATGACCCCCTTAACTGTTAAAAGAAATTCTTTTTCTTAAAATATAGAACATCTGTAATCTTTCTTTAAATCAAAGATGCTTCTACACTTTTCTTGTTAATTATTAAGTGCAGTTTTTAAGAACATATAATCAGTAACTCAGTAAATAAGTTATAAGTAATTTTATTTGAACGCCAAGTGTAAAATGATCTCTCGCTAGTACGAATTTTACCGTCACGTCCCGCATCTCATTATATTTAGTATTTATGTGTTTGCGCCTTTGTACATCACTCCCCCATTTTGCACACAAAAACATCGCGAACTGGCAGTTGTTACAATAGTATTAGCGAAGTTTCGACGAGTGATGCAACGACGGATGAGTTATAAGACGATGTGACAAGTAAAGTCCGTTTAGTTTGGTGCCAACTAAAAAATACATTACCGAAAGTGTGAGACAACGAAAGTCAGCCAAAAGGGATAATTTACAGTCACGACAATGCGCTGTCAAATTGAATATGGTATCGTTAGCGCAACATTTCAGCGTGATGTTTTGCAAAGCGCATTGCGCGCATTGCAACGCTTTCTCGCACGTTATACGTATACGCAAATTCGTTTGGAAAGGAAACTGTAGTCATGTATAGTGGATAATTAATCTCTGGGAACTGAATAATATTTAAATATATCCATATTAATTAAAACGATTTGTTATTATAAACTGAAATAGTCATGTCTGACTAATTTGCACTGCTACCACTTGATTCTTCACCTGAACATTACATAATTGAATATAGGGAGTGGTATTTCTAATGTTTCTGAAAAAAAATTCTTATATTTCTTCCCCCCAAAAAAACTGTTCTAAACCAATTAACTAGCTTAATTATTATCTATAAATTATGCAAATGCACGCAAACAGTAACGTATAATTTATAATTGTCCTCTCAATATAATGAGAAGATCCACTTCTAATGGAATATCCCAGGATTCCCTACGTGCCGTTGATCTTAATCAGAGTTCCGACATCAGCTCCAAGGATAAAACTTAATTAAATATTAATTAACGTGACAAGATGTACGAAAATCCATCCCGCCTTGGCCACAATTAAGTTGCTGCAATATTAATTAATAGAGGATTATTATTGATGGCATAATTGATATAGAAAATCCGCATCTTCTAACTTTATTTTTTTTTTATTCTTTTTCAATTTTTTTCCCGTGAAGGATTAATTAATCAATAATCTATTATTGCATAAGAAATAAATTAGACAAAGTTCAAGCAATTCATTCTACGTGTATAGAAGTTACTTCGCGATTTGGCTCAACGTGTGTGTGTTTGCATAGCGATCATTTCTCCCGTTCAGTACCCCTATTCTGTAACTCTTAACGACAGTATCGTTATCGTGTCGTTATCGTTATGATGTCGTTGCGCAGGTATATTATATGGAAAAAAACCTGCGCAACGACGATATAACGATACCGATACTGTCGTTAGAGTTACAGAATAGGGCTACAGATCTATTGTTTTTCGACGATATAACGATCCCGACCTTGTTCCGTTAAATCGACCTCGAAAACGCCGTTGTTCTTTTGCCAGCGAATCTGTAGTTGATGATTCTTAAAAATTATATCTCTTTTTCCAATCATCCTTTTAGGTATATTATTTGCCAGATCGGAGGTCATTCGCTGAGAATTCGAGGAATCTTAATCAGCTCTGCGATGCTCCATGACAATGACAACCTAATTAAGACTAATGGATGCTTAATCGATTTACTGCTTAACAGATACCATAGTTAAATAATTGGAATTTGTACTTATCTTCTTATCATCTATTCTATACCTATAATCAATAATTGATTTCAAGAAATTTGAATTTTTTGCATAAGGATTTACTCATTAACTATAGTTAATGAATTAACTACATTAATGAGTAAAACTGTAAGTTGAAAAATATACGAAATCCATTAAGATAATCTTATAACCGTTCGTAACCCGTTCTCTCTGATGTAGTATAAAATGTTGCTGGTAATTTAATGTACGGCATATTTTTTGCCTACCTATATATCGACATCATAGTTATATCTATGCTATAGTTTATATAATTTACATTTATTTTTTATTTTGTTCGGCAATAAATTACTATTGTCACTATTATTAAACCTGCAAGGTTTATCGGTCTTTGCTTTATCAACTTTTTTCGCGCGGTTACATTCTTCGAGTTAACTTATAGCGAATTTGGCCGCTTGCACTAGTGCACAGTGCACACTAAGGCTTATTCTTAGTCAATTCTTATTTACAGATCATCTTAAATACCTCGTGAAATAGTTCTTAGCCAGTAAAATAATCTGTACAGCATCCATACGGATTGTTTTATTGACTAAAAAGTTTTTGAACGTGTATTTAAGCGATTTTAAATATAAGAACAGATTATAAACAAGCCTTAGTGCGCACTCAGTGTGCACTAATTATAATGCAAGCGCCCGAATTCGCTATAAATGTTCTGTATAGCAGTGTTCCTCTTTTAGCAAGGGCATTGTACTTTTTCCCAATGCCTATAATGTATACGTTCGTCTGTCGAGACGTAATAGAGAGGACAATGCCATTCTATTCGATTCTTTTCTTAAGCGACTAATTCCTGAAGATCGATAAATGTCATCGCTCGGTATTTGAGGAAGACCTGCCGTACATAAAAGCGTTTAATCCTTTAAAGAAAACTCTCTGTAAATCTTTAGACGTTTATATGTAATTTATCTTAGAAATTCCTCTCTCTCATTATACGACTCTCCTTTCTCATAAATTTATAAATTATATACTTTTTGTAATTTAGATTTTACTTATTTTTATAATTAATTAATTGTATTATCACATACATATTCGCTTGATTTTCTATAAAGATAAATAATAAATCTTTATTTAAATTCGCGAGAGAATCGCTCGAAGTGCAATGAGATGAAAAGCTTTTCAGCGTAAAATGTTGACAAGTTATAATAGGTCGACTTCAATACCGTGTCGAATCTGCATGTAATTTCCTGCGGCACCGTCCATGCGGTCAATTACGATAAGCGCACTTTAATAGCGCGGTAAACGACGTTACATCGGTAATTATCGATTTTACGGTCAACGATTACGCACGTTTCGCGATATCGCGCAATCATTCTCGCGGATTCGGGCACACACGCGTGTAAAATCGTGAACAATAGAAATATTGTTTTGCTGGCATGAGTGACCTGTTCTCGTCACTGTTGGACTTCCACGTTTTTTGGCTGTAAGTACGATCGAAGCGAGCAGCTGTCATACGAAATAATCAAGTCAACGAGAGAAGCGGGAGAGACGCTACGTGACCATCAGTCCGGTGTATCGCCGCTCAGAAATACACGCGCAGGGTCAAAGTAGAGCTTTTACGATCCTCGGCGGTAACTTTCGCAATAACTCCGACGATCTATCCCCGGAATTATAAAATTGTTCTGCAATTCTATAATTTTATAATTCCAGTTATTTTAACGTTACAACAACCAGCGTTATTTTGGTACGCGTATATCCTATATACAGAACTTTGGAATTAGAGTGGTTGATGGAAAATAAATTGGCATGTATATAATCATTTTTTTATCTTTGCAAAAGCCAATATAAAGTCCAACAAAAGCTTAATAATTTCTGTAATTTCAGCTAAGAAATTTGAAATTGGCCATTTTTGACGGGGTTGATTGTTCTAGTGTTAACGAGAATATTAATTGCGCGCTTAAATTCACGCTTGCCGAAAACGTGGAGTATCCTATAGAAACTCAACGGTTTATTTTCGACGCTATATTCTTTCGCTGGCACTGGAAACGATGATCAAAATGAAAAACACGTATTTCCATCGGACACGTCTATCATCGATTGAATTACCCATTTGTTCGCGCGAATGCAGTCTCGAATAAAATTACCGTTCTCCATAGATCGAACGTTATCTCATTTGCCCGCCATTCGTTCTTCGATGAACGAGTTCGATTTTCGCGAGCAACGTCGGAGCGGAGCGCGACGCGTGGCATCGTTAGGTGCGCATCCAATGAGATCGATAGCTCGGAGCGGGGTCACCTTGAGAAGGGGGACGCGCACCACCCGCCCCCGCTTCGCGCGCGGCGCTTCGAAATTTCCCGCGCCGTCCTGAGAGGACTGGGCGAGTTTCGCGCGCATTTCTCGCTTGTTATTTATCGCCACGAAAGAGGAGCCGGCGGCGGCGGCGGCGCGATGCCTCCCTGGCGCTCGGCCACGCGAACTATTACGGTCGCGACGCGGTGACTTCGTGATAATAATATGATAATTGCATCGCCGTCACGTGCCGCGGGGAACACGCGGGGGTTGGCTGGCGGCGGTCAGTCACGTGGCCGCCGGCGCCGCGGGCCAATCGCGCGCGGCGCGGTGCTTTACCATCCCAGCACATCCCAGTAAGCGAGAGGGATGCGGTACGGGTTGGTCGGTCTCTTTGTCGCGCCCTCGAGTAATTATCCAGGCCCGGCGATCTGTTCGTTCGCGACACCCGGTATGATAAATCTTTTATATTTGTTAATGCGTAAACACGATTGTAAATTTGACGAAATATTCGCAAACGTTACACTTTAATAATTACATCTTAAACATCGATGTAAACAATTTTGGGCGCGGTGGAAACCAGTTCGCAAAACGTTGTTTCGTTCCCATAAAAAAAAATTACGCACGCGGCTGGCCTCCGAAGGGAGACCTACACAGCCGGAAGCGCGTAACAATTTTCGCGTTTATGTAAGAAGCGGCGAAATCCAGAATTATTTCGAGCCCGGCGCGTCTGCGACGAAACTCCGCGCGCGGATTACGCGACGACGACGACGACGAGGGCAGACCACGTGGTCCTCTCGCGCCGATCCTCCTCTCGCCGGGTGGCTCTAAACTTAGGAACCGGCACAAATCGAATATAACGAAGTCCATTTGGTTTCACGGCGCTTTCTGCTTTCTTTTTTCCCCTTTTCTCCTTTTCGCAGACGTGCGAAACGCGATAAATATAGAAATCGCGCGACGAGTTGGCGTGTAAAAATTATATAAATTCGCCTAACTATTAAGCTTTAATTTCCGCGTTTATAGTTCCTATCCTATCGATTTCGATCTGCGGTCCATTCACTAAACTTCCGTATATCCGTTCACTATTGATCACCCTCTCTAAGTGCCAATCGCGATACTCTACCGCGATGTTTCTTTAAGTGGTGTTCCTCTCTATTCCTTTCCGAAACCCCGCAGTTTCGCTAAATGGAAGTAAAACTTCCGCGAGCAATCAGTCCGATGACCCGGATTCAGGTCTCTCGCTCGCTTGTGTTATTCTGTTATTCTGTTATCGATCTAAGTTTTGGGATTCTGTGTAAAATGGCTCTGGTTGAAGTGGAATCATAATCCGTGACGATATAAATTGCAGCAATAAATTGCGAAATAAGATTTTAAATCGATTCTATGAAGTTGAGATTCGAGTAGCATTAATTGAAAACCCACCAGATCAATGTGGTTAATACGCTTCGTTTCCCAAAGGGATATTTATATTGTACCAGATTACACAGATAATAGAAAGGGACTGATTAATGGTAAAGAGCAAGAGCTTGTGATACTAGATATGCGGTGATACTAAATATGTTTGCAATCCCCTTTCAATACATTCCTCTTGTGAGAATCTGTATTCTCCCTTTAAACGGAATCGCTCAGAAAATCGACATATCTTTAATCGAGTCGGCACCACTTCGCGAAGTAATCAAGCTCGTGCCTCCCAAATAAGTTTGTTACTTTATAGGACAGGTGTGATTGATCCGTTAGAACTGGGAAAGTTTGTTATTCAAAACTTCGACAGAATCAATATATTATTTATGACATGAGAAGTTCACCAAACTGTTTACTCCGTCCTTTGACTTTCTTAACGTAACTCGTTAAAGAAGTTTAATCGGATAATAGACGAGAAAGTCGGCTGCAGAATACCTGAAAAATTAAACAATGTATCAAAACGTCGTCTAATTTCAAATCAACTTTAAAGTTACTAACGAAGTAATCTATCCATCGAGCAAATAACAAGATCGTATTATTCATCGGATAATTCTGCGAAAACGGAGTTATTCCTGCCTGAACAAACAAAGATAGTTTTTGCTTAGACATGCTTGGATAAGAACAAGCTTTTTTACAGCTTTTGATTATAAGAAGATCGTGCTTCAAATTCCGACAAATAAAAGCAACGTTCGCAATAAATTTAATTTACAAATTAGTAACCATTTAATGTAATTAAATAAGTAATTTTCACTTAATTCGATATATATTTTCAAGTACATTTTATTTTATTTTTTATTTTTTTTATTTTTTTTTTACAAAGCAAGATAGCGTAACGATAATTCGAGAATGTTAGCTGTTTCGTTACAATTTTTTTCATCCCTTTGGCCATGTTAATTTTCAATGTATTCAGTCTGTTAATTGTAAGACTCTGAATTGCAGGTAACGTATAAAATAGCAAAATAACAAGATGTCTTTTCCTTCGCAGCTACCGTGGGACATGCCGGACATGATCCGCAAACGAGCAACGGCGGTCAGGTACAACTGCAGCAACAGCAACTACAATCGGGGGGCTGGCTGGGAGGTGGTGCCGGCGACACTGTCGGCGGACTGGTCTGCCGATCCGGCAAATCTGTCAACGGCAGCAGCAACGGCAAACCGTCGTTACACCATCCTCAACAACAGCAGCGCCAACAGCAACAACAGCAACAACAACAAGGCCAATCTGGGGGTGTGGGGGATGACGAAGACGGGGGTGGAGGGAGCGGAGGGCTGGAGGGGACGGACGCAGAGGCGAACGACCCTGTTCACCTCAAGAGACGGGTGGGACTCGTCAGTGGGGTGGCTCTAATCGTCGGCACGATGATCGGCTCCGGGATCTTCGTCTCGCCGTCGGGTCTGCTGTTGCGTACCGGCAGCGTCGGCCTCAGTTTCCTCGTGTGGACCTCGTGCGGTCTGCTGAGCCTCTGCGGCGCCCTCGCCTACGCCGAGCTGGGCACCATGAACACGAGCAGCGGCGCCGAGTACGCGTATTTCATGGACGCGTTCGGCGCCCCGCCTGCCTTCCTCTTCTCCTGGGTGTCCACCCTGGTGCTCAAGCCGTCGCAGATGGCGATCATCTGCCTGTCGTTCGCCCAGTACACCGTCGAGGCGTTCACCGTCGACTGCGAGCCGCCCGACCAGGTGGTCAAGATCGTCGCCCTGCTGGCGATCGTTCTGATACTTCTGATCAACTGCTACAGCGTCAATCTGGCCACCGGCGTGCAGAACGCCTTCACCGCCGCCAAACTGATGGCCATTCTCGTGGTGATAGCCGGCGGCTCGTACAAATTGATACAGGGTAATACGCAGCATCTGCAAACGGCGTTCGACACCATCGACGGTAGCACCATCAACATCGGCCGCCTCGCCACCGCCTTCTACACCGGGCTCTGGGCATACGACGGCTGGAATAATCTCAATTACGTGACCGAGGAGATCAAGAACCCTTCCAAGAATCTGCCCAGGTCTATCATGATCGGCATCCCGCTCGTCACGATCTGCTACGCGCTCATCAACGTATCCTATCTGGCGGTCATGTCACCGTCAGAAATGATCGAGAGCGAGGCTGTGGCAGTGGTGAGCATGATCGACGAAAAATTCGCGTTTAGGAAATATCGAGAAAACGTCGAGAAACGCGATAGCGCCAAGTATATTTCTGTTTAAGTACATTCTTTCACGTCGCTTATTTGCGAGTTAAGATTAAGCCGAGTCATCAGAGAAGCTGTAGATTCGGGAATGCAGATCGCTACCTTAGCCCGATCAATTTGTTTCTATAGTCTGATTATGACGGATGTTCCTTCGCAGACCTTCGGCAATCGAATACTGGGCGTGATGGCATGGCTGATGCCACTCTCCGTAGCGATCAGTACATTCGGGTCCGCTAACGGCACCCTGTTCGCCGCGGGTAGGCTCTGCTTCGCCGCGTCGCGACAGGGTCACCTGCTCGACTGCTTGAGCTACGTGCACGTGCGACGCTTCACTCCTGCCCCAGGCCTCATCTTCCATTCCCTCGTAGCAGGTATCAAGTCAAATCCAGATTAAGCGAACAAACGCGAACAGATGTGACCAGGCAACTTCGATAAGTACTATCGACCCTATCGTTCGCACTCAAGCCAAGTTGCTCGTTTGCGTTTATTCACGTTTGTCCGTGTTCGCTCATATTTGTTCGCTTGGAATCTGACCTTACGCAATCGCCCTAAATTTTTTTAATTGTTTCTTAGACATTTTTAAGATGTAAATTTTTGGATCATCTTTTTTAGATATCTAGGAGACCTAAATTTTCGAGTTATACCGCAGACGTTCTTCCGGCTTATTTAAGATTTTGTTTTATATATTATATAACATATGTTGTTCTACTTCCAAGGCGAGACCGTTGCCATACGGACTGTGTCGACTATAAGGTATCTAAATGTGTTGTAAGCCAAATTACTGATTTCGCAGGCGCGATGGTTCTCTCCGGTAACATTGACTCGCTGATCGACTTCTTCTCGTTCACCGCATGGATATTCTACGGCGGCGCGATGCTCGCCCTACTGGTGATGCGGAGGACCAGGCCCAACCATCCACGACCGTACAAATGCCCGCTAGTGATACCTGTGCTTGTGCTCGTCATCTCCGCGTATCTCATAGTGGCGCCGATTATCGACAAGCCCCAGATCGAGTACCTGTACGCGGCTGGCTTTATCGGTGCGGGCATGCTCGTCTACCTCCCCTTCGTAAAATTTGGATATGTGCCCAAATTCATGGGTGGGTATATATCCCGTTACACTGCCAAAATAAAGACCGACTCAATTTAACGAACAATTATGGTGAAATTTTACAGTGTCCTGTATTAATCATTATTCAATCGTAATATATATTATAAAACGATATATAAACTCGTTCTTAAAAAAAGAAATAAATTAAATATCTTGCTGATAAAAAGAGGAAGCAAAAAGTAAAACTCCAAGTCCCTCATTAACGATCGAAAAATCTAAAATTCAAATTGAAGACTAGTCTGGTAATAAATTTCAAGAAATCTGAGATTAAGCTTAAAAAGAAATATATATAGAATTTAGCTACCACAAGAACTCTAATGAAATTAAGATTATAATTTCGAGTCTCGAAAAAGCTGAAGATAAGTTTAAAGTTCAGAATTTTTCGAATCTCTTTTTAAGAATGTAAGATAAAAATTTCAAGTTAAAACTTTCATTGAAATTTAATCTTGTTCTCCCGTTTTATATTTCTACTCATCTACTGTACCTTTGCTTGATATTAAATATTATGTCGAACGTTTTCGTTCATTTTCTCTGATTGTAGAAGGTGTCAATGCCTTCCTGCAGATGTTACTAGAGGTGGCTCCAACGGCGGCCGCCTTCGACTGATTTCATTTCGAAAGATCAACGTACAGTTCTCCAGAATGCCGAATCATTCCATTATGGCATTACGTGAACTGTATGCACACACCTGAATATACCCTATTTTAAATACATACAGACGAGAGCGTTATATCCTATGTATTACAAAGCTCAAGGCTGGCCCAAAAAATTAATCCATATAAAGAAAAGGCATATATATTATATAAAAATATTATTTTATTACTTGTTATTCTTCGTACATAGTATACAACATGCAGAAGAGATATTATTGTTAGACAATAGATAGTTGATGTTGTAACGAGAAAGCGATGAATCAACAGAAAATATTTTAAATGTTTGCAGTTACAAATTTGACTCTTTTTCTTTGTAGACCCTTCTTATCCTTTTCCCAAATTTCCATCAGTCAAATTATTGTACATACATCACTTTTATTCGCAAATCTCTTTTTCATTCTTTCATATGTTACTTTTCAAGAACAATCCTTGTTTAACCTAATTACAAAATTTAAATTAGACATCTGATTGACAAAATTATTAACAAATATATTTGTTTGTATTCTAATCAACAGTCCTTACAAGATAATTTATATATATTCTGGGCATATTTCTCCTCTGGACTCTGCCAATCTCGACAAATTTCGTGTTTTAAAAAACGTTTTTGTCGATAAAGTCAGCTCTTCTGCTTCTGTTTAAGCAAGACATCCTTCGGCACCTTCCCATAAACGCGTAGAATGCCGCTATCCTTCTTCCACGTTTTCTTAGACTTGGGTTTGAGCAAACTACTGGCGAGTCCAGACTTATGTCCCTCCTTCTTCTTCTCCTTCTCCTTCTCTATCTTTTGATGCGTCTTTAACGCTTTGTAATTCATCCTCCTGTTCTTAGGAGGTTTGGCACCTAAGCTAATAGCGAGCTCGACCTTTGCTCGCCTTGCCTTCGGTTTCTCGAAACCGGACATACCGAACTTGATAATTTCGTATCGCAACCTCTTCATCTCTTTTTCCTGCTGCTCCTTCAGCTCAGCAGGCGTTTGTTTCATTACGGACTCATCCATAGACTTCTCTTTACTGTCCGAGTTATCTGTAGATTTTGGCTTTTTCTTTCGAGCCTCATAATTCACAGAGACGTAATTACTCGTCGCAGTTTTCTTGATTTGAGACCCACGCGTTGGTACAAAGTCGTCCATTTCTCACTGAAAGACAATATAAAGGTGAGAATTAATATTGAAATTAATATTCAAAGGCAAGTGCTTTACTTCTACTCTTAACCTAACCTCCGTTAACGATATACAAGTTAGGGAAACTAATTTTCATAACTTTAAAGGTAATTAAAGAGTCATGGAAACCAACTTTAAATGTTTTGAAGGTGAAAAATATAAAATAAATTTGTACATGTATGTGACTGTGTCAGTGATTGTGAATATTTAACTTACATCAATTTAAAAACACAACTCCGTTAGCAAAATTGATTCGCAGGTTTGCTCTAAAATCTATCTGTATTACTCCGCGTTCACATTAGATACGGTTCAGAAACGTAAAAACATTGCCTTAGGTTAGGTTTACTTTTTGTTACTGAACTTTTTGCACTTTTCATCTTTCTTTTTTTTTTGAACGTGATTGGTGAATCCAGAGGAAAGAAGCAATCGCATTGAGCAGTGCAGCACTGATTGCACTCAAATGACACCTCGTGTACCTCGTCGGTGTCGGTGCTAGTGGCTCATACACGGGAAGGTGTAGGGTGTAGGCCCATATGCCTATTCATCGGAATCATCCACGTGGTGCGTGACATAGCATCAACAATATTTATCAGCCGGTGACGCTTAATCAAAAGAAATTGCCGGGAGGTGAGAACAATCGGGAAATCGAATTTTGTCAATATTATTGTACAATGGCTCAATATCCGCCCATTAACGTACGTCTGGCGGTGAATAGGGTAGACTTCAATCTAATAGCGAACAATAGTATCCAGCCACGGCTCTACACTCCCGGCGAGGAGATATCCAATCAGCCGGATTTTCTGAGGTAAATAAATATTCGGTTCGCAACGTGGGATTATGGAACTGACTGTTTAATTCATTTGAATGTTTAATTAATTAAAGTCGATTGTTTAATTCATTGGACTGATTATATAATTCATTGGAATTGATTGCTTAATTAGAGGACATGGGACTTACGTTGATGAGGAGAAAACGTTGCGCGCCTCAGTCGCTGGGATCCTGGAGAAGGTGAACAAACTCATATCGATCAGGCCCTTGAAGGCGCGCTACAACGGAGAGATCGGGGATCTCATTGTGGGAAGGATAACGGAAGTGCAACAGAAGCGTTGGAAAGTCGATGTAAATGCCAAGCTTGACGCTGTCCTGTTATTGTCCAGTGTTAATTTGCCTGGTGGTGAATTGGTAAGGCACATATAAATGGAGCACTTTTGTTTCTTTTTATACAAAATTCTTTTGTACAAAATATTTCGAGTTTTTTCTCTTTAATAACTCTAAGGACCAGTTTCACAAGTGTCGGTTAACTTTTACTCTTAGATTAACTCACTCTTCGTCTCTTTCTAAGGGGTACGTTAGAAGGAGACGAAGAGTGATTTAATCTAAGATAAAAAGTTAACCGACACTTGTGAAACTGAGCCTAAGGGTCACTTCGACCAAACTCCGATCAACTTAATCGTTGATTAGTCCATTGAAAATGACCAATTGCATTTGCTCATTAAACAGATTGACAAGTGCGATTGGTCATTTCCAATAGACTTATCAACGATTAAGTTAATCGGAGTTTGGTCGAAGTGGCCCAGAAATGCATGAAAATACTCGGCTCTTGATTTTAAGATCAAATTTATCCAACGAGATAAGTTAGACTTAATTCGCGGAAAACAAAGTCTTGATATTTATCATTATTGTTATTCTTCAGTGTATTAAAATATTTTTCCTCTAAAGTTTCTATTTAGGAAACGCTAATGTGTATTTGTCAAAATTAATAAAAAGATACCAATAGCTCCGAATGCGCCATGTATTGAATTGCTCTTAAAATTCACAGAGGAGAAGATCCGTCGAAGATGAGCAGACGATGCGCAGGTACCTGCAGGAGGGAGACCTGATTTGCGCGGAAGTACAATCGGTCTTCACCGACGGCTCACTCTCTTTGCACGCACGGGTGTTGAAATATGGCAAGCTGTCGCAGGGAATAATGCTGAAGGTACCGCCGATGTTGATTCAACGTAAGAAGACGCACTATCACACTCTAGAGAACGGCGCCACTCTGATACTCGGTTACAACGGCTACATATGGATCGGCGCAAGCATTCAGAACGTCGATAAATCCGAGGGAGGTTTCACCGAAGATCTGTCAAAAATCCCGGTCGAGAATCGCAACGTCTGCACACGGTTGCGTAACTGCATCTTGATCCTGGCGCAGTGTAACATGTTGCTATCCGATACCTCGGTGACGTACGCTTACGAGGAATCCTCTAAGTACGAAGTGCACGAACTGCTGTATCCCGAAGTGATGGTCGACGTGTCGCTGTTGACGCATCAGAGACTCACGCAATCTGTGTAATGCCGGCCAAATGAAGAGATAATACTGTAATTCGGGACGGTACAATTATAAAGCTAAAACTTGAACCTAAATACCGTAAATGGATAAAATTAATCCTTCCATCTGCAATTCTGAAATGTAAAAGACATGATAAATAAAAGAATTTTCTATATACCGTTGTAATATACCGAGCCATTTGAAAATAAACCAATCCGAATGACGACAAAAAACGATACTTACGGAACACTTGTTACCCTTCAAGAAAATCGAGTGGGGCTAGATTACATATTGCAGTAACAACGATAAGTATTATATATAGAATACTGCAGTATTTCCGTCGATAGATCTATATTTGGCGGAGCGGTCCAGGTGTAAAGTGATCGGACGGACGCTAATCTGAGTATTGATTAAACAAGTGGATTGGAACTTGGAAACAGGTAGTCGGCAAGTAGCGTTGAGAGACATGGACGCATGTTTCAATGCCTTCGATAAGGACCGCGACGGATTTCTGTCGATCTCCGAATTTGATCTCATATGCCGCGCGTTGTTTCGAAATGACCGCGGCAAGATTTACGGCCTCGAGGAGGACCAGCTGCGAGAGGTGTACTCGATCTTTGATCTCAAAGGCGACGGCCTGATCGACAGGGAAGAGTTTGAGGTACATAAAGAGTGCTCAGAATGTTATCAATCAAATTATTCGTTTTGAGAGAGAACTTTAAATATAAAATGTTGAAAATGGTTTAACTTTGAGCTTTTTCTCCGTCAATAATAGAAAGCATATTAGGAAGTTAATGTCTTTTTAACAATTTTACTTCTGCTGCCTTGCTTGGAAAGGTAAAAGAATGTCTATGTAATAATATTAATGCGACCAGTTTTATGTTTAGGTATTTTAAAATACTTTCTGAAATGGGTCACTTAATTACCGAAAGTGTTAATAAATTTCTGACATTCAGAAGTTTACATTGACTTACTTACTTAATGTTATTTCCATTGATGCAACTTGTAGGTCTGCTGGAACCGATGGATCAAAATATGCACGCGTCCGAAAGGCGCCTTCCTGATTGTGGATGTGCAAAATGATTTTATAACAGGTTCCTTGAACATAAAGCAGTGCGCTGCGCAGCACGATGGTTCGGAAGTAATCGACCCGATTAATCGGTTGCTGGAAACTGTGCCGTTCGACGCGGTGTTTTACTCCCTGGACTGGCATCCCGTGGATCACGTATCCTTCATTGATAATTTGCACTTGAGGTAATTATCAGTATATTGCAAAACGCAAAAGTTTACCATGCCTTTATTTAAGAAATGTCTATACAAGTTTGTCTTAAAACTACAACTGCTATATTTTTACTAAAGTATTTCAACTTCTGTTTATTAACATAATTTTCGATATAAAAGACATCAAGTAGAGGTCATTAATAAAGATAGTAAAAGAAGCGGGAAGAGCTTTTCGCGCTGATATTTATTTATTTGCGATCGTTATCAGAGAGGTGGACATCAGCAGCAATATCTCGAAGGAAGCGGCGCGGGTGTACGACACAGTGACGTTCCAGGGACCACCGTTGCTGAAGCAACGTCTGTGGCCGCGTCATTGCGTGCAGGATTCATGGGGTGCTGAGCTTCACAAGGACCTGAAGATCGTCGACAACGCGATCAAGATCTATAAGGGCACGAACCCGGAGGTCGACTCGTACTCGGTGTTCTGGGACAACAAGAAGCTCACCGAGACCACGCTGTCGTCGCAGCTGCAGGAAAAGGGTGCCACCGATATCTACATCTGCGGATTGGCCTACGATGTTTGCGTAGGCGCTACCGCGGTGGACGCGCTCACCAGCGGTTACCGCACTATATTGATCGATGACTGCAGCCGCGGCGTGGATCTCGTCGACATCGAGAAGACCAAGGCCACCGTGATAGGCAGCAACGGCGTGATAGTGAATTCCACCCAGGTGAAGGGAATGGTGGAGGGACGAGACCGACGACCGGAGCTCGGTTACAAGCTCGCATTGGAAATCAAGCAAAAAATGAGCCTAGGCGAATAATTGTAGTAAATAGTGTAGTACTAGTATACTTAGAAACATTCGATTGGTAGATTAATATGAAAGGCCATAATCTCACATTTTGAATCAAATCTTCTAAGCATAGAACAGTTGAAAATGAAAAAGAAAAAGTTGCAGAGAAGTTGTAGAATGCATGTATCTTTTTTCGCTGAGCGTTAAGGTAGTTAAAATAGATGTTAGAAAGTAAACGTTGAATTTGTTAATAAGTCTGTTATCTTTTTAGAATTCTTTAAGAGAGATAAAATTTATAAAAATTGGATCTAAGATCTGAAAGTGATAAGTGATATAAGCATTTATTAAACTTAGTATAGATATATGAATCTCTCTATTTTAGAACTTGAAGAGAAAAAAAGAATATTTATTAAATATATATAAGTAAATTGCGTTAAATTCCTTGTTTTCACACATTACATTTCACGATAAATGATTACGTAATTTAGTGAAACACAGTGAAACATACTTTAGTGTCCGCCGCTTTTCAGTATTATTACTATTATTTGCAAGTTGAAATAAATTTGCGAATTTTTGAAACATAATCGACGATTGTTATATAGATTTGTCGGTGGAATAAGTTTAAGAAAATTTTATATTTTAGGATTTTAATGTTATTCAGTAATAAAACATTACATTAACATATTATGCGGTACTCTTAAGAGTCGTAGGAGTTCTTATTCCTACCGCTGACAGCTACTGTCAACGCGGAGTTCACGACTGAGGGACCAGGAGCCTTAATACTCTCCACTGGGAATTATGACCTGCGAATGCGAGCTTTCCGGCGACAATCGTGCTAGAAAAAAATGTTACGTTCGTTATTATATCAATTTTTTACGTCATCGTCATGACGATGAACGGATCTATCGTTGTGAAATTTCAAATACGAATAACTTCAACAGTATCCGTGACGTAGTTCACGAAATAAAATGCATTAACACCACAAATGAAATTATATACCGAAACGATAATATGGCAGCGATTTGTCAGCGAATATTCGAAAAATCACCCGCTCTTCACACGCGAGGTTGATGTTTCGGCGTTTAAAAGTAAAAGCGATTTATTCGATTTCCCAGCGAGAAATGACTATCGACGTCTATCGATATCTATAGACATCGATTCGATGGGTCATTTCTCGCTGGGTTAAAACAACAAGTACGTAAAATGTCGTAAAATAATGATGTATCTTAATAATTACTTACTTCATTATTGATGATCTTTATGTTCATCGCACCAATTTAAACGGGTAACAACAATGGCTGTGGGTGTGACTGCGCCAAATGTGCCGAACAAAATTGATCCTAATCCAGTAGCGCCGAGTGATTGCAACTTCGCGAATAAACTTCCAGCGGCTACGTTACCGATCGAAGCTTGCCACGATGCTGCTAACGAACCAGCCGTAACACCACCGTCGAATCCAATGAGTGGCAAGGCAAAAAAGTAACCCAATATGCCGCCACCTAAGCCTGAACCTATTATAATATAACGCAATAATTTCATATTTTTGTCGCACACTAAAGTACGATCGCACACGCGACATTTTTTGAACATTGTGTACTCGACAGAATGTTATATTAAATTGATGACGATAGCGTCAGCGTGTGTGCAAAGATCACGGTCTCATACAATACAGTCTTCTTCTTCTTCTTCTTCTTATTATGATGGCCGTCGAGCGCTGCTCAAGCTCAAGCCTGTCTGGAGTGTCTGGAGTCTGGAGACTACCTCTCTTCTAGTGGTGGGGGGTGGGGGCTTGGCAAGCGCTATCTCGCGAGACGCGAAGAGCGCAAGCGCAAGAACGTGTTCGGGCCGGAACGCCCGGAACACGGAACCGGAGAAAATAGACGACGGACCGCGTTGCGTTGTAAAGCAAAAAGCACGAGCGCAGGCCGCGTAATAGGGCACCGTGTGTTTTTGCGGGCCGTCGCGAAGGATGTCGCCGATCTAAACGACCAGTCGTCGCACGCTCGCGCAACATGTCTCAGTGCTTTCGCACACTGCCCGGACGGCTGT
This sequence comes from Temnothorax nylanderi, assembly GCF_030848795.1. Classification (NCBI taxonomy): domain Eukaryota; kingdom Metazoa; phylum Arthropoda; class Insecta; order Hymenoptera; family Formicidae; genus Temnothorax; species Temnothorax nylanderi. Next base: position 163,988 of record NW_027249180.1, on the reverse strand, counting down.
CGTCGCTCGTCAGCGGCGGCAGCGGCCGAAAACCGCTGTCGAAGCTCGACCGTCTTCAGCTGCAGCTGCAGAAGAACGTCGAGTCGTCCGCCTTCCTGAAGCAGGTGCGTCGCACGCGACGGCCGATTCCGCTCGGCGGGTCCCGCGCGGTCGCGCGGAAGGTGCCCGCCGGCGCGGCGGCCCACTGTCCTAACCTCCAAACGCTTACATAATCGCGTGACTCCGTAGTCACTAGTGAATGTTAAACTCGCTGAAAATGCGCCGAAACGCGGACTTCCGTCGTAAATTTCGCGGTGATGCCGCGCGAAACCGGAGCCTCCGACTCCCGGTTTGATCGTGACGATCAAAAGTTGCTCGGATGACGTCACGCGTCACGTTGATGCAAAAACCAAAACGCCGGATTGTTTGTTGACGGGATGTTCCGGAAGTATTGCGTAAATATTCTTTCTTCCAATTACAAAATTATTCGGGGCGAATTTTTCTTTAGCAAAAATACGAGGAGCAACGACTCGTAAATTTACGATGATAGACAAATGACTGAGCTACGAATCAACTTGAGCTATATTCTAAGTTTAAAAATAAAAATGATTGTAACACGAATTCCAAATAAATCTAATAACTGCTGTTTTACGTTTATGACTAATAGGAATAATTTATATTCTTGTATCTTCTTAGTTATACACTTTTACTGTCTCTCTTACTATCTGTCTCAATTTTCAGTTCTTGGGTACACAGAGAGCATTGTCCGTAAGAGCAAATACCGCAGGCAAATCGGTACCTTTTGTGGGATGTACATTGCCTCCAAATTTATCCCTGGCTTATCTCGATGTTCACAATCAATGGAATGAAAAGCCAGTCAAACGACACGCTGACGACGAGAGCAAGAGCGCAATGACGTATTTGGTCCAGAACCCACGCAAACCGCACAAGACACAGAGGCTCAGCGTTGCCCTCTTGAAAAGCAGGAAACACGTAGCTCCCATGGGAATCGCATCGGACAACGTTGAAATATTTCAGGCACAAAGTGTTATAGGAAATTATAAAGATAATTCATTTCTAGATAATGATAGGATTTGTTTAGAAAGCTTACACAGTAGTCGAGAAACAAATATTAACAAAAGTGTCATATTTACCTCCGATGATACGAGCACTCTAAAGACGAGCCCGCAACAGTCGTCACCGCGAGAAAACGAGGGTAAACCATCGCAGGAACAACTGCAATCCATAGTCGATTGTCTTAGTCAAGATGTATGTCATGTGATTTATAGGAGATACCAGAATTATTGCACTTTTGTTAACTTGGATTCTTCGAACAATTTCGCGGTTTCAGAAACAAAGTACAATAATTCTGAGACACTCTTGAGGCATAATTGTCTAGCACAAGAGGTGCTTCTTGTGCTAGATAATTTTTTTTGAGTTGCTGATTGAAACGTTGCTTGCAGTTACCAAAGCTGTTTGTGAAACCTCAGAATTTTTCGATATATACCGATGACATAATTTTTATCAATAATATTAGGGGAGTAACGACGAGGTAAATTAATTTTATTAAGTATCCAATGCAAATGAGAGTTTTTAGAGAGCATTTAGTATTTTTATTTTCTCATGATGTACGTGCTTAAAAAATATTGCAGGGGACTTACGAATTATGCGAAACAATTGATACTGTTAAGGTGCGTTGGTCATATAAAGTTTGCACACGTCAAGTTTGACATCATAAAGATCACAATGCATCCTCAAAACAGTACCGTGCAGGTTCGTTGGCGTATACGAGGTGTCACAGGCTGGAAGGTATTTTCTATGTTTTGGAAGTATAAAGTTTGGAAAATACAAGATGCCATAAGCGCTGACCAGGAAGTGTAAGTGTAATCAGTGCTACAAACATTCCTTTTAACAGTAATATAAAATTGTCCTTATAAACATTAATTACAATTAATTAAAGTTGTCTATTATTTGGAAAGAACTTCGCTTTTGGTTCCGTTTTTTATTCTACCCAGAAAAAGATAAAATAATTTAGATTTTCTCTCAAATTGGTTATATGTTATCGGAGAGGATACAATATTTATTATAAAATTGATTATAATAACCAGACAATTATATATAACGATTTCAGATGGTACGATGGCTTTTCTACTTTTTACGTTAATGCTGATGGGAAAGTTTATAAGCATATTGCGGACAAGATGATGCCCGATCAGGATACAGCCACGAAAAAGGAAGACCTACGCATGGCACAGAAATTAGCGCTATTCACAAGCCTTACAAACATATTTAGTAACAACGAGGATTCTTTGAATTGAGCTCCGCCTTAAAATCGCATCAATTGAAGTGAATCCACTGCTGAGTGCTAGAATTACACGATTTTATCCGTCACAACGAATAAACCAAGAGGAATGCTTTTTCCATGAATCGATGGTTTCGAATGTTGCTGGCGTATCCATTTCGTTACAAATGCATCATTGTGAAATGATGACTGGTAGTAAATAAGAGATATGTGAATTAAAAAGATGTACATTACCTAAACAGTATCTTTGTATGATTACAAACTACCTACATCTGGTTTTTTAATTGTCTTAGTAGTGGCAATGTCCGAATAATTTTGCGTTAATATTTCTATAAGAAAACATGATTATATTACAGTATATTTGAAAAATGTTGGAAAATGAGACAATTGTTTAATAGAGTTAACGAAACACCCTTTGTATCGTAATTCGTAGCATCTATTTGCTTCGCTTCTGTGGACTGTTAATAACGCGTAAGATAATATCATTAAAGTAATGTTTATTAAATATATATTTCGTACTAAAAATTTTATTTCATAAATATTATCTATCACAATTTATAATTCCTATGAGTCGTTTCCATTTATTACGCTATTATGATTCTAACATAATTATAGAGGTAGAGTGTCTAAATATTGTTACGATTCTGTTTCCATCCAAATGTGGCTTTTATATACTCTTACTATATTTTCATATCTTTTTGTCGGATTGATTATATCAGTATCTTATGTTATAAAAAGTAAAAAGTATTTTAAGACACTTATATCGGTCCAGAATATAAATTCCAGAATATAAAAACTTATTTAGATAAATTAATAAAATCTTTTTGGACGAGCAGACTGCAGACACGCTAGTTGCATACAAGACCTAGAAAAAGGAAGAATAAATTATAAATATTGCATTTAAATGTATTGTGTGTGCAAACGATAACGTTAAACATGCCGTTACCTAAGTAATCATCCATTAACGTGCCAATAGCAAACTGAAAAATAATTTAATATGTAAATTAGTGTGAAACAGAATAATTTTCTTATTATTAATTTAATTAATACTAACAATTCCCGTAGCATCGACCCTCGTGCCCACGATTTTCAATCTAATCTCGTCATCCGCTTGGATAACTACGTCCTGAAAGAAAAATTAGTATTGTAAATTTACAATTAAAAAATTTCTGTTGCGATGCTTTACAACACAACTTACTTCTTCTTTCGATTTGTAGCAGGCTGGATTCACATTTGGGCAGAACTGCATATCCTCTGGGATTGACTACAAGAATTTAGGTTCATATATTATTTTATATATCGTATGTAACTTAATAATTAACCTTGTACTAATTAATATTTTATTTTAATAATTAATTAATTTCATAATCGTTACAATTACTCACGTGATGAGATATAAAGCACGAAAGCGGACCTATTTCAGCGAACATTCCAACCTACAAGTGAAAAACACGAAACATCACCGTTGTTCAATACTTAATGAATCAATATTCAAACGGATCATTTTACATTTTTGAAAAAAAAAAAGCATCTATTCCTACCTTATTCACTTGTGTTACGATCGCGTCCAGCACTTCACCTTTGAATGGCCTGAATACAATCGCTTTATATTTGACTGGATATACTACAAAGCCCTGTCCCGGTTGTATAATACCAGCTCCTATGTTGTCAATCGTCGTGACTGCGACGACGAAGCCATATCTGAACAAGCATGTGAATAAAGTAAAAGATCTGAGAATTTGTAATATCAAAATAAAAGTATGATACTCACTTTCCTGTGCAAGTGCCTTCTACCTCCGTATAGAGCTTCTGCTTTACAGTGTCGAGTAATTGGGGACCGAAGTACCGGGGATGTAACAAAATCTCATGCTCCAACGAAATCTATGTATTTATTCAAGAAGTTAAAGAGCGATTAATTTTATGTTTCCTTGTAAAGAATAATTGATGGAAGAGCATGACAGAATGAAGTAGTTTGAAAACAGTATGAAGAAGTTTTACTTACGTGGTAAAACATGATGGTTAAGTATTAATTGAAATAATATTATAATTATCTAATCAGATCTAAATTTGAGAAAGTATTAAATAAACTGGATGATCTTAGCTAATAAGTCTATACTCTATACAGTAAACAAATGTCTGTATAGGTTAGACTACAATCAACTGCAACCGGTATTCCGGTAAACATGGATTACTGGATACTGGCGGCTGCTGGCGGCCTGGCGCTACATCATGAAATTTAAATCCCTATAGCAGAGTATTATTCTGAAGGCGCATTTTACAAATGCAGTCATCTTTCTTCATACTAAAGAAGAATAAATTTTATTTCTATCATTTCAAATATCGAAAAAATTTATTTAATAGAAAAAAATGTAAGAGAGAAAAATAAAGAGAGAAAAATAGTTTGTTTTTATATAATTGTATTTTATAAATATATACATTTTTTAGATGCTTTTTATATAAGCATAAAGAGTTATAAAAACCTAATGCTAGAGTAGTCATACTAGTAATCTAGCAAGTAAAGGATTCAGATTCAATTTTCGGAATCTTGTCGCCTCGCGCGCGCACACACACACGCGCGCCACGCATACACGAAATGACTAATCAATTCCGATTGGAATCCATATTATACGTGTCCCGATAGAAAAAAAATCAAAACATGAATTTAGCCCCCAAGTAACCTAAGGATAAGCAAATCTCGTCGTTCGTTGAAGGACAAAAACCTTCAAATATGTTTTAAAAACAAAGCTCAATTTTTCAAAGCAGAGATGATTTTGTTTACAAATCCTTCTTATAAAGATTACCATTTGTATGAAAAATCAAAGATAATGTGTGATTCAGAGTCTGTAAAACAACTAGTTGTACATAGAATATAGCATGTATTTATTAATAATGATATATATTAAAAAAAAAAGCATGATCAATTATGTAACTTATATGTAATCGATAATATATAAAACTAAAAAATAACATTCCAACTGATCTCAACTTAATATTAAGTTCTTTCTATAAACTATTATAAACCATTTAGTTCTTTCAGAACATGTTCATGCTGTTGATTTATATAGTAAACTCTTGAATATATGGAGAAATTGAGATTTTTCTCTGGCATCTCGTTAATCAGAGTCTGTATCTGTATCTGTATCATTATTTTTCCAGTAGGTGCGTGTATATTTCTCGACATAATATCCGCTTCCATCTCTACCACTCCTGTAAGAACGTTCGCGTACGACGACGGAGTTTTTTCCTTTCTGCAAATCAACAAAAATCATCATCAAACAAAGGGAAAATTAAAGAAGATAGCATTTAAAAATGCTGGAAAATTTGAAATGACTCCAGAATTGAGATATAAAATATAAGAAATATATTTTATCGCATTGTATTATTTAAATAAAATACTGTGGTAATCACTGAACTATCTTATGCAATTTTAAAGTACATATATGTCTTTGGCACTTTACAAGATGTTTTTTATTCCATACCACATAATCAGTACGTCGATAGCCGCTAGTTTCCCCCTTGAAATTGCCCCTTATCGCAACTTGATTGCCATTTCGACAAGCTATAGCTTTGTTGCTATCAAATAGTTTCTCATTTTTTCCTTTTGAGGAATGTTGGTCAACAAAGTCCCAAGCTTGGTCGGGTGTATCAAATTTTTTATAATTGTTATAGGAATATCCGTTGACTTGCTCCTTACAATCCTCCCTTTAATAACAGAAAGCAGTCATCTAGAACTTTGTTCAGAAATAGCGTTATTTCAATTATCTTATTATCTTCTTACCAATTGTCATAAACTCCATTCCTACGACCATTGGCCACTGCATAGTAGGGCATTCTATTAAGAAAAAATAATAAATTTCAAAACTTCATACTTAATTTCTTTATATTGTCTATTGCTACTACTATTAATTTTATTGTTACGCCATTAACATATAAACTTAGAATTACAAAAAAGAAAATAAAAAGTAGCATCAAAGAAAAAAAGAGTGCTAATTATGATTGCTTTTTGCATTCTTTCCATTTTCCTTTTTTTTTCCTTTCCATCTTGCGAATGTAAACAATAAGTATGACCAGAAAAGAACAGATCTTGCATCATCGAAAACTCCCTTTATTTTATTATACCTATAATTACGGTCTTAAAAATGTGGCATTAATAGAAACACAATTATAAAGGAAAAAGAAAAGAATAGTCCATGAAAAGGTCTTTTTTCCTTTCTTTTGCAATCAACGTCAATTCTTAATCAAGTCTCAACTATCATTGCGTTAATCAACAATTTCAAATGGTTAATATTGGTTGACAATTTCGTGATATTTCTTAAATTGCAGTCCTAATTATAACATTATAGGTATACACATATGAAGGAAAGATTTATTTTACGACACAAAGCAACGAAGCAACAAAAGGCCTCGCTAGCTGGATTGAGAAGGATTATCCGAGATCGATCTCTACGTCATCCTATCTTTTTGCCAAAGAAAACCGTCAAATGTTCGTTAAAGCACTTACTTGATCAATTTGCGATGTCAGCAATCACCACAGAAACGACCAACGATCTCAGATTAGTCAGATCTGCCTTCCGTTCGACAGGAGACATTCAACGTTGTACGAAAATGGCGAGGCCCTTTGTCTTTTTCCGTTATGTGAGTGGCGAATGTGGCGAGATCTGTTATGCATATATATACATATTATATAGAGATACACACATACGTAATAATTGCTTGGAAATTTGAATCCTGTGATCTGTGATTCCCGTGATTCGCGGGTCACGTGGCCGTTCGAGAAATCTCATTGGGCAGAGATAGGGAAATCGGAAGTGTATTACGTCATCCTTTCGGCGCGCTGCCAGTGCTGCCAATGAATGTTGAGAAACATTTTAAGTATGTTCTTTTGTTGTTTTGTTGCTGCACTATGGTGTAGCAATAAAAAGCACGACGGACAAACGTGTCTTCTCCGTTTTGAGAGATCATCGGAGAGAGAAAGAAAAGTCGAAGCGTGCTCCATGTGTCCTATTTAAATAATACAAATACTTATGGCTTCGTCAAAATGAGGAAGGAAAGAGAGGAGGAAGAGAAAGGATTTGCAAGCGCGAATAGATCGCGACAGTTATCACTTCGTCAGATCGCTGAATCTCGAGAGCTTGTCCGCGAACAGCTTCGCGCGGCAAATCCAAAAGTCAGGCGAATTTCGCGGAAAATGGCGTTCTCGCAGTCGCATCAACAGGAACTGATTGAACTGGCCGAGATAACGGGAATCTCCGCGGTACCCGGCGTTTTCCGGTAAGACACATTCGACGATGACGAAAGTGGCATATTGTCCGCGTGACATAACCTCCACGCATGTTCTGTTACAATTCTACATAGATACAATCTCTTTCTCCGTTTGCAGCATCGTGTTGGAATTACTGGCGTTACAAGTGTCTCCAGAGGATATTTATACTCTTCTCAAACGAATCTCGGCGAGATCATCAAAATCGGTGAAACGACAGACGATAAATGAGGATGTGCACGCTTCTGGCTCATCTTCGAGGAAACAATAGTTGTTTATCAAACTGACTGACGTTAGCAATTAATATTCTTAATTATGTTACGAAAAATGTATTGACGTGGACGAAATGTATATATTTATGTAGATATAAAGTTATATAACTTGTACATTTTTCTATAAATCTGATATAAATGTAAATTTTAATTTAACAATTTATGTATCTTTCATTATATTTATCCTTAAGGAGAACCAACCATTCTGTATTAAATAATATAATTAAGTAGTCAATCATTTTTTATTGTAGCAATTTTTTGTATCTTACAATTTATCTTTTACTAACATAATCTGCTTTACTCACTAGAATTGTAAAAGAAAAGGTTTATTACATATTAGATTTAGTAAATTTTATAATAAATGTCTAATTACAGAATATTTTCTATAGAAAAGTTTACGTAAACAAAAATAATTAGATAATCTAGAATGCAATTTATAGAAAATATTTTGTACTGTTAATCTTTGTTCTTAAACTTGACTTTTATATCGTAAGGCGCCGTCTCTTGCCAGTTTATCTGCCATTTCGTTACCATGAATTCCGTCATGTCCTTTCACATGTTTCTAGAAAATTAAATATTTTGTATTTTCACAATAGTACAGAGTACAGCTTATCATATTAATTAGATTAAAAAAAAAAAAATATATATATATATATGACATTTAAATTTCATTTCTATAAAACTTTAAATTAAATATGAAAAGTTGCTTACCCAAGCAATAGTCAAAGAATTCAGTTCCTCTTCCATTTCCAGCAACTCTGTTTTGTTTATAACTGGCTTGCCCTGCACTGTCTTCCACCCTTTTCTCTTCCAGCTCTGCATCCATCGCGTGATGCAGGAGATAAGGAATTTGGAATCGGTATTGATTTTCAGTTTCTTGATTCCCGCCTTCTTCGCCTGCCTCGCAGCTACCGTGACGGCTTGGATCTCTGCCATGTTATTGGTAGCTCGTCCCTCCACCGGTTCAGATACGTTTCTATAAAAGTTATAACTATGTTATACACAGATTCATTGGATTCTGACAGACAATTGACAGACTAAAAAATAAAACGTACAAGGGATGATTGTCTCGGAACCAAACGCCGATACCGGCTCGCGCCTCCTTGTATCCATTTGAACTGCACGCGCCATCCGTGAAAACGTTCACGTAGCCATCTTCGTCCACAATAAAGTTCGCTTTGTCATCCTATATAATTCCAAATTTGTGGAATGTATAATTTTGTAGTATAATTTATTCTTATAAATCACATAAGAGTCTCAGAAACCATACTAATCAACCCCAATTCCTTGGAATAAAAAAAAATTAATGAATTGACTGATCATGCACTCTGATATTAAAGTTTTCCAAAAATGAGGTTGATTAGTTTAGCTCTTGAGAGAGTTTATATAATTCCTGTGATTTATTTCAAACCTGATTAAGACACTGAGCTGAGCTCAGGCAATTGTCTGAAATATCTGACGCTATTTTTCTCTTTTTGCTTGGTTGTTCATTAGTATTGTCATTTGTCGATAAAGTCCTCTTTGGAACTGATGCGAATAATTTTGTCGGGGCCACCACAGACTGTTTACCACCAAGTAAATATAGTTGTTTCGGCAGAGTCTGAGATCTAGATAAAATATTAACTTTAAATGATATTGTAATGAGATTTCCATCTTATTAGCTTCACAATGCTCTTTTGTTATTAAAGGAACAGTTGTTATTCAAGTTTTACCTCGCAGATTTAACAATTTTTGACGAAAGGAAGAGGCTCTTGGTAGAATTTGTCTCCCGAGTTGAAGAGGAACGCTCCTTTATGAAGTTTTGAGCCTCGCTTCCCGTTGCAAATTTCTTATATATCGATCCAGGAAACTTGAGAACCTGAGCGCTGCATTCATCCCTAATAAAACAGAAAAACTCTTTATTTAATTTATTTTTGCTGATAATTTATTAGTCATTAAATTGATTTCCTTACCATGTGGCGTAAATTCCAGGTTTTCGACCCCTGGCTACTGCGTAGTAAGGCATTTTGCTTAAGAAACAATGCCTTGTTGCAAATATGAAATTCAATTTCATCAATTTGCTCAATACAAATGACGTTTATTCAGGAGAGTCATACTTTTGCTAATTAATATGTTTCCACTTTTACTACCAAATAATACTAATGCATTACTCTCAGGATTTTCTCTCAGGACACAAAAATTAAAGAATCTTTTAGGAAAACCTCTTACTAGTAGTTCCTGTACGCGCTATAAATATATCCTGTTATTAGTGGAATAGGAATAATTAAGTACATCTGTAAAGAGTAAAAAATAATAATTAAGATGCATTTTCGAAGTGTGACACATTTATCTCCATAAGCAATTTTCCATATTATTTTTCCATATTGAAGTTTGCAATGTGTTGCAACATTGTATTGTATTGTAATTGTGATTTTTAAATAAAAATGAGATTAGTTTGTAGGATCTTACAATTTAATATTGTTTTTGTGATTTATCTTCGTCCATATTTTTCAGTTTGTTTTGTTGACTATGCATATGCATATACAAATTCACAGCCCATCTGCACCAAGCAAAAGCACGAAAGGTTATAAATCGTTTTTCAGCTACACTCTAAGCACTTTGCTCTTTCTTACTCCAATGCCGTAGCATATATATCTATCTCGTTTTAAGTGTAGAAAATGATAAAGAGAACATTTAACAAAACATCACAATTGACCACAACATAAAAACTATTAAAAACTAAGTACTTGAAGGTTGAGAGACATTTTAAATTTGTTCTTTGCAGTTGCACTGCGTTACATTTTCTATTTAAAATGAAATAGATATATAATTATACTTTGGAGAAAAAAAGAAAAAAGAAAGTCAGCTATAAAAAATATATATTTTTTTTCACTGTTGAATTTTAAATATTGTTTCTCGCGTGCTCACTTGACGCCTTTCCTTTATTTATTCGAAAAATATAATTTTATAAAATTTATGTATGTATGTACATATAAAGCATGCTTTTATAGACAATATAAACAAAACATTTTATCTGTTTCATATACATTTATTAACATAAAGCTGCAATGATCATACATTGTTATGAAAAATACAACAATAACATAACATTCTTATATAGGATAACTTCTTTAAAAGAATTATATTCAACAAGGACAGAGGATATGTGTTAAGCTAAAGAGAAGATTTATAAAAATGATATCAACGATAAATATACATATAAATCTTAATGCGAGTGAACACAAATATTGAAAATAGAAGTTTAATAAATAATTTCGTAAATATGCCATTATAATGTCACGTAGACCGGTATTCATAGTCGGTTCTTATATTTAAGACCATCTTAAGTACAATCTTAAGATGTCATAAACTAATCACAGAGCCGTAGCACTTTAAAACATTACTTAAGACGGTCTCGAAATAAGATCAGACTATGAATACTGGCCGCAGTCGTCATATCACGTGATATCACGTACGGGGTAAAAGATATTCGCAATATTATATCCATTCACGCAACAAACTCATCGCCATATATGGATTTTTCAAATACTCGTTACAAATCGACAAACATTCAAGAAATGCAATATAAATAAGTGCAGGTTTGATCGCCGAGAAGCATATTCCTAATAAAATCACAATTTTTTTTATCGTGGCAGACTGAAATGCCGAACCCGGCTGAAATGTAGGTCAAAGTGGCTCAGAACGGACGTCTCGCCGAGTTTGCGGAAAATGAATATATTCTTTCGCAGATTAATAGATCGCAATCCCCGAAGTACATTATTTCTCTTTCGCGAAAAATCTTATTTCTCCGCTTTCGACCAGTTCGAGAGCGTAACATATATTACATTGGAGAGCGAAGACTTCTTCTTTTGGAAGATGCGTGGCTTTTAAAAATCGTTACTGATAATAATTCCGGAATGCTAAATCGCTTCGTAGGCCACATCAACGCCGATTCTCGTGACCGAGCCGTTCAAAAATTCCTCAAGCTCGTCTCGCTCTCGATCTTCCTTCGTTCGATGCGACGAGCGTTTCTTCTTCTTCTCGGTCTTCTCCGTTTTCTCTTTATCCTTATCCTTGTCTTTTGACTTTTTCTTTTTCCTCTTCTCCTTCTCATCTCCCTGGAATCGGTAAAAAATAAGTAATAAATCCGCAATTCAAAATCAATCATGATAATTGAGAAGAATACGTTCTCTAGTTCAACTAAGAATCTTTTATATGCCACTGTTAAAGACAATTACCTTCTCTTTGTGTTTCTTTTTTTCCTTCATCACCGGACTACTGGCATTGGAGCTCACCTGGCGCATACTAGTGTCATCGAGCAGCTCCAAATGAACATTGGAACTCGTCACGCTAACATCCAGACTCTTATCGCTCAATTCCAGTCTATCCTTCCTCGTACTAGTGCTACTCACATCTTCACCTCCTTCAGGACTTTGCCGCCATTTGGAATCTCGTCGTAACCAGTTATCAAAAGCGTCTGAGTTTATGTCTGATTGCTCATTCGGTTGCTCATATTCATTGGAGATACGCAATTCTTGCTCTATAGAGGAAACAGAGTCGCGTTTCGTGACTTGTATTGGCTTCTCGATATTTATCTCTGGGCCTGATAATGGTTCTAATTTGTGTTTTTGTTTGGACAGCGGATTCTCTGCTAATTTTGGCTGTACAGGAGAAACTACTTCTTCGATGGACGACAAGTCATCCTCATAACCGGCTACCAAAGGATTACCAGTCTCCACATCACTGTGTGAAAAAAATTATATTGTAATGTATTAATACTAGTTATAATTTTGATGATATATAAAATGGAAAATAATTCTTAGAAATTATTGTGTATTGATTGTATTTATAATATACTGAAGAATAGAAAGAATTATATTATTGAAAAAACTTTACAACGGATAGAAAATAACCATTGATATGCACGGGGAAAATAAAAAAGAAGGTAGATAGAAGAATTACAGATTTTGTTTTAATAATAACGATAATTTTAAACAGATTTCTTTTAATATTAATAGAAAGGTTTGATAATAATTTAATATCTTTAATTATTAAAATAAGTTTGTAAAAAGCAATTTGCTTTATAATTAGAAGCTATAGAAAGCTGTGCATTTACCTATCAGATTCTGCACCTTCTTGAGCTACAGGTACAGGATCTGGTTCTGGAGTGAGGGAGTTGGAGCTCATACTGCAGCCTTCCAAAAACGATTTGTCCAGCATTCCATCCGGCACGAAGTCTTCGACACTAGTCAACGGTGCGTTTAAACTAACATTTTTAATATTTGGCAGTTTCCCGTCTGTCTCGTCTTCCTTCTTATGACCGAAGATCTTGGACATAAGTGATGGCCGATTAAGCGAATCTCTTCTCTCGCCGTTGTTATTGGCAGATTCAGCCGGTTTAGCCGCTTCTATTTTAGCAGCGGAATTTTGCGAATTGGATGATGTCGAAATTTGTGACGTTTTCGTAGAATTAGATACGTTATCTGATGTGCTCGCCGTAGAACTCTCTTTTCTCGGTAACGATTTCATCTCTAAATTTTTCATCGGTATTGGAGTTCCGCCGCCGATCGGACCGGGCATCGAGGCTGATCTTTTGACTTCTCCAACAGCATTCGCGTTGGAAGGTGCAAGATGATAGTTGCTCATAGACGACGGAACATTTGAGACTAGATTACTGGCGGACACTGAATCGGCAAGGGCTCTTCTACGATTCACCAGATTGTCCAGGAATTTGTTGTAGTCAGCATCGTCGCTGTCCTGGAAGAGATCGAGCTCTTGGACAGTCAGACCCGTCTCTTCCTCGTTGGTCTCGAGCTGCTTTAGCAATGTCTCGCGTTGCAGCTGCAGGAACGGTAGATTAAAAAATTTGTGCAGCAGTTTTAGGCCGAAGCCATTTCGCATCGATGACTCCGCGTATCTCACCTGTAACAATTCATATAAATTCAGAATTAAGTGAACTGTTTTAGTTGGGATGGATTTGTGAATATTGCTCGATATAAGTTACATGGACCGATAAATTTTTTTCAAGATAAAATGATAAACTCGATAAAATCAAGTTAATAAAATATGATTTTATAAAATTTTCAATTCTCTCTCAATTATATACAGAATCCCTCAGCATTACTAAAACTTGTTAAAGTACGATATGGTTCTATATTTTAATAACATTTATTAAAATATTGAGAACTGTTAAATTGTGATAAGATGGCAATAATTTCTTAATTTTAAGAATTTTAGAAATTAAGAAATTATGATATAATAATTCCAATTAAATTCTTGCTGGACATGCTGATTCGAACTTTTTTTAGTTCACTACTGGGGAAACATCTGCGAGACACACAATAAATCATTATATTAATAAATAAATCAATTACTTGTGCAGTTCTCTCATGCAGCGAATCTATGAAGTACGTCACGTGATCCGCGGTGACGGTTCTGTGATGCGACATGTCGCAGTGGTTGCCGAGGACAATGACGGGTATGTGGCTAGGTATCTTCGGCAGCTCACGCTGTACGTAGTCGAACGTCCAGTTCTTCGTGATGTCCATCACGATAATGACGCCGTTGGTACCTTTGTAAACGTCGAGGAACTCGGCATCTAGAGCGGGTTCCTCGATCGCGTTTTCCGCGTTAGTCGGAGCGTTATCCATTTTCAGACCCTCCAACTTTCGCCGGCGTCTGCCGCGATCTACAACATCCCATACCTCCACTTTGACCACGTCGTCGGTGGCTTTGTAATTCCACTGTATACTCGCCACCTGTATCTCTTCCGTGGGTATATACTCTTCGATAAACTTTTGCCCCTGCAGTCTATAGAATAAACATGTCTTTCCTACATTCCTGTCCCCCTTTATTATTATTTTCACTAAAAATAATACGTAAAATTTGCATTACAACTGGTGTTCCATCGATCATCTACATCTAAAGCTGTTCTACATCATCATTCTAGCATCATCTACATACATGTACTTACTATTATATTGCACGCCTTTGGCGAACTTTCTCTGAAGATTCGTCGGCATGGATTGGTGGGCCGGTCTGAGAGACGCATTGCCGACTCCGTCAGACTTTCCGGCTAGTCTTTTAATGGCAGAAAACATCGTGCGATCTTTCCTCAAAGAAGCATCGGTTCAAGAAATTAACTTTGATGCCTAAAAAGGGGAATCAACCACAAACACCTGTAGAAAATGTATTAAAATAAATATTTAAAAAATATAGCAAAAATAACATAAAAATACTTACAAAATAGTAACATAAATATATCATATTTTTTATTGAATAAAAGACATGAAGACTGCACAATTTTCGTATTTAACGCGATTATTGGAGGACACTTCGTGGTTTACAACGCGAACTAAAAACATTGCGATAACGATAAAGAACTTGATTGCTCTACTTGACAATTATTACAGCGGTGACGAATTCTGTCCACCTCGTTACCACAAAACATATATCGTGTCCCCCTGGAACGGAGGGGGATAGGAGGTATGTAAGCATTGGAACAATTAAAGGCTCACGCATCCTCGCGTACGAGACCCGACACTTTAACCCAAATTGAATTTTTTTCACGGCATCGTCGGGAAAGTTCAACAAATCGCGCGGCCAGGATCATCCCGAGGATTCGTCAGAAATTCGGGTGAAATCGCACTTACCACATGTGTCGCACGCTCCGAACCCCGTGAACGAAGCCGGATCTCTGGATGCGACTCCGCTCTGAGACAGCTGTCATATGCAGCAGCTGTTCCTCTCTCTCTTTCTCGACGCCACAAAGTTGGCAGCGCCGACGATCGCTCTCGACGTGCCCCATTCATAAAAAATCGATCGTTGATAAACCCCCTCGCAGTAACAAAACCGCAGATCTTTCAAATTAATCTTCGAGTGCAATTTTCCTCTCGTTTTAAATATCATCTTCTCTTTACATCGCTAGAGCTAATTTTACTTTACATTTATTTATTTCATTTCAAACGCAAAGAAAAATGTGAAAAAATCTATACTATAATTATCGTCTCGAGTTCGATTTTTCGAGGAAAATATATTGATCGCTCTATTCTCGTATAACATTTTTATTTCTCTTTTCTTATATACCGTCCCAATTTTTTTTAAATTTAAATTTGATTATTTAAAATTACAATTTAAATAGATTTAAGCAATTTAAGATAATTAAATCATAGGCATGATATTACGAACAATATACAAAAAAATAAAAAAATTAATGCTTTAACAAATAAGCTATCTGTGCTCTCGGAAAAATGATAATAATCAGCATATGAGGGAAACAAGAGAAATATGTTGAGCTGGTCATCGAGCAATGCGTTGAGCTCGCGTTTAAAAAATAATTTATTACTAAAAATTACAAAAATATAAGATTGCTACGCGCCGTGAGTATCACTGTTCGACTCCATAACAGCTTGATAGAGCAAAGGTCTCAATTCCTCCCTCACCAAGGAGTGCTTATCACCGTGTGTTATCATTAACGCCATGCTCGCTTTGTTCAGCGCCTTGAGCGCTTCTTTCGGTTTTCCCAAGTGCAACTGCATCTTTCCCGTTGTGAGATATAGCAACCCTGTCAAAGGGTGTACTTCCCCGTAATACAATCTGAAAGACGAGCAATGATATACTCGACTTGGGATTATTAATTTTCTAACTTTCATTTATTAAAACCCGCCAGGGAGAATCGCTATTAGGCGATTATTTCGAATTAACTATTCTCAGCTAATTATAGCACGTGTACATTCTAACAACTTATTAGAATGTTGTAATAAATAAAATAAGCAAATATAAAAAATAAAAGACATTGAGATTAATATTTGAAAGTTAGAAAATGATTTGTGAATTATCTTATTATCTATATACGTTAAATAAATGATCACTCACAAATATCCTGGCATGAGTTCCTTGCCATAAAACTCCGCATCTTCCCAACACTCCAGATCCATAGCCGCAATATGAGCCATTTCTATAGTACGGACATGTTGTATATTAAACTTATGCATTACACCCTTCTGCTTCTTCAAACATATCTTACTAACGTCAAGATCTATTGCCATTAATAAGGAAATATCAAGGAAATTTTTATTATTGTATAGAACAAATGCATTGCGTCAAAATTTGATACATCTATTCAGATGAAAAAATATTATTAGATTTCTTAATGTGAATCTTAAAAGGATACAAGCCATAGTTTTCATTTTTTCCAAATGATGAGCGGTAAAGTCGACGACTTCCCGAAATGTCTCCTTAAATTCTACAGATATTTTGGTGTCGCACTTCTCGCATTTATCAGCTTCAACCGAACACGGCGAGTCGCACGATAAGTTCGGACATGCGGCCGCTTCGGCCATTGGTTCCTCTTTTTTACATCTTTCGCAATCACACCAGAAATAGTACGAACTGTGCAGCTCCTCGCGTCTGTCCTTATTAGAATTAAGTAAATCGACGTACGATATTCTTACCTGCGCAAAATAAAATTTATACAGATTCTGAAATGTAAAACATTTCCTAATTATATTAATCTGCTTTTAAATTATTAGTAAGACCAATTTCATTGAATTTTTGAGAGTCAGACTAAAAAGGTCAAATGTTTTTCGACTATTGGAGTTTGCGTCTTTGTCAATGCTTGCCTGTGACCAGTCCAAAGAGGGAAGATCCGTCAGTGTTCTGACGATGATGGTGGTCCCTTCGAAAACGGCGACCGCGTTAGGTTTGCAACTGTGATCCATCACAGATGCTCCCAGATAGATGCCAGCTCCAATGGTATTCATATTGACATCCAGGATATTGAAACAGTTAGTACATATCCTGCCATAAATACCCATCAGCTCCGCGATGTTGGGCATTAGTGTCTCATCGAGAAATTGGAGTAAAACTCCGTACAGCATGACGAAATGCTCTTGTCGCTTTGCGTCCACTTTTATGTCCGAATAATCTACAGTCCAGAGATGCAAGTTGATTATATATTCATGGTTCTTAATATCGTCTTTCTTAGGAAGATATGTACGAAAAAGTACTTACGGGACATTAGATCTTTGAATTTCCTAAAGTTTTTATCAGTGTAATAGCCCACTTCATCGGCTCCACCTTGATTGAGCTTGAAAATTATTCGCGCCATAAGTCTGGCTGCATCTGGCAACACTTTCGGCGATACCTTCTTCAGACGTGCACACTCTGCCTTGTGTATCGGCCACGATTCTTTCTGACAATTGCGGTCGCAGTAGTACACATACTGACAGCCCGAGCACTTTAACAATTTCCCGCTGCAATGATAAATCACATGAGGTACTCGTGAGGTACTTAAAGAGGTACTATGCAGTGTACGCTAAATGCATTCTTACTTGATAGTAATTTATCATACACAAAATTAATCCCATCCGAAATAATTTAAAATAATGTGATAGAAAATCATTAAATGGCAAATATCGCAATTTCACAAGCTGTTCTATACCTCTTCAAACAATTGTCACATCGAGTAGTCCTGTGCTTCGAGTTAAGAGTAAAGACGAATGGCTTGCCGGTCAAGATTGTTGTTCCTTTTTTTACTGTGTCGCCGCTCATTTTGCAAGCACAGGTGTAAATTATATTTACGGAACATTCGGTCTTTCGTAAACGTGAAGATTCTAAAACGCAATCTAACCTAACCTGACTCAAACTTTCGCTCGACGAGACGACGAGCGAAACACCGGTATTGTTCATAACCTCGAATTTTTAACATGTTGCATTTTTTGGTGCATTTTTCTTCAATAGATCATTCGTGGCGTAATATTTCATAATTGAAATAAAAATTATAACATTTATAACAATTATTTTTTATAAAGTTTTATAAAGTTACTTTAAAAATAGAAATGCATATTTAGTTTTGCAGATTTTTAATTCAACAGCTGTTTCTAGCAATTTGTACATAATGTACATCTTATCTTTTTAATTGTACTTTTTACGTTTTTTTCCATTAGGTCGTCCCATAAGTAATATTTTCATGTTGAATATCGTTTTTTGTCTTTTATATTGAATTATTTATTATTTAAAACATTAATTCGGATGAGCATCCCCTTAAATGAGAAATTAAAAACCAAGAATTTCGTGTCAAAAATATTCATTGGCTGGATTCGGGGAGCGCCCTATTAGCGCTATTTGTTTTATTCTATCCTTGTTTTACACCTGATGAGCGATAAAGATAGAACGATGCAATAGCGCTAATAGCGCGCTCCCCGAACGCAGCCATTATTTTAAAAAGTTTTAAATGAGAAATTGAAAACCAAGAATATTGTTGTAAGCAATAATTTAAAATTCTGGTACTTTTTTATTGCTTAAAATTATTTCCAAAATATGGGACATTATTTATGAGAAGACCTGATACAATTTTCTTCTCTCCTTCATTCCCGAAAATTTCAATGCGGCACTTGTATTAGGATCTTTTAAAATAGAAATGGGAAAGAAAGACTTTAAGTTTAATCTTTCAAATTCGTTATAGTTTTACTTAACATAAAACACAACTATATTCTCAGATATTGAAAACAGAAAATTGACAAGTACAAAAACTGTATATGGTTAAAAAAATAAGTCTAAATTATCAATAAAATATTTATATAATTTGTTAGAAATTTCGGGCTAACAAAAAGTAGTTGACTCAAATTTAAGCTCGTACCTCACATTTAATGCTAAACTTTCGCAACATTGAAAAGGTTTGTAAATAGATTTAATATAAAATGTATATGCATATGCATACATGCGTGTAAAATTTGAATTTAAATAATTTGTCATTCAACACACATTACATATAATTTTGTATAAAAATTACAGAAGCCGTATTCACAATATATAAGGGGACAATTATCATTGACATTTCATCGGTAATACTTATTCGATAAATTATGAGACGTGTCAATTGCTGTCAAACAAAATTGTTGAATTTTATATACATTTGTATAAAATATTTTACAATAAATTTTGCTACAAATTGACCCCAATAAATTAGCAATCTTCATAAAGATAATAAAATTTTAACAATTAATAGAGCGTAAAATAAGGTTCAGTAGGAAGGAACAATAGGATAAGACGGTTCTATCAAGATTATCCTTATATATATATATATATATATATATATATGTATATATATATATATATATATATCTGATAAAACATTTTTACCTTCGTAGGCAATGGTCGCATCGTTCGTCGCGCACCACCGATCTTACAACATAGGCAAATGGTTGTCCGTACAAAATAGTGGTACCTTTATTTACAGGTACTCGCTTACACCCTTGATTCTTGATTCTCATCTTTTCAGACTTCTTGGAGTTTTACCTTCTCGCCGGCTAGCCTTGTACAGTAAAAACGAGAAGGCGTTGCACTTTCCCTAGTAGCTTTATAGGACTGCGTCCTCCTTGCTTCTCTTTCTTCCCTCTCCTTGTTTCGCTGATGTAGAGAGAGGTTCGAACGCACGCTATTTTAAGATCGGTTTATTTTCGCATGACATATTATTGGAGCTACCTAATAATAACCCTTAACCTGCTGATTTCTCATTAACACAACCCGCTCTTTCTCTATTATATTTCACAATTAAAACAAGTTTGGAACACTTATTTACAGTCAATTAAGCTAAAAAGAAGGTTACAGTGAAACTAGAGTCAACGGGTTTCTTCTCCCCGGAAATTCGTAGATCTTCTGCAAGGGAAGCCTCAGAACTGAACTCCACCGATTTCGAAACTTGGCAGGATTTACAGAGAATGTTCCTCCGAATGTAATAATACCCCTATTTGGGTGCAGACGGTCAACCGTTTTCGAGATATTTTAATAATAAATGTAGTAGCGTCTTTAGTAGAGTTTATTAGGACTCTCACATATGAGTGGTGTAGTGGATATGGTAAGTGTCTTATAATTTGTAGACTTCATATATCATGACTATTTATATTACAATTTATATAATATAAATTTTTTATATCATATATTAAAATAATTTCTTTATATTAACAATTATTTTTGTCATAAAATATTATTATAATATAATAAAAAAATTAATTGAAATATAATAAAAAAATTAATTGATTAAACTCGAATATATACAAGTTATGAGGCAGTTATTATATCCACTACGCCATAAATACTCGTATGTGAAAGTGCTAATAAAAACTCTATTAAAGATTATTAAAATATCTCGAAAACAGTTGACCGTCTGTACCCAAATAAGGGTATCATTACATTCGGGGGAACTTTCTCTGCAAATCCTGCCAAGTTTCATCGAAATCGGTGGAGTTCAGTTCTGAGGCTTTCCTTGTTAGATTCGGGAAAGTGGAAGCATATATCCGATATTAAAATACAAGTTTTAAAACAATCGTTTCAGTTCGCAATTAAAATTAGGTAAATTTAAAATATATGGAAAAAAATACATTATCCACATCAGAGACGCAGCGTCGTATGTACAATGCCATTAACCGTCTTATATATCTTATATATCATCATATATGTGTATGTATGTATATGTATGTACTTTTTTCTTGTCTTTTCTTTCTAACTTTACTTTCTAAGGCCGGTACTCATAGTCCAATCTTATATTTAAGATCGTCTTAAAGTACTGTCTCGAGACGCTATACGATAATTTCATTGGCTGGATGAAGTCTTAATACTTTGACCAGACTTAAGATGATCTTAAATATTAAATCCCCTAGACTATGAATACCGGCCTAAAATATGGATAGTTTTACTGATCATCTCGAAGTCTTTCGAGTATTTTGTCGTAATGTTAAAATATAAAACTCGATTAACCGATTAGTCAAAATAATCGCTCTGGATTGGTGATATCCATGCATTGGTTTTCTTGTTGTTCGACGTACAATTCGCTTAAAATTTCTTTGAGCGCATACGGGGGCGAAGATGGGAGACATGATAATTCGCTTTAACTTTCGTGACAACAACCCAATGACGCATACATCCTTCATATCTTTAAAAATTATTTCTACCATTCTTTCTTATGTTCGTCCATCGATACACCGCCTGGACCTAGAGAGACTATCATCAGAAGGCCACCGATGACTGATAGTGTCTGGAATGAAATACAAATGTATGAGAATGCTAGAATATTTGCGTAGAAGATGAGATTAAACATTAGAATTATATCAAACCCCAAGCTCAACTTATATCGAATCATATTAAAATTACAATTTTTCCAAAATTAAACAATATAATTAGAATCTAGATTCAAAATAATTAAAATTAACTCTTTCTTTACAATTTCTGCAATTAGCAATTTTCTTCTTACATAAAAATTAATAATCTATTTTAAATTTAACTAATAGTTCTTAAGTTTTTCTTTCACTCTGCACTGTAAATAAAATATTAAAAAAACTAATTTCTTTGTATTTTGTTGTAATAAATTTTAATATAATAAAAGAGTATATTTGAGATACTTTCCAATCATGAATAAATGTGGAATTAGTAAAATCAGAGAAACTTACCTGGAAGAAGTCGTATTTGAGGAAATCCCTGAGTGGCTTGTAATCGGGAATGGACCACCACGCGTTATGGTAGAAGTTCAATGCGGTCAGTAAACAGACGAGTAGCAACGCGCTCAGCTTAGTCTTGTAGCCGACTGTCACTAGCACCATCAGGATGCTGCCAACGATATCTTGAAGTATTTGCAAGAATGATATTTCGAAGCGGATCAGCGTGATGAACATGAACGCCAACAGTATTCGACCGGCTAATTGTAGTAAGTTCTTAGGTTTGTTGTCGCCGAGACTAGGAACGCCGGCGAACAGCGATCTACCCTCGACTCGGGACTCAGCCAATACCAGCAGGAGCGCGCCTATCAGCGCCAAATTCCTGAACAAGAATTGCATGTCCCACAAAATGCTGTAGGCGATAGTCTGTAGGATCACGATGAAGAACAGGACTCCGCAGGCTATGCTGACTCGCCATCTGCCAATCACCATGACACATCCACCGAGCTGTCCCATAAGATTTACCAGGACGAAGATAGTAGCCAGGAATTTCCCGCAGCCCCAGGAAGCGTCCATATATTCTCGTTGCTCGCTCCATTGGAACCACATTCGTAAACCGTCTTCTAGGAATGTAGCGATAAGGCACAGTCGTGCCATCGTTGGAAGCACGTGCTTGCCATTACGAATTACCTATCGCAACAGATAAATAAATATCTTAATACATGCTTTAATCACTTAATTCAATTGAATAAAAAGATTGCGTCAAGGAATGGACATGATTTGTAGAATTTTGTTGGAAGCTCCTAGTCTGGCGTCTCAAAAGTTACATTTTTATGAGCCGCAGATTTCTCTAGAAATTTTACAGCTTGTCTTCCGTTATCAAGTCTTACGTTACTGTTTGATACGGATTATCTTTCTTACACAGACTATGGATCATCTTTCTGCTCGAAACTTGCCGATCAGAAAATATGTCACATTGTTGTGCACAGGTATAAAAAGTAGGTCTGTGAAAGTGCATCAGCAAGATCCATATGTCCACTGCGGTTCATTGTACATAAACATTCAGGTAAAATGTAATATTTTCATTTTATACGCTTGTAATATTTCCATCAATAAAACTCGCTCGATTATCATTTCATACGAAGCAAATTACAAAACAACAGATGATAAGAGCGATATATCAGCGAAAAATCCAGAGTCATCACTCTACACATGTGCAATCGTAAAAAATACTTAACTCAGATTTGAAAATCTGTCCGTATCAAACGAGTGTAGCTATACAGGGTGACCGGTAAGAGAGAAAGAGAGACGCAAAAACTTGTGCCGCAGCCTGATCGTCGGCGACTCGCGTATCCTCGCCCCCCCGGGTGACATCGGAATTCACCTGTGGAATTCATAACCTAGGCAAATCGTGCGGTCGCCTTTTAATCGCGGCCGTACGATGCGCGGAACGCGATCACGAGGGCGAGGAGTACGAATTTTGCGCGTGTGAAAATATGGAAAAATACGCGCGACGAGAACGATGACGTTGACAGGAAGCGCGGCTCGTTCTCCCGCAGGACCAGACTCTCTTCCGTTTCTCTTTCTCGCGCACGGGGTCCACCCCGTCTCGGGATCGGGATCGCGAGAGTCGTCGTGACAGCTGAGCGCTCGAGGGAACGTAAAATTCACCTGGTCGGCGATCTCCTCCGCCCTCGAAAGCACCTCCTGCGAGATCACCATCTTTCAAAACCGAACGGCGCACCGTCTTTCAAAAACCGAAAAAATCTACCCATGCACACACCGACGTACACACGTGCGCGCACGCAAGTGGCACGCAGGCACGGCTCGGCTCCGACGCGGAGCGGCGCGGGCAGCCACGGGGCACGGTGGCCATGGCGCGCGGGGAGCGCGGGGTTGCGCGGCGACGGCGAGTGGTGGGGGCGCCGGGCGCCGGGCGCGCTCGGTGGCGCCCCTGCGCGCACCCGAAAGTGTGATGTGGAGATCGGCTGCGCGCGCATCGCTTCCGGCGTACGTGGTCGTCGCAGAGTCGACGGCGCCGTCATCGCCGCTCTCGCCGTCGAATTTGATTCGCGCGCCAAGAACGCGGGGGACGCGCGACTCGGAGCAGTCGCAGCCTTCCGCGGCTTCCGCGCCGGCTTCCTCCTCGTCGAGAGCGAGGAATTTCAGAGAATTTTCACCCTGTACGTATTCATTTCGTACATATTACTTATTTGTATGTCGGGGAGAGTTGTATATATTTGAATAAACTATATATATTCTGAATTCTACTTATATATATTACGTATCCTGAGGTTATCATTTTCGTGTATCTGGAGATTATATCGCGTTTTCTCATTTTATTCGGATATAATATTCGTTCGGCTCCCTCAAATTTCTTTGTAACATCGCGAAATACTTATCCTTTCCTACTTCGCGACTAAGTTCACGCCGCTTCGATATTTCGAGAATCGCAAACATCGCGTAGATTTGGAATGGCGAATAGCGATCAGGTTGCGAGGTACGGATCGTAGAATCGCGTTCGAGCGCGTTTCGGGTTCCGGTGTGTTTCTCGCGATCGTTATCGTCGTGACTCTTTCTATCCGAGTGTCTCGTCGAGGGTCGGATGTTCGTTGTAACGCGTTGAATCCGATGGGACCGGTTGGCGGACGCGAAAACTATTATATCCAGGATCATGGATCCCTTCAGAGGTATCTCGCCGACGCGACGCTGAGACTAATGAAATTCGACCTTTCTAATCATCCGATATATATGTATCTAAAAGCTCATTTTATGTACAGGGAATGTGGAGAACGCAGTGGGAGATAAGCGGAAAGTCGACGCAACGTGAAAGAGAACGGGAATTCATATTGTCGTCTGGAACGTCGGGAAGAATCGCCAACGTTCCGCCATGATTGCTACTTGCTCTCCGTCGATAAGTACAACTTGTCTTCCGCCGGTAAGTACCACTCATTTTTTATCGGTACCGCTGTCCGCAGTACTGTCCGCTGCACTAGATGGCAGCATTATGTATTTATAAATTCGATGTTTACAATATTGCTTCGGCAGTATTGGCAGTATCCAGTATATATTAAAATTGGAACGATACGGAGCGAGTAGTCTTGCGACTACGAAATAGAAAATGTATGTAAAATCTTTGTGAAAAGAATTAATATACAATCGCAGGGTATATTCTTCAAAAAGTTGATAGATTATAATAACGCTTATCTTGGAGTTCTTCTTTCAATTGTCTGTCAATGTCCCTTACAGAAATTTAATACTGTAAGTCAGTGTAAAGTGATTATTTGGCTAGTGATTAATTATTTTGAGTATTAAAAGCATTAAAAACAGTGCTTTTAATATTCAAAATAAATAATTAATCACTAGCCAAATAATCACTTAGGGCCGGTTGTTCCAACCTGTTGGTAAGCTAACTAATAGTTAAATCATATGTCTATCTTTGTTTAATGTAAAAGATAAACAAAGACATATATATGATTTAACTGTTAGTTAGTTTACCAACAGCTAGGTTGGAACAACCGGCCCTTATGGTGCTTGTCCACCTGCGAGTAAAAACTCTCGAGAGTAGCTCTCCAGAGTGATTTTCGTAAATGGAGAGTACCTTTAGGTACTCTCAGGAGTATGTCCATGTGCGAGAATCACTCTCGAGAGCTACTATCGAGAGTTTTTACTCGCAGGTGGACAAGCACCATTACAGTATTAAATTTCTGCAAGGGGTATTTATTAGATTAAATAAAAAGAGTTGCTGTGTATATTATTTATCTGATAGATAATATGTAGCAACTTTTTTTAAATTTAATCTTGAAAAAGCCTTGAATTCTTTTTAAAATTTGGAGCACATACATTTTGTTACATTATATTTATCATCTTCCGTTTATAAATTTTCCATCAAGAAACAGTATGCATATAACTATACAGAACTTGGCGAATCAATAAGTGTCTCATTTTCAATATTGTAATTGTTATATTGTAATCGAGACTAAATAACAAAATTTGACTTTAATTCGTTCTTCGCTTTATCGAAGGCAGAATATCTTCATCTAATTGCTACGATTCGTGAAATTTGCTCGGAGATCAAGAGTCACGTATTCGCTCATCTTAAACTCGATTTCCCTTAACGTCCCGCGAGAGATTTTCTTCGTGAATTGCGTCTCGACGAAATTTTCGCGAATGCACGAAGTCGACAAATGCGACCGTCGTCATTTTGTCTCGCGAGCGACGAAGCTCGACAGTTTTCGCTCCGAGATGCCGCTTCGCGATAGCCGCTATCTGCTACCGCGAATACGAATACGAATACCACGTGTATACGCCGCGTATATCAAGTTGTAATAGAGACGAGTAGGTTTACTATCGTCGCCCGCCGGTGCCGGGAGGCGCCGAGTTACTTGACTCCCTATCCTATTTGGGACTGGCCAGGAAAGGGAGCTGACGAGCCGAGGATCTGCCCGTTGATCTCGCTCGCATCTACGCGTTCTAAATGGCACACACAGGTAGTTTTCTAGTAACGCGGAAACTTTGCTAAACTTCCGCGTACGTACGCTTGTAACTTACGAAGCAAGCTCGTCGGATAAGTTTTACAACATCCCAATGGAAACTTTAATCGGAGAAGGAAAAAAGTGCCCCGACAGAGCGAACAAATCTTTTTTTCTCTTTTACAAAGATTTAACTTTTTTTTTGCAGGTGCTTATAAAGAGAAGCATCATGTATGTATTTATATCAATTCTCCAAAAAGTCGTGGAATAAATACTTTTTAATTAATAATAACTAATTTTAATTTGTAGAGATCGAGTCTCTATTTAGATCTTTAAATATTTTGCGTTGGACTATTTTCAGTTTATCGGCATTCACAGAGGTTTAATGTAATTATTATAATTACTTTATTATTTAATTTTAAGATTATTAATCTTGCGCTCAATTGTCATTAATCTTACACAATCAAGATGAAATTTATTTTAATGTTTTGAAAAGAAGGAACATTTAAAAAATACTGATTAAGTTTTACCCGTTTTGCAGCAATTTAACATTGATAGAAACGACTTTAGAAATTCTATTTTTACGTATTTATATCATTTTTCAAGAGGACGAATTTAGTGACCTGTTTAATATGAAGTATAACATCGTCATATATTTATATTTATTGACATTCATATTTTCATCCTAATTATCTTGTGTACATTCTGAGAAAAGCCAGCAACATCCGAGTCTAATTGTAAGATAAAGTATCTCGCACTGTGCCCGCAACGGTGACTTCTCGGACTTGTTTTCGCTTTCTTGGAAAGCCGCCGCGGGGTTGCAAGTGCATCCCTTCGCGCCGACCTCGTGGTCGGCGGTCGCGGTCGTATCGCCACACGGTACGGTCGAGACTTACGTAAGCCGAGGACCAAGCCGTGGTCGCATTCGTTCCTCGAAGCGTTCGTCGCAGCGGGAATCGAGCGACGAGAAACCCGGCTCTCTGCGTGTGCGCGCGCGAGGCTGTCTGGCGCCGCGCTGTCGCATCTCATACAGAGGATTGCTTTCGCACAGAGACACAGAGAGACGGTCGTCCTCTCGTGGGTGTCCGCACGAGGAGAGAGATAAATTAGGGGAAGGAGGAAAAAATCGGAACTATTAGCTATCTCGAAATAACGATGCTTAATAAGGCGCGCGTGCGTCGCCGCGCTATTATTTGGATATTTGCAATTGGCGTGTCTTGCCTTGGGCAGAACGATCCGCGACTCCGTTGATTATAATTTGACAAATGTTGATTAACGACTGAAAAAAGCATTTTATTATACATATAGGACAGGTGAGAGTAGTCATTATTCATTATTTTAGTTTAACTTTTATGGATGAATTCGAAGAATAAATAGAACGAATGGATTTGTCGCATATAAAGAGATTAGATTAGGAAATTAGATTATGATATATGTATATTGAAGCTAAGTTTGATGAAGATATATCTTATAATGTGACATTTTTTATTAGTAATAGTAATAGTTTTTTATTAGTAACAAGTAGAAATAATGTGGCTGATGGTACAGTTTTGAATTTCCGCGTGATTTACAAGTACCGAGGAAAATTTGAGTATTTAATTTCTAATTATGAATGGATTATTTCAATATTTAACATCGTAATAACTTCCTAATTAGTGCACTAATTAGAAACATACGAGAATGTCCCTGCAATGCCAAATGATACTCTACAGAAATCGTTTAAACATCAGGTTTCTCGAACAAATTGTTAATTAGAAAATGATAGTTGGAGTAGAAAATGACATTTCTTTTTGTTTTTGAGATTAAAATCTTCAATTTATATATATATATATATATATATATATATATATATAGATTAAACTGATTTAAATAATTTATAGGAGAGGAATCTCTCATAAATTAGATTAAATTTAATTTAATTGACTCCAAAGGGAAATTACATAAAATCTCGCAAATCAAGATTCAAGCTCTTGAGCTCTCGCAGAACTGGTTAGTCCGAAACGGCCGCCGCTGAATCACCACTTGACTCTTATTATTATTATTCTTTCACGAAGAACGATCACAGATGCCTCGCGCTATCGGCGCGATCGATGCTTACGCGGAAAAAGGGAATCGGTTTCCCGGACGTGTTTTCTTTTTCATTCGTGCGAGTCGATTCGGAGACGGAGCGCGGTCGATGGCGCGCATAATTGAATACCCTGGACTGGTTTGGACACCGTCGTCGTCCTCATCGCCGTTCCGTCGTTCCGTGAGGCACGATCCGCTGCTCTCTCCGGGTCCGGGCATAGCGATCGTTCCGCAGCATTCTCATGGGCTCCTCCTCGCCGTATCGTTGCGGCCGGTGTTGCATTAATTAAGCGCAGATGCCGATGCCTTGTCACCCGCCATTTGCCATTCGTATTCGCGTTTGTATTCGTCCGGCCGCAGCGGTCGGAACCTAATATACGACGGCGTGTAGAGGGTGTCTCGGAAATCGCGTCTCGCTACTGTCTAATGGATTTTCCCGAATAATCCGAACTGTATAAAGAACGAAAACGCAATCCATTACTCTGCGCGGTTTTCAACATTATATATCCTAATAATTTAAGTATTGCATTTAAGTGCGTAATAAAATACTTTAGACTGATTAGACATGTAATATGTCAACGAAAATGTTTTATTGAAAGAAATCCTATATATCAAAGTGGGATTTATTTGCAACCAAAGATTTCCAAATTTTTTTATTCATAATCCGGATTAAATGTGTTGATATCGATATAAATGATACTTTCTAGATTTTTTAATGTAGAGAATACGCAACTACAATACGCGCTTCTATCGAATACAATTGTATTCATGCAAATGCCCGTCACAGCAAGACGAATATACAGAATTTGCTATCCGATAAAAATGTAAATATAAATTGATCTACGGTTCTTTGAGCAATTTCAAGCCGATATATATTTCTAAGATTATTAACATATTTTAAAAATTTGTTTCTTAAAATTAAATATGTTTATTTCTTAAATTTATAAGTGATTCGAAATTTTTACGAGCCAAGTTTTAAGTTTGCAAATAATCGACTGTCATCTTCCTTGTGCAATTTCTCATGGGCTGCAGTTTAACGGAAGTTTAAATGCTGAGAAGTGCCGTTTAATTGCCGCTTGATGCTGAAAATAAAGAAGGCGCGAAAAAGATGACGTCCAATTAAACTTTCGCTAAAGAGAAATCGACGCCAAATTGATTAAGGAGTTCGCAGCTGGGAGAAAGCGCGATAATTCGCGGAAATTCCTAGATATTTTATAAACTTCAAGTTTTTTTAGGAAAAAGTGTTTATAAAAATATTATATCATATTTTTTTATCAGTCATCAATTATTAGTCATTTATTTAACGCAAAATGTAACATTGTTGTATTAATATTTATATTTTGATTTTAATTATTTTATTTATGTTTTTAAAAGAATCAAAAATATCTCGACTATAAAATGTAATTAAGTAAAATATTTTACTTACCGGAACGGTACATTTTAAAGTAATTATATGTATAGATATACTTGATTCTCATTATGTCATCTCACACGTAATACTTTAATTCGACATAACATATTTCTGCAGTTTTCAACATTATCCGATAACTTATAAACATAAATACATAAATCGCATAAAATATAGATAACAGAAAATTGCTCTAGAATTAAAGTATATCCAAAGATCGTCTCCACATTGCCCGGGGATTCCTAATAGATAGAAACTACCGCAATCCGAGGACACCCTGTACGTTATCGCGATTCGATTTGCCGCATTCGTAATCGTTCGCCTAATTCGGCCGTCCATCCCTGCGTGCGTGCGTGCGTGCGTGTATGCGCGTATGATCTTATGCGTGCACGCGTGCGAGCGAGCGGTCCTCTGCGTCCGATTCTTATGCGTGTGCGATGCGTGTGCGTCCGTGTACGGCGAATCGATCGGTATAGCCGGGGCTTTATTCGAGCTCGCGTTGCGAAACTGGTTATGTACTTAACGTGGAATAACCGTCGGAGACAGGTGTCCCGAACTCCTCTCTCGACGCCGACCATCACGAGATAGTCGGTCCGATCATCGATGGCAGCCTGGGAAGAAGATGCGGAAGGCCGCGTCGAGAACACGTAAACACACACGCACGCAGACCGCAGACTGCCGCGTTTTCTTTGCCCACAGCCCTGAAAGATAGCCCCGCGTTCTTGAATGTCACGATCGTCGCCGATAAAGAGATCAATCAGTCCCTCGCCTGAAAAAATTATCGCATATGCCGTGGGTTAAGAAGTTATCAATGGGGAGGCATGAATTAATTGATAGCAGGTTTCATATGAATCTTCTCATTTATGTGGGAGATTAATTTTAATTAACGGTTTTAAGAGTTAACGAGTGATATAATGACAGATGATAATAATCATTATTATCTCGACCTATTATTATCTCCTGTTGTAATCGTCCCGTAGTAATCAACTAATAATTTTCTTATTATGATAAATAAGGGATAAGTATGACATTTTGACACATAGACTTGTTAAAATTCCGAATGTTGTTAATATTCCTTGTTAGGAATAGATTCGGGCCTCGTAAGAAATTACGAGGCACGTTTCTTGTATAACGGAAAACAGAAGACAGATTTATTCCTTATGAGTACAAACTACTGTCTTAAACCTAATAGTGATTAAGAAATCTTCTATATATTTTATCTAGGGCCTTCCTAATAAAACTCTAGGTTCATAATTGCTTGTTTACAATCAGTGAAATTTCAACATCCCTCAATTCTAAAGAAAAAATAGCATGGAACCACGCGTCAGAAGTACCTATTTATGTTTTAAGTCCTTCAATTTTCGCCTAAATGCATATAAGAAATTCACATTAATCACTTGTTATTATACTTCTTCTCCGCTCTTTTATCGTATCTTCTTCTAATTTTTAGATATTTTTGTCGTTACGCCGGATCATTAATTGTTGTTAGATTACGTTGACGAGATCTATTTTCTGGAGGACGCAAAACGAGCGAGTTTGTCGTCATGATGAGGAGAAAGAGAGGAGGATTTGGATCATAGCTCGCGGATGCATGTATTTCGTATGCGTGTGTGTGGGTGTAATATGTAGGTGTATGTGTGGTCGATACCGTGGCGTCCGTGGCTGGTTGTGCGAGTCGTCTGGTCAGCTGGCGCCAGGACCATGACAGCTTCCTACCAGAGCGCACTTCGCCTCATTAATCTTGCTTTATAGCCGCTGTTGCACCTAAGTCCCTCGTTCTCTCGGTTCCTCCTCAGCGCTCTTCTTCGCGATTTCTCTCGGCGCGATGGGCGCTTCGTGCCGGTCAATCCGCCGTTTAAAACAGCTTTAAGTCGAATTCCTAAGTCGAATCATGAAAAAGACCCTGTATTGTGACTCTGTCACGATACAAATCTCGAAAGAAAATTTAAAATAACAATATTCGGTAAAGAATAAACGAAAATATTCGATGTCTTGCGAGTTTTATCGAAAGATATATAATGAAGATGTATGTACAATATACATATATGCGTCACGTGTGTATATTACACGATATAAAAATTTAACGGAGAATAATAACAAACTTTCTTTAAAACTTATCTTAAAATTAAACTTAAAATTTGTGAAAGTAAATTTGCAGAGTCCAAAATTAGATTGAAAATCTCTAAACTGTTACTCGGATTATTATACACGGATCGTATTATCAATAATGTTATCAAAAATTCATCTTTGTTCTCGTTCGTGTTCTCTAAAATAATTCCACATGTTTAAAAATTGTTTAAGTAATGAACACTATTGCATTTGCGGCGAAATATGATAAAAATGATCAAAATGTGCCAGTGCAAGAATCGCTAATGCGCCAGTAAACAAGTGCTCAAACTCTGCAATGTGTTCTGTTTCAAAATGATAGAGCAATCTTTGTTAACGAAACGTTGAAATTGATCTAGCCGATATATGAGCGTATCGAGCGAACATTAAAAAGCTTGCGAAGGCTACTTTTAGTCGAATCGTATTAGGAATGCAAACAGTATCCTCTCTAATTCTTTTGTAACGAAATTATTTCTCATACACATTTTTGTTCTTTCCTAATTAAATAAATTATTTAACACAAAACACAATGCACACACCAACACCCATTAAGAAATATATGTCTACAATGTAATATTAAAAATTATATATTTCAATTAAAACTAATGTTATTAATATACTAATTGTGTAACGAGAGAGAAAGAGGGGGAAAGAAGAAGAAAGAGAGGAGTGGAACATTTATGATCAAGGCAAGCAGGATCGTCCAGGAGATGTGTCTCTTCTTTTTCTTTTATAACAGGACCGGCAATTATTATTAGCTATTACGTTTTCTCTCATCATTTTATGATTTTCAATATTAAGTATTTTAGTCATTTCACGTCAAATTAAAGAAAATGTATGAACGATAAAGGAACCGGGAACGACGGAACGCCCGTGACATAAAGTCGAACATAACCGTTCAAGACGAGCGCCCTTTTATCCCTTTTCAAGTCAGGTATGCACTGAGCCAATTACTATACTCGCGCTATGTGTGTAACCGTCGAAAATTAAGTAATGCTTATGAAGGCGGATAAATGCACCTGCGCCTGCCTCTTAGCAGGTGCGTACCCACGGTTCGGTTCGGGCTTTTCGGGCCCTCACCCGAAAATAAGAGGCGTGGATCCGGATCGCGTGTCCTTGCGCTGCAAACGCATAATCAGCCTCGCGGTGCGTGCACGCATGTAGCCTTGCGGTTCTCATTGTTGCTATACGCTTCCGCAAAATAGCATCTCGTGACCTTTATCTTTCGTAGCGACGATAGTAATTGACGACGGCAGATTGTCACCGCCACTTAACTTGCTATTTCTAATTCCTTACAAATTTAGAATCTTTTTTCACAATTTTTGCAACGCATATAGATAAAGAGAGTTATATTCACCTAGAACACCAGTCAGAAAACGCAAACAATCTTATCTCAAATTTCATTCGAAACGTCCGCGAAATGTCTAAGATACTTGATACTTGAGAACGATATGTTCGCGAGAAGGTCGAGGAACGTAAGGGACATTCGTAGCGTGAGAGAGGATTGAAAGAGAAGAGAGGAGAGCCCGTATCGCGATGTTGTGTTTCGAGCACCTGCTCGCTCGCCCGGTCGGCATTCTTTCGCTTCATCTGCAGGCAACGAAACTGCCATCCGTGAATCGCGCATAGAGATGCTCTAATTGCAAATGGAAGTCAAGTGGAAGTCATAAATAGTACCTCTCGCGAGACTCCGGTGGCGTCAAAATCGATTAACGCTTAAATCGATTTCCTCTCTTCCGCTCGCACTATAGACAAGTGTTATCTAGTACGGTCTACAAGGAACATGTTTCATGTACCTTTTCCATGTATTTATTTTTATCTGTAATGGGACTACATCCCTGTAATTAACTAATCAAGATTGTTGCTGTAACTCGTCGCTTTTCAAACGCGAGAATCGTGCCTTTTAAAAACGTTTGCTCTTGCTCGATTGCCCTTTTTCCTTCCTTTAAGAAAAACGCTGTTCGATATATCCATAATCGATTGATGCGGCACACTTTTACTTCGGGCAGATTAATTAAATCTTCTATTAGGTTTGGGTCAGCTAACCCAATGGGTACAACTAATACCATACAACAAATAGAAGATGAATCAGAATAAAACGCGATCCAATTTTTATTTAATCTTTAATTTATTAGCTGTTATATTAGGATCAATTAACTCGATGCTTAAATGGCGGAGTAGGTACAGAACGGAATCCGATATATTCTGAGTACTCGCTTCATTTCGAAGTTGTACGATAATGCAAATACTTTTGTGAGGCCCGAATTCATCCGTGCGCGCAAATAATACGATCATTTAAATATTTGCATACCCGGTTGCTTCTTCTGTTCTGTACTCCCGCGTGCGTATCTCGTTGCTCACGCATCTTTCTTACACTGCCGCCTCTCGCCCCTGCGGCTCAATGTACCCTCCGCGTCAACTTCCCCAGGTTGCTTCCCTAACGCCTGTGTTACACGTGCAACTCGTGGCGATTCCGGCCGACACGGCGAGCGTGCACACGTGTGTTACATGCGTATGTGATGCTGCCGCCCGTGGCGTAGCGCGGCGAGTAAAACCGCACGCTCGTTTTTCGAGGCAGGTAGCCGAACGGCCGAGCGCGAGAACGTCATCGCCACCTGCCGCATCTCCGGATAATGGTGGAAGGAGGCGCGGATCGCGAAAGACGGGCGAGAGGCGACGGCAGCGCAAGAGAATTATTATTTTTTCAAGCAATTTGCCCTTATGCTAAACAGCTGCCGAACCGGACACGGCCCGAACGCGCCTCGCGCCGATCCGTCGCTAATAATCCGACTGTCACATCGAATTACAAAAGGATAATTAAATAGAATCGAAGAATTATAACGCAAAAGCTATATACATGCAGGAGATACAATTCTTCCGCACTTTAACATCTCGAATTCCTCTCCTTGCAACAATTAAAAAATATATTTGCATGATCTCTACAAAATGTTAAGTGCTATTGCAGCGCATCGAGTTCTATTCAGATCCGTCCGATTTTAATAATTTTTCAAAAATTCTACGAAAAGCGCCGGAAGGACACAACAAAATATTTGAGATTAATAGATAAAGGAAGTGTCGCAACTTAAAGAATGCTGTGATTGCCGCAAATAGAGCGGCGCAAAACTAACGCAGTTTCGCGAGTGCATACGTACCGAACTCGTCGTGTCCCGTGTATCGTGCAGTGGCAAGTAACACAATTGGATTGTTGGCCGATATCGTTATCTTTTGTGGGCCAGATGTGCGCATTCGCTCGGGGAACACCCCCGCGTCATCGTGCCGACGCCGACGACGTGTTCAGCGTTGTTACACCTGAATACATTCCGTGTCCACGTGTGCGTGCGTTTGTACGCGTTTTTACGAACCGCTGTTAGATCCACTTTTACCTCGTCGCCGCGATAACAGTCGCGATTTCATATTCCATTTCGGGTGCTTAGGCAAACTCGCGAAATCTGGCTGTAACTGGTTATGCACGTAGGTACGCCTGACCGAGCAATGTCCGCTGAGCTTGAATTTACCACGAATTTTTGTTCGGCATTGTATTCGCGAGACGATACGGATGCCGTCTTATCTCATATATCTTATACTTTCGTGCTAAAATTTCCATTGTTTTATTAGAATTTTTCGATGAAGGTCGCGATGAACTTTTTTGATAATTCTATAATCTAAGCTAACGAATAAAAAATGTACGCAATAATATTTAGAATAAATTAAAAACTCATTGACGAGCTTTTGTATATTTTTGCTCTATTTCTGATGAGCGAAAAATTCGCGAATAAGAAATGATATTAATTTCAGGGAAATATAGTTACCAACTTACGTGATAGGAAAGAATGGGGAAAGGTTTGTGGAATGGCCAGCATAGGGAAGGCTGTTGCACAAAAAAGACACGATTTTCGTTATTGAGTTTCACTTTCATTTGAACTTTGTTTGAAGTTTTTTTATCTTATAACATAGAAAGGTACACATCGGATATCGCATTGGATCGTCGCGCAAGGCCAACGTGCAAATGCGTTCCTTTCTCGCACCGCGTTCAATTACTGTACACATTCACTTCGGCATAAATCGTTAGTCGTAACATCATTACATTCACTATTTACAAAATTCGAGACGCAGTCGACGGTACTGCGCGAAAAGACTGAGCACAGATCAACTCCTCTTCGACTACTTTTTTAGCTTTATCTCAGTATCAGGTAACGTCCTCCTTTGCGATAGCGTTAACGCTACGGAATATTTTTTCAATAAATTGCGCACAATTATTCTTTTGTTAACAATTTAACGTATATCCCAGAGTAAAAATCATTTAATACACTTTTTTAAGATTACCGATGTTAATATTCAATATATATATATTAATATTAAAACCAATTCTTAAAAAAAAAACCAGCTTACACTTATATCATTTGCATTCTGTTTTTGATTATCAATAGTGAGTTCCAAAAATTGAAAAGTAGTAGTCTTCCCGAAAAATAAGACGATCCTGGCAGATCCTATCTAATTACAGCGATGATACTTTCATTACACATGTTTTACCTGACTATCATATGTTCTAGGAAGACGATACCTTTTGTAGCTTCGTAATTTAATGCATAACATTCACCGCCTTACCAAGAATACCACAAGCAACATTATTATTGTCTTTCTTTTTTTTTATTCGTCCTTTTTCGTCTTTGCGTATGTCTCCTAGATCGTCATTTTGTAAGCTAGTGCAACAGATTGGAGGCGACCGATCATTCCTTTTGTTCTTTCATTGAAATAAGTGCATCTCAATGAATCGTAGCTTGAAAATCGTCGCTCTAGGCGACACACGAATCCGCTCGGCCGAGCTAAGGCGCATTCGCATGCTTCACATTTAACCCTTTCAAACGGCAACGTATTTAGAAGAATATTTAAAATTCCGCCGAAAAATACATCGTGCATTATAATACTCTGTGAATCTATCGTCGCGAAAATAGAAATTTACAGAATTATTATGTTCATGAAAAATAAATTTTGTTCATAAAAATCATTCTGTAGGATTCTAGAATTGAAAAAAATAAGGAAATAGATTTTATATTTTTGTTATAAAAATTATGAAAAATATGATTTCATGATATTACGAATGTACAAAAATCATATTTTTCATAATTTTATCTTACTTTAAGATAATAATACCGATGTATTTTGTGGGATTAGCAAATAAGATGTAATAAATTTACCGTTATCATTTCGAAAGGGTTAAGATAGCTTCGAGACTAACTTCTATCATGAATTGTCAAATTCTACGTAAACGTTCGTCGTTCTCTAATGTCCGTGACGCGGTGTAATGACTGCAGCAGTGTCTGTTGTAAATCGAGCGTAATCTAAGTATGAGAATCTTTCTAAAGATTTATTGTCTGATTGCGCAACTGCTATCGGTATGTAGGTAGACGAATCCCCATTGCGGGCGCCGCGAGGAATTCTCTGCTGATAGTGTGTCCATTAAAATTTAAAGCTTATTACGATTTCAAAAAGCGTAACATACAATTTTTGTACAACGACAAGTATTCTATAACATTTTCTGCGAACAAGACGTAATTTAAATTATCTTATCATCATTCTTTTCGAAAATCCTTCCATCGCGACTCTAGTTAATGTGCATTCCTGGTCGATACTCTATACGAATTAATACGCGTAGCGTAGAAACCGGCGAGGATCAGTTGCTTAGATTAACGGCTTACTTAACCCTAGGTTGTCCTCCCCTCCCCGCGAATCAAATGACATCGAGAATAGAAGACGTGTATAAGCGTTTGACAGTGCGGAGCGGAACATCTCTCCTGTTCTGTTTCCGTTACAGACTCCACTGTCCTTTATTTCCATATTGTTCCCGTTGTTCAGGTGGAAACGCGATTCGTTTAGTCTTTCCGCTTTCTGAGCTTGCCCTCCGTCTGAATGGTCCTGGAGACCAGCTCCACGCAGCTACTCAAGCCTGCAAGGCCGTTACTTTTTGTGGCCATCACCTCGCCGTCCTTCCCGAGAATCTTGCCGAGCGTCATGATGTAGCTGCAGGCGATCCTCAGTACCGATAGCTTCGACAGCTTCTGGTTATGCGAGTAGGCGGGTATCGCGCGTCTCAACGTGTCGAAGGCCGCGCTGATGGTATGCACCCTGGTTCTCTCTCGAGCGTTCGCCTCTATCCGTCTCTCCCTTGTCATGTTCTTGTAATTTCTCTGCTGGCCGCCCTGATGGTGGTGTCTCGACGCGGAGGCCGCTTGGTGACTCTGGTGACTTCGCTGACTCTGATGAGCCTGATGATTTTGATGATTACGACCGGACGAAGTCGCCAACAGGTGTTCCATCATGTACGACGGCGTTTTCTCGTAGGAACCACTTACAGCGGGATGCGACGGCACTCGGGGCGCCTCGTTTCTCACCACCAAGGACAACGGTTCGTCCTGCAGCCTAGGATGCGGTAGAGAGATCACGCTTCCCGACGGAGACGTCGTTGCCGCTATTGGCGTTGCCGACTCGAACAATCGCTGACGAGGCTCTCGTCGAGAGGAAACAGCCGATCGATTATGACCGGGAGAATGTTGTAGTCTCCTAAACGATTCGTGCAGCCTCTGCGTCGTCTCGTCTTGGTCTCTCCTCCTTTCTTCTTCTTTTCTCTCGCTGGACAATGCCGTTGTCGTCGTGGTTGTCGTCGTTGTCGTGTTGGAGATCGTGCTCGTCGACGTCGTCGTCGAAGTCACGGTTGTCTTGGATTCGTTTTTGTAGGAAGCAGGAATCCACGGTCGGAAGGGATTCGGCGTGTTCAGCGACCTGGCCTCTTTTTGATCCACGGTAGTCTCCTCGGAGATAGGAAATCGTCTCTTCTTCAATGGCGCCGTGATGACCGCTGGTTCCTGAATCTTCCGCGGCTCCGCTAGCTTCCGCTTGTTTCGCAACGAAATCGGTGTCACCTGCACCTCGACACTATCCTCGGACGAAGTAGGTGAATGCAGGCTCGATC
This sequence comes from Temnothorax nylanderi, assembly GCF_030848795.1. Classification (NCBI taxonomy): domain Eukaryota; kingdom Metazoa; phylum Arthropoda; class Insecta; order Hymenoptera; family Formicidae; genus Temnothorax; species Temnothorax nylanderi. The sequence goes on along the minus strand of NW_027249180.1, from coordinate 124,747 downwards.
TGCTGTCCTCGTCGACGCTGCTGCAGGAGCCGCTGTCCCTTTCGGAACCCGCCATGACACCGGCTGTAACAAAATAGAGAAAAATACGCGTTAGTTATGGCTATCCTGCACTATAAGTATCATATATAATAAGTAGACGATATAATAGAAATAAATAATTAATTAAGCCACACAATTTAATCTTTCGTTCCTTTTTATAGGTATACACGCCGCGGAAAAAAAATAATGTTGTATCAACAGCATCATTTTTTGTATCAACAGCATCAGTGTTATTGAGATAAAATTTATTGATGCAACATCAATATTAATGAACAAAAAACATCAGATATAATTGTTTTAATAATTTAAATATTTGGTCCAATAATATCCAATTGAATTAACTATAAGTACATATGCTTGTGGCAGCCCGTGACGTCGACGTTTAATTGAAACAACTTTATTTTTTTTCCGTGTATACTGAATCTAAAAATATAATCAAAATGTTTCTATCATCCTTTGGATTATTATGTGCATATGTTATACCGTGGTATTTTTAGAATGTGGAACATATAATATAGTACAAAGATTTTTTTTATTAAATTGCGGTTTATATCCACTTCGTCTCTATTATACAGAAAATGTTACAAAAATTACATCGTTTACCGCATAAATCAATCAGGTTATGATTAATGTAAGATAAACCGTTCGAGGAATTCGTCATTGAATGCGCGGTGCCAGTGTCCACTTGCGGACGACATGTAGGTAAATAATGTTCCTCGATAATGTAGGCGCGTTACGAAATCCTACCGAATTCTCGCACTATGAGATTGTGTTCGCAACGGAACGGAGGCCGATGCTGGCGGCGGCGGCAGCGGCGGAGGCGCACGTGTTTCCCTCGCGATTCCGTGGGCGGAACCGCGCTTCGGACACGCGGGAGGTTTTCTGCTTTGATGCGTCATCCAGCTGGTACCATCTGGCGCGCACACAGGGACCCGACCCGAGCGAGAGAGGATTATAATATACTCGCGCCGTCTTCGCTCCTCTCCTCCCGTCCGCTTCGCCGACCCGAGCCGACTCTCGGATTCCAAGGCGGAGACTAATTTCGCTGATTTTAGTATCGCCGGCGAAGACGCTTGTCATCGCGCGAACAGTTCCACCTCGCCCGTTTTCAGCGTCTGATGCATTTCGGAAGGGGCCAAAATGATTCCGCGTACTTCTATGATTTCGCACGCACGATTTTAGTGCTTTTACAGATACCGAGGTTCTCTTGCTTTCCTCGAAATAACAACGCGATATGTGTATATATATTTATTTATATATTTTTTTTAATATCTAGAGATTCTTGGAAAAGCTGGAGCAATACGCGTTTCGCAAGGCAACGCGCACGAGTCAAGAATCGCGAAACTGTATACAACGCGCGAGTTATCAAACCGAATGACGTAATTGTCTTGTTTGTGTAACAAATGCGTATGCAAACACGACGATGCGTAATTTTATCCGGCGTCAGAGCGGCGATCGCGATTTCACGACCTTTCTCACATTTCCCGACCGCGAGACACGTAAAATTCCGCGAGTGATACGCGATCTTAAACTTTTTGACATTCTTCCCGTGTGATTACGTAAGTAAATTATTCGATGAATTCTCGCGCGGGCATTCGGTAGCGAAAAAGAACGGTCGGTTTCATTCAATCATCGATCGAAGCTAATAATTCATACGAGCCGATGATCGCTCACTGCGATCATCGGCAGCGACTGATCGAGCGCAACTTAAGCGTTGCAGTGTTGCAGATGCATCGGATTTCTCGATCGCTGGCGCCACAGCCGGCGCGATTCTTTCATCTCGCTCTGTCTCGTTTTCGCATTCACTCTCTCTCTCTCTCTCTTTCCGTCTTACTATCGGTCTCCTCTCCCGAATACGATTACTGTGAATAGAATCGCAGTTAACATCCTTAAAAGGCGTCTGACGCTGTATTTATTCAAAATCGAAGCCGGCGCGGCGTTTGGCAAGGTCCTTATACTACTAGCTGTCTTTCTTGAATTCTCCAATTTTGTAACGCTCTAATTTTAATTAGAATAATTTGTAACAGAAAATATAAGATGAAATATGTGTGTGCGAAAAAAATTATTTTCATAACGTCTAACAATAAGATATAATTGGAAAATACGCTAGTATTTGTATTAGCTCCCTCGGTTCTCCGATTAGAAATCTAAGGGACAAATGGCGTAAACGGGCTGGATTTCGATGCTGCAGTATTAATAAACGCCATTTCTCACCCTTCTCCTCTCCGCCGCTCTATACTCTTCCTTTTTCTCGTGTCCTCTCCTCTCGAGAGAAACAAGCCGGGAAGAGCAGAGCACGGCCGCCACATGGCGCTGGCGCCAACCTCGTCTGTTCGTTGCTCTCCTTTTATTGCCTTTCCGAGAGGAGAGGAGTCATCGCGATCGCGACGGGATCGCAACCGGATCGTCTTTCCTTTCTGGTTGGCGATCACGCTGACCTCGGCGCGGACGCTTTCCCGAAAATCTCTCGTAGATACCGCGTATCTTGGAAGCCGTCCAACCGAAGGGCTCCTCGCCGGAATTCCTCCGAGCGCGGTAAGTGCCCGCCGATTGGAGCCAAACATAGATTCCCTGTCCGCCGCCGCCGCCGCCGCCGCCGCCGCGCCGTTTCGGCTCGAGCGCGACCAACGGCGTTGACTTCTCGCGACGCGATAAGTCATGGGTTAAAGTTGGATTAATTGGAACGAGATCCTAGTTTGTTCAATGCCGCCGCTCCTCTTTTCGTCGCCGAACAAATTGGATCGAAAGCAGGGCGAATTATAATAGAACGAGAAAGCGCGAACAAGTGAGGCGGAGCTGCTCTCGCGCAAGTGAGATAACGTTAACTGGCCACCTGGCATCTCTGCTCGTCGCGCGTGTTAGTTTAGAAGCGTTATCGTACCGATAACAAGGCCGCACTCTCGATAGCGGCCATCTGCCACCGCCATTGGCGACGATTATTATTGTTTAACGAATGAAGAAATCTCTTCCTTGTTGTGTTTACTTGAACTCGCTTATTACCGATGCATCGATATTAAAAGTACCATAATGCTGCACTTTCGATATTGGCTAAGGCCTATATTCTCAGTTAACTTTCATCGATAATTGCGCGCCATTTATTTTTGAGATTCCATAATATATGTAACGTAAACTATATGCTAAATGTGCGCATTTATGATAAAAGTGAACTGAGAATACGTGCCTAAATATCGATCTCTACACAATTGATTATCAGTTTTTCTTTAATTACTTTAAACAATGCGGACAAAGCGAAAAGCATAAGTATTTTCGAAGACGGTATTGCGTGCGTGATACCGATACCAAAAGTAACGACAATCTGCTAAATTTATGCATCTCTACATAGAAAAACTTTCATCGCCTCGTAATCTTATCACACGCGTAAAAAACGAAAGGTCGCGAGCGCGTGGAAAGGAAATTATCGCGACGGTGCCGGGAAAAGTTTAGGTCATTTGGGGTCATCAGTAGGCGCCGGCCGAGACACATGCTTGATCATCGGCCGATTCATAAATATCGATCGGACGAAAAAAAACAAAGTCGACGAAGGAGGTCGCGCGTTCACGACTCGCTGCGTGCCGCTGATTGTGTCATCTCGATTTGTGTCATCTCAAACAGGATGTATCTTCCCCCCAAAATTTTCCGCAAAAAAAAAACGCAGTAGAATATTCGCAGTTTAAGTTATAACCGAATAAAACGACCGAACAAAGACGAATAAAGAGGACACACGTGCCGTTCTTTTCCTCGCAAAATACAAAATTAGACCGCCCGAGGTTCGGACGCGATTACGATCCACGTGGAGCAATTTTGACCTAGAAAGGGTCTCAATCTCTGTCTCTGCAGTTTCTAGACGGCTAATTGAATAACGATATCCCGCTGGGAACCGTCGTCAGTTTAGAGGGCAATCGAGATCTGTCTGCGGACGCGCACACTTGGAGTCCGCGCTCGTGCCATTTCGCGACAGGCTCGCGAAATGTCTCGGGGACGTATGTATGTACTTACCTCCGCCGCCGTCTCGTTCGCATTTGTTCAAACACGCCGGGCACATCTGTGCAAACTCTCGCGCCGGAGAACGTAACGGCTTGTAACGCCGACCTTCCGCCGGGTCTTCCGTCGCGCCGGGTGCGCATCTTCTACGTGACGCTTCGTAGAAGCATCCTCTTCGTGAAAAAAATTCTTCTTATTTGATGTTGCGTCTGCCACACAGCTGTGTTTGCCCTATCGAAATCATTGTTATGTACGACCGTGTCATTGCCTCGGTTCTGATGTCCAAATTATTCCTTAATCATTACAAATTCTTTTATGGAGGACGAAATTAATGAATCATGAGTGTTTTAACAAGTTTAATTCGAGATGTATTATTATTTTTACCGTGGCATTTATTAATCAACGAAGCATATGAATTTTACCGGGACAATTATTTAATAAGTTTCATTAGTTTATTTATTAATAATTCGATAAATTCAACAGAATTTTGGAATAGGATATTTAAAGATTTCAAACGTGTTAAATAAAAATAAATTCGGATACTTTCCATTTCATTCATAAGCAGAAAAAGAAAACAGTAAGCTTGTTTTTCTCTTATTTTAATTGAGATGGGAGGCACTAAGAGTGCATCCCACGTGGAAGATTGAAGAGACGGCGAAGGCGGGAACACGTGGAACGTGTCGGAAAACTTCCAACTGCTCTCGAGAGCTTTCTATAGAACTGAAGTAGCTAAATATAAAGTACGCAGACGCTTCTTGCGCACGTGGCCGAAATTCAATCGTCCACGCGACGACTTTCGAAATTGTCGATGATAATGAATTCGAGCGATATTGTTTAGGAAGCGATCATGCGCTTCCTAGCTCTTTTGCGCAGTAATGTAATGTGCAAGAAGAATTCGATAAGCGATAAGAGATTCGAGCGTGATCTATGGCCTCAATTAAAAGAGATTCGATGAAAACAGGGAAAAAGAGCACGTGCACGTAGGATGCATGATTGATGCGTCTAAAATATTCGCTATGCGCATTTCATAACACCAATGAATGCGACGATAATATTAATGTCAATATAATCAGTCTATTTCCGTTTGAATACTTAAAGCACAATGCAAAGGAAAATTTTAAATATTTTCTTCAAACTTGAAATCTTATCTCTATGATGTATTCATGGAGGATATTATCTCTAAATTACACACATCCCATAGGATGTGTAATATTTGTGTTAAGTTTCGTGTTGATAAACCAGAAATGATCATTAAAGCTCATCTCGAGGGAATGCGTCGCGAGATATTGACGTCAAATTGAGACACCGCTGCTCTTTCATCGATAAGCGGGTCCCGGCGAATGAAATGAGCCGAGCTAAATAAGGGAAATAAGGTTGCTCTCGATCGTAGATCATTCGCCGAGTGATTTTCCGTCATCGAGCGCTGCTTGTATCGCGGACGCTTGTCCGTCAAGCGCCGCGCGCCAGCCGCCTTTTGCGGGATTATAAAGCGCCAGAGCCGCGTGATGTCGACTAGTTCGCGTAATTACGCGACGCCAATTGCATCCGGCGCCGAGCAAGACGCCGCGCGCCGCCGTGGGCCGCTAATAATCACCTGTTACCGCGGCGTAATGGCGACGTAATACGAGAGTCCGCACGATCGCCGCGCCGCCGCCGAGACGATGACTTTAGATCGCCGACCGATACGGGTACGTGTCGTATGTGCCTAATGATCTCCCCCCGATACCGCGATACTTAACGATTGCCTAACGAGCGGTTCTCTGTTAGCGATTACCGTTTTGACGCGTGTCAATGCGTTTCGCTGTCGCCGCCTCGTAGGCGCGTTTACAGTGCGCGTCGCCTTCGCCGCGGCGTTATTGGGAGAATTATGCGACAGCTTGAGCGTTGATTTAAGACCGCGGCATGTCGAGCGTGGGCGCGAAAGTGTGCGCGCCGACCGAATTAAGCGTCTGATTATTCTTTCTTGTTTCTTTTTCTTGGGGCGAGGGGGGACGGCACGCCGTGCATTGCTCATGCTATTCGTCGCGCTTGCGAAAATAACCGGTGTCAGGGCATATGCTGTAAAAGACATAACTGTGGGGGCTTGCATTAAAACAAGATGTGATTGATCAAAATATCCAGGAATGTGAGTAAAATTTAGTATTAATATAATGCATACGTTTATCGTTTTTTAAAATGAAATAGAGAATAATACATGCATTATATTAACAAGAAAACGAAACAAATTATCTTTTAATTAGCAGAATAAGATTTACTTGCATGTCATTAAGAGACAAATATTAAAATATATTTATCAATACGTGTGACGTTGCGGAGTTTGGACCGTCGAAACTTGGACTGTCAACGATGCTTCCATGTAATTGACTATTTCAAAAGATTATTTTCTTTTTTTACTTACAATTTTCTGTTTGAAATGGAATATCACAAAAATTATAATAAAATATTTCTTTGAGGATAGCCCAGTTGAGGATTTTTGCAAAAGTAAGACAATTTAACGAAATCAAGATATCCATTTATAAATAATTATTTTTAATTAATTTGCCTAATCGTCGTGCTTCTTCGAATTAATTGTAAGCCAGATGCAAACGGATTTCGGTAATGTTCAAAAGGGAAATTGTGCGCAAAGACTGCGCAACGACGGGAGAGCTATCCCTCGCTCTCGCGCTATTATATTCCACTCTCGTGTGGCGGCGCGTCGCATTTCCGCCGGAGGCTTTCCGCGAAGCGAGCGGCGAAGCCAGAGAGCGCGCGGAAGAGAGAAGAAAAGGGAAGGGAGGAGGAAATAAAAAAAACAAGTCTCGCCGATAAATCTCGCCGACGCGACGCCGCCGCCGTGTGTGGATGCGCCGTTTCCTGTCCCGATCTTCGCGAGGAGCGCGCGGCATTTATCGCGCTGCCAATACACCGCGCAAGAGCGGCTGTTTCCGAACTGAGGCGAGGGTTACCAGTCGCGCAGTTTCTTCGTTCGACGTAAACAAATCGACCCGCTCGTTCGTCGTGCTCGATTCGGTTCGATCCGGATAACGAGACGGCATCAATACTTTCGCGGTTTCGATCGGAGCACGTCTGTCTATGAGAGATGGAATTTCGCTGTCGCAGCAAAAATGTCGCTGCCACCGCGTTTTTTTCGTATCCGACGCGATTGACCTTCGCGACTGTTAGCCAATTATTTATTACATTACGGACTACCGTGTTGTTACGTAAAATGGAAAAATTTCGCTCGGTGAACTTGTTCGTAGAATCTGCTATCAAAGGAAACTTAATTCGCCGCGAAACGATTTATAACTTGTCGTGAAATTATTCTTATGTCTCTCACGACATCCGAGTATTCTCTCTCGTGAATGATAAGAGAAAGCCCGATGCGAACGTGCGCATTCAGTGTCGTCTTGGGGAGAGGAATCGGAGAAGATTGCCTAGAAGAGAAGCAGAGTGACAGCAGAGAGAGAGAGAGGCAATGGCGCTAGCCAGATGGCCGTGAGAGCGAGCGTGACTCGATGTACCGCTGGTCATTTGCGCGACCGATCGGCCTGATCGCGAGAACGCTCGTGTCTGTTCCATTTCTTCACGCTCGTTCTGTTTTCTACTTCTTCACCTCTTCCGCCGCTTTTTCGTATTGCGCGGTTATATGTCCGTTCTATCGCGTTCTGGTCGATTGGCATTGGGCGGTTTCGCGTAAACACAATGCCGGTACGTGCTGAAAGTGTAATTTGTTTTTTGCCAATATTTTCTCGTGCGTGATCTAGGAGTCAAATTGTTTTCTCGCTTATGCTTTCTCTTTTCTTTTCTTTTCTTTCTTAAAAAAAAAAAAAAATACGATTTATTCCGACAGCTCGTTTGCATAAATGATGCAGCATCGAAGTATTAATTTTTAATTGCATTTGGCATAATTGTGATGGAAGAGAATAGAAATAGAATTCGTGACCCCCAATTTTACTGGTTCAATAAATTCTGAAATTTTCCTTTTTACAAGAAATATAAATTAGACAATATATGTATAATTTATTTATATAGAAAAAATAAGTTTAAAAAATCCACGAAATTCATACAATTATTTAGAATTCATACAAATATCTAATTTATATAATATAATATATTTATTTATTTCATATATTTATATATGTATATAATATGTATATATTTATTATATATGTTTTTCTCTTTAATTAAGTAACATTTACTTTTACTGTTATACTTTAGTTCTCTTTTCACAATAAAATATTGATCATGATTCATAAGGCGTCATTAGAGAAAGTGCACGGGCATTAATAACATCAAATGAAGATATCGATCGGAGACATGTGATACGAGAATTCTCTTCCTTTCTCTTTCTCTCTTTCTTTCTTATTGACCTTATGTCTTGGCCTTTGCCAGCATGCTTAACTCGTACCGATATCGACCCTTCGAGTAGTATCGTGTTTTCCGCATGCTTTACTTTTAACCGTTAATAATTTTGATAATAATGTAATTATAAAATTTATAATAAGAGACCAGTGATGTGAAATAATTATACAGAATAGAATTTATTACTTCAGTTTACAATTGCCAGGAAGGGACTTGATTTACAAAATAAATCCTTATCCATACAGTGAGATAATTATATATTTAATTAGTAAGATTTATATCAGATTTCTAAAAATGAAAGAAGATATCATCTTATTAAGAAAAGAATAATGAATTCCAAGAAATCGTTGTGAGTTTAGCTGTACCTTCCAAGTTATCCAATCTGAATGAATTTTTCTGATGTCATTCTGTGTCGGCCTTACGTGTGTTTCGTACATTTCAAAATAACTTTCAAGTCTCTTATCATGTTGCTGATTTGTAGCAAATATTTACTGGTTCATGTTCATACTTAACTTCTTATATTCATACTTAACTCATTAAAAGTTTGTAAATTATCCTCCAAATGCGTATTTTCAGGTTGATAATATTTTTAAATTAAAATAAGAAAAGAAAGTTCTAACTATTTAAAATTAATATTCTCTTAATAAACAACTTTCAAAAATTTTTAATATTCAATATCACATTAAAAATAATTCAGGCTCGACTATACATTGAAATTAAATAAAGACGTTATTATTTATTTATATCTGTAAAGATTCGTTTTTCCTTCCAAAATTTAATTTAATTTTAATTAACGCAATTCGCAAACATTTAAAAAGAGATACTACTTTATCTTGAAATCACCGTTATTTTTCTCCGAATCTGTAATCTGCTCGTCGTTAAAATACGTATATATATTTTTGATATTTTTAGGAGGTACAGCTCCTACACTGTTAAATTCGTAGGGTTAAATTAAACTCAATTTTGAGTAATTTTTAACTATTCCATACCTCGCCACCTCGCCACTGCTCCTACTCAATATGTAGTTAATTTAACTAAAACAATGTTAATTTGACTAAACTAATGGAGTTAAAATAATTCTATTTTGTTTTAAACTAATAAATTTTGACGCACATGGTAGTTAAAAATAAAAAAATAAATCTAACTTATTGTATTGGTTTAAATTTCATCCTCTAACCTTTAACCTTTACCTATCGAATGTTTGTTTTTCTCATTTTACGCGTGTGCTGCGGTGCATATCAATCCGCGTAATAAACACATGTAAAACCGCCCACGTGCCACGCCTCCGACTCGCGCGAAATCGTTCGTATTTACTCATCTCTGTTTAAACTAACAGAAAATGAGTTATAATATACGAACGATATAATATACGAACGAATGTACATACGTGATATCGCATAAATTTCGTATCAGTGGCGATTTGTAAACTCTGTGCAAAAAGGCTTCGAGGACGATCGTTTTTTTTTTTATTATAGCATTTCCCCCGATAGATTATATTATCTTTTTTTTATCTACGGTGAGGAATTCCCGTCGCCGATTATTTCTGGCGCGGGTGAGATCCGGATACCGAGGACCGCTTATTTTATTTTAATCACGTCAATCGTACAATCGAGAACAAGTAGCTCGCTGTCGCGTGCATCGCAATGCACTCTCATCGTACATCATAGATTATAAATATACGTTGGATGGTTTCAAAATTATTACACACGTATTTACGTCATTTTTTAAGATAAGTTCCTTGGGAAATAATAAACAATTTTGTTGACGCTTGTAAGTCAAAACTACGCCTTCGGTCTTTACTAATCACGCGTTATGTTAATTTATGCGGAAATTGAAGATCTCTTCAGATACCATCTTGTTTTCATAACAGGACGAAGGTCAAGAGGCTCTTCCTTTTTTTTCGCGGAGGATAGCTATTATCGAAGTTAGTGGCACCGCAGGTATAAGCAGGTAGCAGGTGCGGGACCGTAATGCATAAGTGGGTGGCGATGGGGGAGCCCCTTCGCCTCGTGACATCCTTTGTATTTGTGACGGGACTCAATAGGGTATCGATTACACTCTCGAGGCGAGGTCAAAGCCGGCGCAATAAACCCCAAGCGAAATTTGTATTGAGTATTGTGCCGTTGCCCGAGGCGTCTACGAAGTGTCGGAACGGAGTGTTGACCGATCTATAGACATCTCGTACAATGCTATTTAACTGTAATAATATTGTGCCGCGTACGACGTGCTTATTTTAATAAAATTTTAATTTGAGACGTAGCCGTTAAATTATCCAGCGTTGAAAATTACGAAGCGGCGAAAAAATGACGTTTAATCGAATATTTGCCAAGAGAAAGATCGTGTCGAAACTTTTCAGATATCTAAAAGTGAAATGTGCCGAGAGAGAGAGAGAGAGAGAGAGTGTATCACGGACACTCTGTAAAATTTCCATGCTATTGTACTTGCCTGCAGTGTCGACCTTTAATTATACATGCATACGGTAGCACTGCGCGCTGGTACAATGTTCTGTGTTAATAATATAAACGTGTTTTCTTGTTTAAATACATAAACATATTTACTTTCGGCCAAAGTCGACGCGAAAGGCAAATACGTCGCAATGACATCGCGAATATGAGAATGAAGCGCATAAAAGTGCGCCCATTTGCGCGTAAGAATATGCATGCAGTGATAAACGAATGATGGTGCTCTCTCTCTCTCTTTTCTGTCTCCTTCTCTCTTATAATTTTGACCCCGTGAAACTTACGAGAAGTCATTTCTTCGTTGCGACTCACTGCAGTCGAAATCAGGCGTAACGCCACTTGCTGCCGATGCCAGCGGCAGGTTTGAGAGTAAAAGTAGTCGGTCGAGGAGATGAGATATGTAAATGAGCGCGTAGCAACTTAAGTAGTAACAGGCGATTGGTACTATCTCGATTATAGTTATCGCGTGGAGGGCAGACACGATCTAATTAAAATGCTTGTTTTCTGCACGCTTTCGTGTCGGCCGATTATGATAGCGGAATGAAGCTAGGCTGTGATGTTTCTCCACGATAAGATTGATGATTGCTCCGAGATCAATAAATATGGTATTTACGAAGCTACTGTCTGTAATAAACGGCATTGGTTGTAAAGTTAGTAACGTTTCAATCAGAGCCACTACTATGTAACAGATTTTTTATAATTATTGATAACTTTTTGATAATATGTATTATAGAAACAAGATTAATAAAATAACGGAAATTAACGAAGCAATAAAAAATAAATTAAACTCAAGTAAATAAAAAAACAGAGGTAAATTAAGTGAGATAATAAAATAATCTAGAGTGTTTAAATAGGTGTTATTTATCCACAAATATCTCGACACACTTTATCATTTGTACCGACCACTTATTAATTATTGTATTAACCATTCAGGCGTGCTGAAATCATCGGAAAACGCTGACTACTAATTTTATCGTTGAATAATATCGCGGTATTATGCTAACAGCACTTCAGTTATCTCAATTAACTTTATGTCTCGTTGATGATGCCGACAGGGGCGTAGATTTACGCGAGAAAACATCGAACGGCACGCACGCAATCTAGTGTGTGGTGTGTGTGTGTGTGTGTGTCTTTCATTAATATTTTTTTTACGACTCACGCAATCGCCCACGCACGACATTATCGCGATCGATGCATTTAAGGGGTTACACACGTTCGACAGGCCTAAAACTAGATCGAAATTAACGAATTTTTATTGTGGTAAAATTATATATGTATATATAAAAAATGTAAATGCATATCTTGTAAAGAGTCTGTTTTGAGAATATCTCCTGAAAATTTCAATAAAAAATATCAAAAATTGAGGTCCTGGCAACTATTTTCCCGACCGGTGTTTGTAAAAACGGCGTTTGCGGTACCTCCATCCCCTCTCATGTGAAACAAAAAACAAAAATTTTCCGTCAGATGAAGAGAACTAGTGTTTGTCATAGCCGATTTTGAAAATATTGATTTTTCGAATTTTTTGGCAGCGATTCGTAACGAAAAATGCGATTTTTGATTACGAAAATTGGGATCTTCTTTTATTTATAAAAAACTAAGCCATAGATTGAAAAATTTTCATGCAAATCAGTTTACTGATCTCCGAGATATTTCTGGTACCGATTTTTAAAACACTGTTTCAGGAAAATAGCTGCCTCAATTTTTGATAGTTTTTAATTTTTGAGAGATATTCTCAAAAGAGTACTCTACAAGACATGTATTTTTACTTTTTAATAAAACATAATTTTACCTACAATAAAAATTCGTTAAGTTCGACCTAGTTTTAAGGCCAACGTGTCAAACGTATATGTAACTTCTTCAACACCGCACGGAGAGAATTTTATATTAAATTTTACTATGCTGCCGCACCAACTGCGGACCATCAAGACGCCACAAGTTTAAATGCTATGAACATAGCATTCAATGCTATAATTATAGCATTCAATGCTATAATTATAGCATTAAATGCTATGATCGTAGCATTAAATGCTATGTTCATAGCATTTAAACTTGTGGCGTCTTGATGGTCCGCAGTTGGTGCGGCAGCATAGTAAAATTTAATATAAAATTCTCTCCGTGCGCTGATAAATATTGGATTTGAGCACGTCACAATTAAGTGGCGAGCATTGACATTAACATACGTACGATTAATCGCATTGATCAACGGTGTAACAGTTTATTGGCACGATTTTTCGATCTGTTTTTTTCGATTTGCGAAGAGTGGAAAGTAAGACACGATCGAACATTATTTCTTCTATAATACGGCGAAAATTCGTCCATCACGATAAACAGCGAAACAAGAAACTAAAAAGCAATACTAATTCTTCACACATATATGTGCTTATACTAAATCCTTCGCTAAAAAAAATCGTAATAATATTGTTGTTGTAATTTTGATATAATAATATTCTGATATTGCAGGAATAAGTAATACCTAATCTTCCCTATCACGAAGATATTAATAATAAGTTTGATATAATGCGAGCGGCAATAAATTAAGAAAATTAGTAAAATAGCAAGCAATATAACTGAATTCTCTGTGCAATTAAATTAATCCTTCAAGTATTACATGAAAACTGTTACGTTTAACGAGTTGTCGCTCTAGGATTCAATTACAGAGATATGCTTGTCATGGTTAGATAGAATCCTGTTTTTACTCCTAACTGTTATCACTCGAAGGTTTGGTATTTCAACGACTTCATACTTCTGCGTTATCGGTTTCTGAGAAACATCTATAAAATGACGTTTTGATATCAAATATCATAGATAAGTGTCTCATTGACCACTTCATACGTAATCATTTTCAACCGTTTCATCAATAGATTCAGACGACAAAATGTACTCTATTTTCGTGTGACATCTCATGCCGATTGTTAGATCGAGACGCATATATCTAACATTTATACATATAGACATACATACAGCATACAAATCATCAGGTTTCGGTCTTCCGCTGGCGTTAGCTTAAATCGGCGCATCGCGCTGATTCTGCTGTTCCGAGCATCGTTGTTTACGCATAGATGCTCAGCACCGATTTCAAGCTCGGTCAAAGGGGGTCGTCTGTTACCCGGGATAGTATCTCTGTAGCAGTGCGTGTATGTGGCGACCCACGCTGGCGCCGTCGCAGCCACAGCCGCCGTCGCCGTCGCCGCCGCCTTCTGCCTCGCATTCTCGTTTCTATTCTCTCTCTCTCGATCGAGATCGCGATACTATGTACCTTCGGCGTCCAGTAAAAATGCCGGGACTATTATCCGGCATCTGATATCACCGGCATCTAACGTAAACAGCAATAGTCTAGTCCTAGTTGTGAATATGTTAGTGAATTTAAAGTCGACGTTTTTGATATAAAAAGAAGAAAACATCCTTATATTATTATCATAGATTTAATAATTAAATCGTTTCAATCAAATTCGTAACGTTTCGTTAGAATCGCCACTAAACTACACTAAACCTGTTTTAATTCGAGCCAAGCCAAGATATTCGACGTTAAAAATGTCCCAGATGAATGAATATCAGATGTTTGGTATTCAAGTCGCATTTGCTCCGCCCTGCTTCAAGAGAAATAGGATGCAGACGGGAGAGCGTAACGAGAGTGCAGCTAATAAGGGCAATCTTCCCGCATTTGTGTACTCTCTCACCCTATTCCGCGTCTCTATTCATTTACGCGCGGATATCTACTCGCCTAATCCTTATATCGGTATACAAGTCCATTCCAATCATCCCCTGCAGGGCGATTCCCCTTTCGTTCCCCCGTTCCTGATTTACCCAGTCGCGATCTCTCCATTCTGCGGCGTTGGCGCCGCTTATAATGATAATTATCGGTCCCCCACCAAGGGGAGGCGTATCGATCGGCCCGCATTCGAACGATCGACATGATGATTTACGGTGCATTAGAGGTATATTGGTGTTATTCAGCGGAATACTGCTTTAATGGATTTTATCGCGCATCGAGATGTCAAATTGGCATATGTCGATTTTAAAGTCGGCGATCGACGGAACCAATCTGGCGCGCGCTGGTTAGAGATGTAAATGAGTTTAAATTGTGCGGGGATTATGATCTTCTCACAATTTGGAGTCTTATTTTCTAGTTGAAAGCGCTTAGAGTATTTAGAGCGATGACACGAGAATATGCGAAAACGAAAGCTCTTAAGACATCAAATCTAGAACAGATAAATGGGAAAATTATCTATCATAATTATCACAGGCTGAAGTGGGTTAATGTACTTCAGATGTAGAACATTGTTCTGTTTTTAGACCTGCTATTTACAGTTTGCGGTAAATAGGTAAATAGTGACAATTAGTGCGATTTATTTGTTCGAATTTTCCATTCGTTACGGCTTGGTTACGTCAACTATTTCTGTATCAACTTCAGCATGTTGAAGGAATGGGAAACAAACTTAGATTAAACTGGAGATGGAATACTCGTGTCAATTTCTACCAATGTAGATTAACTTTAATCTCGATTTAACTTATTTTTTTAAGTCTTTTTCTAATTATCGGAGTTAGAAGAGGATAAAAAAGTAAGTTAAACTGAGATTAAAGTTATCAGCAATCTAAAGTGATCACGTTCGCTTTGATCTCGTGTCATCCCTCTGTTTAAGTCCGTGAGCGCGCGCTACGGACTACGGGCTAAAATTCACCTTTCATGAAAGCTGAAAGCTCGAACGTACTTTCCACCACGTGTTCGGTCATTTTCCTCTCATGGACCACCGGGTTTACTTCCTTCCTCGATTCACGCACCCTCACGCACAAATATACACTTTTTTCCTTTTTCCCTCGTGTGATACGGATCCACAAAATCTCGGCACGTATAGAACAAAACTCTGGCTGGGTCCTGGTAGTCCCAGCAAAAAAAATAAACTCCGTTTACCGAACGAATGCGATGTTCAGAAGAAGTTCCCTCGCGAGTCTGCGTTCAGGCGATAAACTCGACACGGGACGACAGACGTCCTGTTCCGAACGCAGTCGACAGCGAACTGGCTCGCCTCGTGTACTCTCGACTCCGTTTCATGCTCTTACGTGTGCGAGGGAGGCTCGACTGGTCCGTGCTCCATTCCACCACCACCACCACCACCACCTTTACCGCCACTAGTAGACGTCGTCGCGCTACCATCACCACCACCACCACCACCACTCCGTCACCACTACCACCATCGTCGCACCGTCACACCATCGCTATCAGCACCAGCAACACTAGTAGTACTACTGAACTACTACCGCCTGTATTACTACCACTATATCAGCAACACCGGCGACCTGACGTCGTCGCCGCGGATACGGCCTCCCTCTCTCACCCACAAGCTTTGTCGACTCGAAACGCGGCATACGAGAGTGTCGCGATGGTGGGGGTTCCATCGCGCCGGAAAAGATCCCGTGACAGAGAGCGGCACGGCGTTGGCGTTGGCGCCAGTGATAGTAGTGGTATGTGTCACTCCACTGTGATGCTAGGCGCGTCGCAGCTTATGACAATAACAATAAGAATATTGGTCCGCTATGTTGAATCTCGATGGACGTTAGGTCCGACGCAGTAGCATAACAATAATGAATGGCTTGATGTCTCTCATGCTTGATTCCTAATGACGTTAAGACGTAATGGTTTTGACGATTCTAAATGATTCCTATTGATTCGTGATCAATGATTCTCGATGCGACACTGGTGTCCGATGTTGGCGCCGTTGATTGTGGTGCGATGTCGCCGTCTGCTGGTATTAGTAACCACCGAGATGTTAGACGACGCAGCGCGTTGGCGTCGGTGGTGGCGATGGCCACAGGGGACGAGGGGGAGGGGGAGAAGTGCACGCATTGTTGGCGGCGGGAGTTAGCGGGGGCCGACTGAGCGGCGCCAGCAGGCTGAGAGTTTAGCTCACAGTTTCTCTGTACCACTCGCTTGGTTCTTTCTCTCTCTTTCTCCCTGCGCCTGTTCCCTCGCCTCGTCCTCCTTCCCCCAAGTCTCCACTGCGCTGACCCTACGGGTCTCTCCTCTCTACATTCATCTCTCTTTCGTCGTGCCTTATAGCCGCTCTGCCCACCCACCAGTGGTATAGCGCTCTCGAACGTGCTGCGAGTGTGCGGTTTGCACTCGGGTTTGCATGTGCAATGTGCGTGTGCGGAGATGCCGCGGGCGGCCAAGAATCGCGAGTTTATGGGACTCACTGACCACCGCAGGAGTTTCTTTCCCCGAGTCTCGAGACGGAGGCCGTTTACCGCCGTTGATCTCCCGGAGATTCGACCTCCGAATTTTTGGTTCTTTTACCGCCCCCTCGTTTCCGACCATCCTCGCCCTTTCCCCTCCCTTTCGCAGTGTCCACCGCTATCCACGGCTCACGTGTTCGCCGGACGCAGACCCGGTGCAACGCTCCTGTCCTCCTGAAAGAATATTCTCGTTATGCCAAAATCATGGGAAACACCCGCGGGCGTATTGCGCACGGGCGGGTATTAGGGCCACTTCTTTCCTCGGGATCGTCGTTCCGCCGAATCGTAAATACTTGCGGGCCTGTGCGAACGCAACGACAATCCGTCGCGGTAAAATAATTACAGGACAAAATCGAAGTTTGATGTTAAAGCAGGCTGGGTGTATCAATAAATGAGCAGTTATTAGTAAATAATCATTGAATCTGTATCTATTTAGTTAGAAATTTAGTTAGCGAATCAAGTGTTTTAAACTTTATATAAGACTTATCGATATAAGTAGCAAAGACAATAAGAAGAATAAAAGAAAAAACATATATATATATGTAAAGACAAATTTTGATTTCTATTGCATGTGTGTGTATTAATTAAAAGAATACAAGTAATATATATATATATATATATATATATATAATTTTTTCAATTTTGAATTATTTTCTCAGTTTTCTGAATTATCGTATATTTGTTTTTTAATTGTTACATAATTACGAATTAAAATTATTATTATTGCCCATGTGAGCGTTACATTTTGTTCACATGCAACTGACTTGCATACTGTTTACACACGTACACATTTTTCTTCCATACTTTCGAAACGTGAGACTTTATTTCGCCACAAATGCAATATGCATCCATGTTCGTCATATGTAATTCAGGATTCTACAGGTCAAGCAGCGAGACAATAGTGCCAGTCTTTCCATTATTTTACCGATTTTATGATTCTGGAAATATTTCAGTATATTTCCGTACTTGATACCGTAACCACGTGTTCGTATGGTCACCATCTGCAGACACAGCTGTATGTTCTCCAGAATCTACGAATCCATATGGCCAATCCGCTCGGATTAGCGCATTTTACTTTGTAAGAGACGGATTTACCAGCTTCGTTTAATTCGATCGTTAATTCGTATGTTAAATGAAATCATTAAATCTTCATTTTTCCTTGGCCTATTTAATTTTCAATTTTTCCTATAGTTATAATTTTCGTCGACAAACGAAGACAGAATCTATCTCAACAGAAAAAAATCATTTATGATCTTTTAATTGTATTCTCGTGGAACATATCTATCATAGTGCCTCGAACGTGGTTCGCATATTGCGGGTCGCATTTTCGTGGTTGCAACGAGTCCCGTGTTTCGTCTCGACAGTAGTCGGACTTGTCAAACCAGAAATTGGCCGCGTATCAACAAGCGTAACCGATCAAGGCCGTCCGGAACTTTTTATTTAATCGCGTTATTATTTTCCCACGGCGCACGTAACTGCTTCTTTTTATTCGATTGATCGAATACGCTTAATTGAAAGCTGCAATTTCTTCTCTAGCAAAATACACAATTAACGAGATAAATAATTTGTTCTTTCATGATCTTTCTCTCGTTAATGAAATTTAATCATTTAAGGCCGATTGTTCCAACCTAGGTTGGTAAATTAACTAATAGTTAAATCATAAGTCTATCTTTGTCTAATTTCAAGGGAAAACAAAGACATATCTATGATTTAATTATTAGTTAGCTTGCCAACAGATTGGAACAATCGACCCTTAATGTTATAAGATTTGGGGGGAGAATATTATGGTGAATTTCTAGATATAGTATAAAATATAAAACGTATAAAATATATATGTGTATATATATGAGTGTATGCATTACATATATAATTCCTCAATAGCTTATCAAAGAATAAGATTTCTGGAGATTTTATAAATTATTAGATATTCTGATCATTTTCAGTATTATTATCATTTATCAGTGATCTTCATAATCTTTAATATTCTTGATGCGCTTTCTTGATAGACCATGGCTATTTTAGAAATTAAGGTCATACTTGTATTCAGAAATGCTTGAAGAGAAACAAACAAACTCTGTCACTTATCTATTTATATCTGCTATCTCTCTATCACTATATGAGCGAGAGACAACTCTTAATGTTCGCGGAAAATCTAAAAGAATAAAAATAATCGCAATTTAGAAGAATCTGAAAGACGGTCGCATCTTTATTCAGAATTTGTAGATAATCATCGACAGACGTTCTTTCTTGAAATAGGCGAGTTGACGCATTCTCTTGCGAAATGAACCGCTCGGCTTTAGCATCGTTTTTGTGACGTCGATCTTTTCTTCGCACTAGGGAGCTTTCGGCAGTTTTTTTTAAATTACCACACTTCTGATTGAGTCTACCGATTGGAAAAGTTTCTGGTTCCGTTTCTTTCTGGGTATACCGACAACGTCCGGAAATGGAAATAAAGAAATAAAGAAATACACCTGCGTTCCCTAAAACGATACTTGGGTGATTTTTGGTTGTAATCTTAAGTATGATTTATACCACATTCCTTTCTTTTACTACGTTCTGGAATTGGTCGGAACTTTTAAGTGACGCAGCTACTTTCGAACGATGAATTTTAAGACGTGTGCAGAAATTTTCTTACATTACATAATCCTGACTATGTAATTCCAAGCTCTACATGCAATTAAATTTCGCGAGAAAATCAAATCAATACATATATATATATAAATGTTATAAAATAAGTAAGTATAGGTTTATAAATTTATACCCAAATTACGGTTTTTAATTTAAAGTTAAATATACATACAAAAATATTGTTTTGTTTCTCGCTACTCTATAGGGCATGACTTGCGATTAAATTGCACCGAGAATTTTCAACGAAAACGCTTGTTTTCGCGCTTTTATAAGAACCGCGTAATCTAGTGTGATATTCTCGGGACTTGATTATTTCAATGAAGATTTCTTTCGATAAAGTATGTTAATCGAGATAAAATTCTTCGTGTCACCTGACGGTTAAACGTTTTATCGGGAATCCTATCATTATTGACTTACTTTCGCGAGCTATCGGCGATTAAATTGTATATCTTAAAGTAAGGACGGGTGACCTGATAACGATAAAGACTACACCTAAATATTTTCGCTAACATCGTATATGTTGTAGATTATCTATATTATTGAGCGCCAATTGCATATCACGGTATATATTTTTTAAATTAAAATTTATTTTTAAAAATAAAAAGCTTCAGTAATTTATATGCTGATATCTTAAACAAAGATACATAAGTCGATGAGATAATTTTCTTTTGTTGGTTCATTATTTATATCGAGAAATTGGTTAATCTACCGATCCAACCATTCTTCTTGGGAATTTGCTGCTAATTCCACGATCTTTTCCATAACAAACAAACGGATATTGTCAGATATTTCACTCCTTCGCAGTGTATTTATATATTAGTGTTGTAAAAAGAGCTGCTTTCAATCGTGGCGAATATCAGTCGCGCGCGCGAGAAAAAGAATATTAATGACTGTTATTTTGGCCTGCAATTTCGTGCGCAATTGCACGAGTTCACTCGCAAAACAGACACGCCCGTGCTGCGCTCGGTCGCCTTTCAATTCGCGTCGGATTCAAAAAGCAACCTCAGCACCGGACACGGCCGATCTCTTATTTCCTTTCGCTTATAAACGTGCAAAGGTTGCAAATAAAGAAAAAGGTTGCATAAAAAGAATCTGTAACTCTCAGAAAAGAATAATTTAAGAAATTATATATATATATATATATATAAATTGAATTAAAAATTAAAATTTATTAAAGTTATATATCTAATCTGGAACTGGTTAGCAAGAGCTCTTTATGATATATAGCAATTTTACTAATTATTAACTAACTTTTCATTAACTAATTAATTATTTTATCTTTTTAATAATTCTTGTTGAGCTATTTATAATTTATAACAGTGTAACTAATTATTAATTTATTGATTGTTTATAAACAAATTTATTATTTTATTTTATTTTTTCTAATAATTCTTGTTATTGATTGAACTTGAAACGGACGGTGATCGCGCGTATCGACTTTAATATATTTGTAAGATTCAAATGACCATCCTAATCAGTACTAGATTATCGTGTGATAATTATCGTACCACTGTGGAAGATAACAGCAACAGCTTTTTGTGCTCCCGCAATCTCGGTACCGCGAGCATGTTTGTAATAATAGTAACGAAGAACGCTTCACTCGGGGACGGAAGTCAGACGACAGCTGGTGATTGCGGGGGAGGATGCGGGGGCGGAGGAGAGGAGGAGACTACGAAGATGGTCGCGTTAAAGGCGGTGTACTAACTCGGGGAATGTCATGTAATTTACGTTAACAGTCAACACACGAGCGCACGGCGGGAGGTGGCCTTTATCTTTCGCCGCGACACGTCACTTTTGATGCGTCGAACATGATACGGTATATTAATCCCACATCCCACATATTTGTCCCAGAGGGAGAATCTGTAATATTTTTTATCAGTCAATATTGCGTTTTTTAAGCTCATGTTCTACGTGAAAGTTAGTTTGTTTTGCTGCGATAAACAAATACTTTATTTAATAAATACGTACGCGTATCGATAAAAATTTCAATATGTAAAATGTTTGATAAAATACGTAAATAAAAATAATACGTAATATTCGACATGAAAGGATGAATATTTATACCGCGGATTTGAGTTTATTCTTGCAGAATAAACCACCCTCGCCACGTAAAACATTTCCATATTAATGATCGATAATATTCGAATAATGGGAGGAAAACGCTGTCTCTGAAAATGTCGTATCGAGTGACACGAAATCCTCGTCAGATAGGACGTGTTTCCATCGGAAAGCCATGCCGCGCCGCGCCGCCGCGCCGTACAGTGGGGCGAATCTATAAAAAACCGGATATTGGACGAAAAAATGAAAAACGTATAATTCAAATTTTGACGAGATTTTATGTTAATATATATCCTAAACTATAAATAAATGTGCTTATAATTGATTTTATCCCTTGTTCTTTCCTCAAAATGATCTGATAAAGTATGACATTTTCGTGAATACTGAAATTCTAGTAATTCGATAGGTTACTTTCTAAAGTCTCCGCCGAAAGCATAACTGCGAATATGAGTTAAATGCCTATCAGAACTTATTTATTAGGGTTCAAAAAACACATTTATTTTAGTTTTATGTCATTCGAGTACTATTATATATTAATAAATATACACGACATATTCGACTATTAAAAAGTTCTTACTTCAATATTCAAACAGGAAGAAAGTTTGTGGATTAGAATGGATTAAGGTTTGCTCTGCGCCATTTGATAGGGCAAAGTATCTAGTTTCTGGACATATATGATTATTCATCCTCCTTCGTCCCCCTTTTTGAGATAATTGACCTCAAAGTTCACTCGACATGGTCGAACGTCGTCCATGAATAGCTCAATGGACGACGTTCGATCATGTCGAGTGAATATGGATGTCTATTTTCTCATAAAAGAAAGACGAAGGGGGATATATAATTTGTTTAAATATTGCTATTTTGTAATGATTAATTACATCCATATTTTATAACAATTAATTATGTCAATTAATATAATAGCGATGAGTCGAGGCTCTATTGGAAATCCAATCGTAGGGAAAGCGGGCTAATTAAGAGCCGTTCGCTGTTGACAATGCGAAAGTTGTGTTAAAAATATTATTAAAAATATTGTTTATTAAAAATATTGTTCGAACGTTTCGGTTCTTATTCGGACCATCTTCAGCATCTAATAAAGATCATGAGATATAAATGTACATGAATTTGCAAAATTATTTTGTTATTTTTATAAAAAACACTTTGCAAGTAATCGCTAGCGGTAATAGGATTAACGTGTTGGAATTCGAATCCTATGCTTTTAGAACTGCCGAATTATTTGTATCATTATACCCATGGTACTACATGCCAGTCTCAGTCCACAAATTATTGATTCATGGCAGTGATATTATAAAAAATGCTATCGTACCAATAGGACAATTATCTGATTATCTTATAAGATGCTCAGGAAGCAAACCATAAATATTTTAGAAAATGTAGAGAAAATCATTCGCGAAAAATGTCGCGAATACAAAATAATGAAGATATTTTTAATAATTTGATAATTGCTTCAGATCCAATAATATCTAATTCGCGAAAAATTATGGGACATAAAAAGAAAGAATTAACTGAAGATGCAAAATGTCTATTATATTTCAGCGATAATGATGTAGATTATGATGATTAAGTTCAAGAAATAGATGTGAGAAGCAAGAAAAACAGTTCCTTTTCTATTATAAAACTCACAAAAATTAAACATCCCGAGGTTTAAGACTATCATTGAAAATCAAATTAACTTTATTTTTTAACCGACTTTAAAAAATGGAGGTTCTATATTCGGCGTGTATGTATGTATGTCTACGATTTTCTTTAAAACTACTGGACGGATTTAAATGCGGTTTTCACTGTCCTATAGAGCAATTCTCCAGGAAGGTTTTAGTACATAAAATATCGCGCTAGAACATCAGGGTACGGAGCAGTAAGGAAATATGCGATAATAATTATTCATATTAATTTAATGAAGCACTAAAAAAGTATAAAATAAAAAATTTTTTTAAAAATAAAACCGACTTAAAAAAAAACTCTAAAAAGTATTTAAAAAATTAAAAAATCATCTATGCGCTTTATGAAAAATTGTTAATTAAATAATTTTGATTTCATACACTAAATGGATAATAATCGTACATTATTTATGTCAAATTTCAAGTCATTTCATTGAAAAATGTAGAAGTTATAAGCAAATGACCGAAAAATGAGGCGTTCGCCCCACTGTGCGCTGCCGCTCGTCGATCTTGGCGGACGACTCCGCGATTCGCGCGGGATCGATTTTCGCAGAATTAGCGTCGGTCTCGCTCTTATCGCGCGAGTTCCTTTTTTATACGAGTGCGCGCGCGCGATAAAAGCTTACATCGCCGTACGCCGCGAGCCGCGTGACGCGTGACGCGTTAAACGCATCCGATACGCATTACGCGATAACCGACGTACAGCCGAACCGCGTATCAGATCGGAATACGAGTGCTCGCGTACTCGCGTACAAGTGCACGCACGCGAGACGGATAACGATCTTCGACATCGTCATCGTCACTCGCGGGTATCGCTTAACCCGTCCTTAGACCGAGAATGATCGGGTTCGGTCTTTAGGGGGGAATGTTATCGTTTTATGACTGTTTGCGTTTATTATCGCTATTGCAGTCCGTGAAGAGGATGTTTTGATCTTCCATGATAAACACTGAACAACAATATTTTATATAAAATTATTATTTTGTATCTATATAGATAATTTTTTATTATATTATATGTACTGAAGATATTGCAATAGCTCTGAGAAAAATATTGTAAAAATTATTTATAATTGTTTACTATATTATATTGCAAAGTTTTATATCTACAATTATTTTCTAAAGTTATTTATAACGTAAGAAAGATTCCAGTTGTAGGTAAACAATTCTTTAAGGTTTCTCTTCTCTTTCGATTCTAACGCATCTGTTCATTAGATAGAGAACATCACGGTTACGCGAAAAATGTATTGAAGCAAGAAACCCACGAGTTTCTTGAAGAGACTTCGGTTGATCTAGCTGTTAAAGTTTCAACCGCTTATAGAGACTGCAAGACAAAATTGTCGTCTTTGCTTTCTCTCTGACGAGTCTTTTTCTGTAAGAGGAAAAAATACAGTTCGAGAACAGGGGGTTTGTTTTAAGGGGTTTTCCCTTTCCCATATGACGATGAGTGGCGCGACGAAATGAAAGAAATCACTGTTAACGGACGCACAAGACGCCCGTTGCGCCTGCTCGTGTCGTTTTTAGAGTTGTGTGCTTGCACTCGATACTTCACAACTTGACTCTGTCCCATTATCCCCGTTCTCGCTTCTCTTTCTCAGGCCTCAACAAACATGCTGATCATTTCTCGAGAAAGACTCGAACGAGGACTTGAGAATTTTATATATATAGGAATTAGCCCGATAGTTTAGAATCTGTCACATATTTTGCTTTAATATTCCTAATGATAGGATCTAGATAAAAATTTGTTTAAGATAATCAATCTCTTCTTTAATATTCACGTTGCGAGATAAATTATGAATTATTTGGAAAATTTTAAGCAACGTTCGTAAATCCTTTGTATCGCTATTTTTTAAAAACTAGTTTTATTATAATACTAAAAACCTATAATTGATTATTATAGAATTAAATATTTCTGAACTATTTTAGATTTTTATTTTTTAGAAAAAATAGAGAAAGAATAACACATATATGTATGTGTGCGTGTAAAATATTGATATATAAATATAAAAGTAAAGGCTCGCAGGATTAAAAATCAATTAACAACGAAGGGGCATCGAGCCGTAACTATAGGTGTTAATGTTAATGTATTTATTATAATTTAAATAACAAACGTTTCGGTCACATATAGGACCATCCTCAGTGTCGTACAATTAACGCAATTTGTTAAAAACGGATTAACATTAAAAAATTAAAACTTAAACTAAGCGCAAACGTTCGTTGGATTCGGGGTACGTCATGCTGTAATTGTAATACATACATAAAAGTTCGTTTCGTTCGTCGTGAGGTAATTTGTCGAGTCAGCATTATCGGTGATGTGTTCTCTTACAATGATATGCGCGAAAATACTCGGCGGAGAGAGAACGGAACCGTATATATAGACAAAAGGAAAGGAAAGGAAGGGGAAACAGGGAAGGGGAAATACACTGGAGGGAAGGAAGTATAAGAGAAAAGCTAGAGGGAGGAAACAGATTCAGGACCGAGAGATAACTCTCCGAAAGAGATTCTGTGTCGTATAATGAATACATTAACATTAACACCTAGTTACGGCTCGATGCCCCTTCGTTGTTAATTGATATATAAATACTTAGTATTTCTCTAAAAGAGACGCATCTCTAAATTTCGTGAAAAACATTGCGTAAAATTTTACTTCAGAGAATTTTCACTTCATTTTCACTTACAGAGGCGAGAACTGCCAAACTAATTGAGAAAGTTACCAACGATAACCAGAACAAGTAATTGTTCCCTGACAAATGCTCGGACAGAACACACAGGACAATTGGAGCGTGTCACATGTGAAAAGCTTTGGCTTATCGATTTTCCAGATTTAACAAACCAAGACAGCACATGTGACACATCCGCTAATATTTAACGCGTTATCTCTTACGCATTCGCGCTTATCTCGTCAGTTCATTGATTCGTGTTTCGTGAATATCGTATAGTTCTCGATATTATCCCGTTGAAACTAATATAGATGAAAAATATATAAAAAACAATATATAATCTATTTATTGTAACATGATATAAGTTAAAAATCTCGTGATACATTTACGTTCTATTATATTAAAAATTTTATTTACCTTACGCTAATATAAGTATTTTATCACATATTTAATATGGCGACATTGTAGTTCTTCGATTACTTCGATTAATATTACATATAATCCTGACGATTTCAAGACAAAGATTATTAAGTCTAATTATATTATTATATCATACTGCTCGAATATTACAATATAAGTAATAATATAACTAAAAGACTTAAGAAATCTTTTTTAAACCTAATCTATAATATAATATTTATTTCTTCGACGATATCCTCGATAATTAGGAGACCACCGATCGGATAGCAGTACCGATACTAATTGACCGTGGCAATTTTTCGATAATAGGGGTCGTACATGACCTACCTACAAGCCAATCGACCAATCGACTCGGCGTGACAGAGGGTCGTTAGCGCGTCATCGTGTGCCGCGGAAGTCCAGCCCCGGCCCGACCCCATATAGAGTCACGTCGCGGTGCCTTATGGCGTGGCCGACAGCCGCAGCGGGGTGTCGTTCTATATTTACGGTGACGGTAACGTAACGATGCGTGTATGCATGCGTGCGTGCGTGCGTTCACCCCGCGAAAGTAATCGTGGCGCGAGCGCGACACACGCTTCCTGCATTTGCCTACTCGGTTATCGTCGCTGCCTTTTGGAACAGCCCCATATCGCTTGTTTATACGGGGTCCGGCATCCCTGCTACTTCCGGAGATCGAGGTCTATTGATAAATCTTACGGGGCGATCGGGAGTCAATTTCCTCAGGAGAAATTTCAAGGAAGGAATTCCAAGCTGTTGAATACGATTTTTTAATCTTCGACATCAAATGTTCTGGTAACTCTGAAATATATATAGTTAAATATTCTGGTAAAGTAAAGTCCACTTAAAATAGAGCAGTAGACAAGAAAAATATTATTCTTATTTGTCTCAGTAGTTTTTTTTAAATCTCTAATCATATATTTCCTTGATAATTTTTATTGCAAAAATTTTAAAAAGATTTGCTTCATTAATTTTTCCAAGTTTCGAGTGGTATTAAACTCGTCGAATATGCGTCATGCGAGAGCTTGTTTCGCAAGAAACGCGTCGAGAGTCCCCAGGTGCAATCAGACGCGCGTTCGCGTCGGCACAGCGAAATTGCATGTCAGCCGCCAATACAATTAGGCCGGCTTAATAAGATCCGATTTCGCAGGCGCGATTAGACGGGGCGGCAGCCTTTTCTCGGCGGACTGTGAATGACAGTTGGTGCAATAATGCGTGGGCTCGGCCGGGCCCGCGGGGGAATCTCCGCGACGCGCCGCGTAGGTTACACACCGGGCACATCACGCGCGCGGTATCTACGAAACATATGCACCGATAGGGGTGCGTCGGGGAAGCCATCGGGGAAACAAGGCGCGCACGCAGCCCCGATGCATGTCGGCCAGATGTTCCCCTAAAAGGGCCAAGGAAATTCCCAAGGGTTCCCGAGGCCGTCCTCGCCTCGTGGACCATTTGCACACGCCTTGAGCGTATCATGCGAAGTTCTGTCCCTTTCCATTAATCAGCCTCGAGTACTCTAAGTGTTTACATTGCACTAATAAGGAACTCAAGATATTGGACCTTTCTTTCTAGGTATTTTCCGCAGAAACGAATTTAAGTGCACTATCAGGATAATTCTTTATTAAAAAACTTGAACAAAGAAAAAGAAGCAATAGACAAATGACTACAATAGTTATTGATTACACGCAAAATCAAATTTGTTTGTAATTTGGGAGAAAATAAAAAATATTATGTAAAAAATATTATATTGAATGTATAATATTGCATTTTGTGAACAATTAATATTTATTTATGTTTATATTAATGCATATCAATTCAGTTTATATGAAGCCGCATTTACATACTAACTTTCACGGAGAATACAAAATTTGGTCGCGAGCGGCATACATAATAAACTGTCATTATCACTAATATAAAACATTTTCATCGACACAGGCAGAAATGTTTAGAGGAGCGAAATTCCTGCGATTTGAAAATCGTCTTGAAGTAAAGACTTGACTTACATATTTTGGGACGGGCGTGAGTTTTTCGAAGAATAGGAAAATTCTCGCTCGAGATGCCTTTCTACACTGCGCCACTTCAGAGCCAGATATATCCCGGTGCCACAAGGCATAAGCCCTATCGCGTTGACATTCCGTGGCTGTCTGAGTCTAAGGTGACCGCCCGCTGGGGCACTCAAATTCTATTATCCCGCCCGTCCGCCGCCACCCTCTGCGCCATTCTCAACGCGATCCTGGCGTCGTCCTGCAATCGACCGACGGGCCAGGACGACCCTCCTGCGAGTGGCACGTGAAGGATACGGCATGCTAATCCGGCGGGACCTCGAGGGTAACCAGATGGCAGGTCCTCGACTAATCCCGCGCCACCTGACAAGCAGCTTCAGTCAGATTCGTTCTTTCCCGTTTCTTCGCTTGCGGTTCTCCGGCGAGATAAACAAAGAGAGAAAAGGATCTCGACGCCTATTCATTATATGAAGCCTCTCTCGAGCGGCGATCAGATTTATTATTTTCCATGAACTGACACGTTCAAGCAAATTATTTCCAAATTGAAAGTGCTTTATTACATCTTCTCGAGCGTTTCGGTTTAAATGATTATCCTACTGTGCTATCGAGATAGTTGTTGTGTTAAGTTATATCGCTATATTTTTTGTAAGATAAAATTGTTTAATGATAAATGTGTAAAGGCTTGGCCGATGACTAATGCCAATCTGATCTTATCTGATAGTGTAAAATACGCACGCAGACATCTTCCGCTTATTTGTTTAGTCAGGTTACCAAAATTACGCGATGACGAATTCGTCTGATCTCGCAATGCCATTCCACTGTGTTTCGCGTCTTCAATGTGTCGCGATCCGTCTGGTAGCTGGTTGCTATGGCCAAAGTACACCTGCTCGCTGCTCTCATCTGCCCGCACGTTACCTTAATAAATTTTGTCGCTTACCCGCAGACCCGGAGAAACGACTGTAATCTCTTAGTGGCTCTTGTACCATTGGCATTTTAACGTATTTCTCGAAGGCATCGTGCTACGTGTCTCCCTATAATTCGCTGAGAATCATATATTTTAATATCGTTTGCACGTGTGTATTGTATGTGTGTGGGTGTGTGTAGTAAATTCGTGTTTACTCAAGTTTATTAATTTGTAAGATATATATACAGGAGTTCCACAGTCCACCAATCTATGTTTAGCGACAAATCTGAAACCGGCTCGTCTTTAATTAAAATTCCAAATTAAAAAAACATTCCAGCAAACTAACAGTAACAATATTATAATTTCCTATTCAACAATGTAACTGTTATTTGCAACATATTGAGTGGGAAATTATAATATTGATGTAATGTTACTGTTAGTTGAAATTTTTCCAAACTTATATTCTTTTTTTCTATTTCTCTGTGCAAATTATCTGCCAGAGTTTCGTAATATTTATCTGGACAAGAACGACCTTGCAGCCTGTCGTATTTTATATATCGAATAGCTCAATAGTTACTTGCGCGCCGAGTTGTCCGCCGCAGAACGAGAACGTATCGTCGCTCGTATCGGTATTATTGTCGCGCGCGTTTCCGATGCGACTGGCAAGAGCGATGCGCATATGTGTCGCCGGAAAAACGCGGAAAGGACGAACGCGGGCAGTGCACACAGGCGTGTGTGCACACCGCGCGCGCCGTGTGTAGTTTATAATCTCTAAATATTTGATGGTCGGACCGCGCCGCGCGCGCGTCGCGCGCGCGATAGCGTCGGCGAATGGTGGCCGCATCTGCGCCAGTGTCAGCTTCAATTATTAAAGCTCCGCCATATGTCCTCTCCCGGGTATCTAATCCGTCCTACCCAACCCCTCTTGCCACGCCGCCTGCGTGACCCCCTTCTTCGCGATTCTCGCGAGAACCCGTGTGGAAATTCGAAGGAGTGCCGGCACTCCTGCGACACACGGCGCAATTTCGAAAGTACCCCGCTGCGGAATTAGACGTTGCTTAAGCAACTAGTGTATATTACAGTTATTACCATACCTGCTGTGAACTATAAATACAAAAGAATTTATTTGTCAATAAAAAATAAAAATTAATTTAACCCGAATAAGAAACGTTTATTACTTCGCCTGAGGTAATATTTTTCGCAATAAATTAAATTATTTAAATAGGATGCTTAGATATAAGCGTCAAACTTACATCAATTATTTAGAAGGACCAAAATTCATGGTTGAAAAGCGTCTTGATGATAACTGACCAAAACCAATGGCCGTATTGTCATAACGATTATAATGATAGCCAGTAGGGTCGATTAAAGTCTTTACTGCTAATTAATAGCGTTTTTCACTGGCAGAGCTGGTGCGCATTCAGTGCACATTAAAGCCGTCGTACACAAACCAACGTAAACTGTATTTAATATAAACGGGTTAAATCATGAAATCCTCAATATTCTTTATTGCACTATTTGGTAAAATATGTACTGGGTATTTTATCAGTCGAAATATTTGCATTTTACTTTAAATATTAGAGATTAAATATTAAATCAGTGTGCAACGGCTTTACTGTGCACTGAGTGCGCACCAGTTCTGCCAGTGAAAAACGCTATAAAATTCTCCATTATGCATGGACGATTGTACTATCGCAAACATTGACATTGGCCGATTGTACTATCGCAAATATTTAATTTAACCCTTGCGTTCGTCCAAAAAAAAAAAACGATCTCGTTTATTTAAAATTCCAACTGGGTATTAATATTTTCTGGGTAAATTGTTCTTACGCCGAATCGCCAGCCATTCATTTCGTCACGTTTTCGTTCGGAATAATAGGGGAAGATTACACAGCTCGGGTCGGGATCTCTTTATTATGCTCATTTGATCGAGGGCGTGACGCGATTGGCGCGATACACGCGTACGCGCGCCAGTTGGAAATTCATGGTGTGTACACGAAATTTCGTAAATCAAGAGCGGGCGAGGGGTCGCGCGACAGCTCGCGTGACAGTGGATACGCTTTAGCCGGCGCGGGCGGCGGGATCCCGACTGTATCGCTGTACCGCTGTACGGTGTGTAATTATGATCGGATTTGATGGATAGATGAACGGATGCGGCCGGTCGGATCGGATGGTGTTCACATACCCGGCTACGTACGCGGTCGTCGTTTAATTCGGGTAACGCGATATCCGCGCGCGCGATAGGATCGTGCGATTGCGACGAGGAGATGGGAATCGCGCAACGCGAGACCGCACCACCACCATTCGTTATCTGCGATCTGAATTCCGCTGCGTGCATCGGCTGCGAGCCGCTCGCGCGCCGATATTGCGACGAACGACGAGCGGCGCCGGCCTCCGGTAATGTTTACCGCGCGTTTTGCGACGAGGTCGCGGTGCGAAATGAAAATGTAGTCAACTGACAAGTTAATTTAATGTCGACAATGTCTTAATTTCATAATACATGCACATGTAGGATGCGTTCCATTTTACGCTTGATGCGTATAATGCGTGTGAAACGGAACGCACCCTATATAAACTCCATAAAAATTAATTTGTATATTTTCCGCACAAATTACATGTTTTAATTTCTCTGATTTGTTTTTTTTTATTGACAGTTATTTTAAGTCTTAAATTTTCGTTGAAATAATTTTTAAACTGCTTTAAAAACGAGACGTTCTTTTTTACTGTTCGCTCTTTTGATCTTTTCAATTCTGTTTACATTAGGTAATTTCATAGGTATCGATTTCTTGAACATCGCTAATGTCTTTAGTTTTTTAATATTTAAATTTTTCGCGTGACATATGAAACTTTTCGAAATTAAGATAAAGACCTAAACAACTTCTGTATATTTCTTCTGTTTTCCTAAGTAGGTATAATGTTGTGGTCAATTTATTTCCAGTTCCAAATTTTCTTGGTTCTGCTAATAGTTCTCTGCGTGACAGAGGACCTTTCGAAGTACAAATAACCGAAAGGTAACTTTTTACTTCTTTCCAAAATTACTTTCCTAAAAATATCGACTACTCTATT
The DNA here is from genome assembly GCF_030848795.1 of Temnothorax nylanderi. Lineage (NCBI taxonomy): Eukaryota > Metazoa > Arthropoda > Insecta > Hymenoptera > Formicidae > Temnothorax > Temnothorax nylanderi. Next base: position 92,290 of record NW_027249180.1, on the reverse strand, counting down.
TGAGGAAGGAAACTTGGTTTCGAAATGAGCAGTCATTATTATCGATTTGACCCGCAGAAAAGGGCACAACAGAAACGTGCAACCACGAGAGAGCTCTAGTTTTTCCCCCCTTTCCCACTTGCCTCCTTCGCCCTTGATAGCTCACGATGTCGCCATTAGCTCGCCGCATGTCGCGGGAGACACGTGCTGTTTCAATTACAGCGCTGTAAGGGCGGGATTTGTCGAGAGAGTAACAGGGAGAACGAGTTTCAACCCTCTTTTTCAGCCGGGTACGATGACACGTGGTGACCTCGCTGAAATAAGTAAAGAAGAGGGCTGCCTCGCGAACTTGTTTGCGCTTACTTGAGCCTGAAGGATCAACGGTCGAACTTATTTTTACGCTACAATCACTTTAATGGACGTGACGTCAGCTGGTGTAGATTTTTAGCTTTCAACTCGAAGCATCCAAAGGATATACTCGTGCATTATCTCATTTTACGAGTTTTTTATTACATTAATGGAACAGATACGTGCTGCAACAATTCTCTTTGTTTCTTTCGGCTTACCTGGGATCTGAATCCTTAGCTCTTGGAAATCGTAATTAAATTTACTTTGATTAAATTTACTGTGAATATATGTAACTAGCGTAAATCCTAACTGTTGGAAATTGTAATCTAATTTACTGGCGCATCGAAAATAGTCGCCTGTTTTTTTCGTCCATGCTGATCGTAGACCACCCGAGGACCGGTAAAAGGTTCGGGAAATAACTTCGGTACTCGTCGAGCGGCGATTAATCGGAAGAAGTCTCATCCGTATGCGCCGCGCGCGCGGCCGATGGTGCATCGCACACGCACGCGAGAGACATCAAATTTACCTCCGGAGCCAGCAACGGCGCGGCGGTTGTTTGCAATCACGTACAAACGTCGGGACGCCCATTGACGATGGTCGTCATTGTCAACGCGCGGCGCGATGACATTCCCCTTTGTTTACGCTATCCGTCGCACGAACGACAAATCACCGTGAATACTAACGCGATCGCGCTTCGCGTCGGCTGGTTTCGCGTCGGCATGCACGCGGTGTCCGAAAAGTATTGTATTGCGAATCCCGTCCGCGCGAATACTATGTATAATACTATGTATAATGGAACGCGCGGGGCAAAATAATAGTGCTGATTATTTCATGATTCACGAATTAAACCTCGAAATTAAATCTTAGGCTTGCAGAAAGATCATTCTTGGTTCGATTACAAATTGTGTGCTGTGATAGAATTTTGATTCGAGGATTATTTAATATAAAAATATAATAAATGTAAAGTGTAAGAAGTGAATTAAATTCTCTCGAGATTGCGAATAGAGAACTACGTTTCTCAATCACAAATAATTTTAAGAGAATTTGAGAGAAATTTCAGTAAATTATAATTATATGAGATTTTAATGTACAAAGTTAAAAATCGAACAAGATGATATTTGATCGAATTTTTTAAAGAGATAATCAACAACCCGTGTACGTACAACGCGTGTTTGACGACGTAAATCATGCTACCGTACATCATCGAATACAAATGCATGCGCGCACATTTCCGCCGCGGAGCGTGTAATAAATTCCGGGGCATAAAGAGCCAGGTCACTTTCGACCTTTCTTGCTCGCGAACATGTGTTCGACATGTCCAAGAGTGATGTTACGCATAAAAACTATGCGGACTTTTGTAATATACCTACGCAACGTATATTATTATATATGGGTCGCAAAGCCCGTGAAATATAGACGAAGAAGGGATCGCCATGTGCAAAACAGCAATGCATGTGGAATAGTGAACCATCCGCAAATGTACATATTATAAGCTTCAACAGTTTTGAGAATACTTCAAAAGTAAACTATTTTAAAATATTTTACGTCGGAGTAGCAAGTAAATATATTTTTTTGATAAGTTAAATAAAATAAATAAATACGTTTATTGACTCCCCTCAGGGTTGTAAGGCGTTTTGTAGGGGGACGTTCCCAACCCTTTCTTCAATTCTCATCCAATACTACCCTTCTCCTCTCACTTAACCCTTTGGACCAACGGCTTAACGTCTCTTTCCGAAAGACGGTTTTTTTGATAAGTTAATAACAGTAATAAGATGAAAAGTAGACATTTTTAAATGGAGTTGATTATACATTTCTCTTACATCCTAATTGATGCATCCTACAAAGCAGACTCTCATAAATTGATATGTGTTATAAATCTAAGAATTACATACACATTTTACATACACCCATATACATACACATATACAGAAGCGATTAAACCGCTTTTCCTATATCACACTTGGATCTCCGTCGTCGGCTTTTCTGTTATTTGTCTTTGATTTACGTCATTTACGTAACGCCCAAATAGTTGGTCGTCATAAATGAGCGAGACGTCCCGATTCTTGGCTCACCAGCGAGACTGGAAACACGTGTCGTCGAGCACTCGACACAGGGCAATTAAGGGTAAACTCTCTCATCCAGGTTTTCCTCAGTCGGTTAGACGACCGTCGTTTCGTTGACGATTGCCTTCACCACGCCCAAAACAGACGATGTCCTTGCGGAAAAAAGTGGTCGAGTTTCACCGATGTGCAGAGTTTCCCCGATGTGCAGATAGGAAATCACCGGTGGACCATCCAGTTGCCAGACGTGGCTGCGCTGAAATGTGTTGTTGGTCACCATATGCGGGGGATGTTTTGAAAAAGAATAAGTTCTACCCATGCATCTGGCTATTTCTGATTTATAACCGAGGCTTTCCAGGATGCACGGAAAAAACTTGTAATTATAGAATACACGAGTAAACCCGAAAACTGGGAAACGGATGCAATTTTGGATCGCCCCGCACGAACAAATTCATCTTGATTTTCATCATTAAAAATATCTTAAATCTGAGATAATTAAATTCGAGATTGTTTTATATATTAAGTATCTGCGTATCTATACGAGCCTTCAATTAAAATCGCGTTCAGAAAAAAATTAGACCACCCTGTGTACGCGATCCAGTCGAGTCGATTGAGTTGCCCGAATTTAACTTTAAATTAAGATTCGGGATACACGCTGCTACTCTCAGTAAGAAAGTAGTTAAAGCAACAAGCAAAAGTTCAAATGCCAATTATACGTAATTAATCGGTTCTCGGGGTTCCGGTGCGGCGTGGCGCGGCGCGGCGCATCTCGCAAGGGTTAATCAAGTGCCGGCGAATTAAAGCAGTAAGTTTCGGCCAATCCAATCATTCCGGTCGATGGCTTCTTCCATTCGGAGGCAGGTGGTGCAATTTGACTCAGAATCACCGAATTCGTTGTTTCCTCGCAAAAGTGACGCGAATAAGAGAATGGAACGTGTATGGGTATCACTGTGTATGTGCGGTTGTGTGTATGCGTGTCATCGAAGCGTCCGAATTATCTGTCGAAGATCGCATGGCTCGTCCCATCTGTCGCTCTATCGAACGTGTTGGAGATGTCAGATGTATTTTTTTTTATTCGATCGATGAGTAATTGGTGAGATCGAGCGAATATATAATAAATTCGCGCCGAATCTGAATACTGCCGGCCAAACTTTTTCAAACGATTAGCTGTCCTCAGTTCGTTTTCCTCTTAATCCTTCAATAATACTGGCTAGGTTTACACCCTGAATTTAGGCCGCGGCCTATACCTCAAATTCGACCTAAATTATTTAGGCCGCCTGCTGTAAACATTTGATAGGCGGCCGAAACTAGCTTCAGGTCAGACTTTAGGTTGAATTTGAGGTATAGGCCGCGGCCTAAATGTCCCGGTGTACCCGTGCCCATTAACTGAAATGATTACACGTACAATTTTAGCGCTGTATATATGTTACTTTAATAATCCGATATATAATCAATGATATGTAATATTAATATTTTATATATAACATTTAATTAAATCTTTTCTATGTATATAGAAAATTTAATTAATATTATTTATTATTATCTCATATACTACTTTAATTCGGTATCGACAGCAAACGATCTCGTCGGACATTCTAATTCACGAAGACACTATCGCGAGAAATTCGAGTCGATGCGGGTGTTCTATGTCACTTATAGGTGCGAGTTTCCACGGGACGTCGCGACATCGGTAGCTAAGGACCTCGCTAAGGACCACTGGGATGGCGGGACACGCTACACGAATCGTATTTTCCCGTCTAATTAGCGCCGCCTGCCGTCGCCGTTCGTTGCGGTCGCAGGTGCTCGGGCTTTTATTTGCTCGCCAGAAAGTAGCAACAGCTGAAACCGCGCACCGCGGCGCATATATGACCAAGGGTGCATGTGTGTGTGAGGGGGAGGGAGGAGGCAACCTATGCGTGTATATACGCTCGATATATACCACCGTGTCCGTACATCGTGGTTCTAACGCCGCCTGTAAATTGTCGACGCGATTGCTGGAAACCGCACTCTCCAGACCGCGTTTACCACTCGCGAGGAGCGAGTCCTTCTTCCTCGACCCTCTTTTAGGATTTCCGAAATCGCGGTTTAGTCGGCGCACCTGTGCGATCGATTCCCTTCCTAGGCTCGCGCGCCTCTGAACAGAAGCAGGCGAGATTTCAGGAAGGACGAGAGAGAATGGGAGACAAACGCGTGAACGTGCGAACGATCGGGGGATGTGTGTGGTTAGAGGTTTCTCTTTATCTCGTCTTATCTGCCGATATATATTCACGGACGCGCGCGCGCGCGCGCGATCTTATCTCCTAAGTCCTAAGATAAAATATATCCAAATAAATTGAAAATTTACTAAAATGAAACGCTATTTGGGCGTTTTTTGAAACTGATTTGAAATTGAAACTGATAATTTTGAAGTGCAGGTACATCGCTGTATCTTTAGTTCTCAAGATGCAACGGTGTTCAAATAATTACATTACGATTACTTTGAATCGATTTCAGAATGCCCTTTTTTGGATCTCTTTCGAGGGAATCTAATTTTGTTTAATCTTAACAAAACACGCGATATCCCCAGTTTACCCACGCTGTGGAATTCCATTCCTCCGGATTACCCTTCGGTCGTGTTCCGATCCGACGTCTCACTCGGCTCCCGCGGCGAGAAGGCATTCCGGTAGCGGGAACGTTTCCGCTCGCCCTATTGGAATTCGAAGACGCGCGCAACACGCATCTTGCGGGGTGTGTGGGATCGGTTTAGCCGACGCGACGGCGCGAGCTAGCATTAAAAGTTTATACTAGTAATTTGTATCCCTTCGGGGCTGACTCTCTCCGTCGAAGGAGAGAAGCCTCCGAAGTCTCTCACGCTGGCTGCAGTTACGTGATAATGAACCAGTGGAATCTTCCTGCTGCCTCCTTTCCCGTCTTGCTACGCGACTTGATCGTGATCCATCGACCTTTCCTAGCGCACGCTGTTCCGGCCGACATGCATTATCGAACAAATTCGGCAATACTCCCGGAAGAGTATGTCGAGATTGAAAGTACCTATTTAGCAAGCCTGCTGTAAACTGATCTGGAAATAAAATTTAATTATTTTGTTCTGTCTTTTTAAAACTACATGATTAATGAATTATATATTTTCTTTGAAAATAATATTTGATATTTTTTAATGAATTTTTAATAACAGTACTACGATTACAAATTTATACCTTGATCAAATATATATATATACTTATTAGATATCGTATGATTCGTGGATTCAGGACTTCGCGATAATTTCAAATGCCCTCGATTTCAACGAAGTCCTAATTTGGAGCTTGGCCGCTAAAATATTCGACATTGAGAATTCATCATTCGATCGAGTCCGTCGCCGGGGAAAAATCGTTTTCGAATTCGCCGGGGGAGAGCGCACCTTGAAATTTTATGCAAATCCGACGATGCATCCCGTAGCTTTAATGCCTGTAATCGTTGTGCATTTAATCAATATAAAAAGGTAGAATGAGACGCGGTAGCCCAGCTCTCGTCGAAAATTCGGAGCCGTTCGGCCAGTGGCCGTCGAGCCACATGAGTGCACACACGGTGGCAGTGGCATTTGCACCTAACACACTCACGTCAAGGAGAACCGGATCGTCCGGCTTGAGGAGTGGTCCTTTTCGTGCAGTGTCAAGGTGCTGCCCGTGAGACTATCTCAAGATTAAAGTCCAGGATCACGGGCGGATCCCGGTACCCCGTAGTTATGCCGGTTAATCCTTCAAAGATCGACTTTTTTTCCGCTGTGTCAAACTTATGCAAGGGCACGCATTAATCGCTTCACGATGTATTTTAGATAAATATGGAAATTTCAATGTTACCGAAATTTATTCAGCTATGCAATAAATATAATTTGTTAAATAAATCGAGGAGAAGCAAGTTGAAATTTTTTAAACTTTGATTTTCAGGATAATATCTGACAGTCGTGCGTAAACGGAAAGTAATAAAATATATTGTAATTTAGTGTGAAGAGAGAAGCATCATTCTCTAGACTCTAGAGTCTAGAGGATTCTTCTTATCTTTATAACTCACATTCTTCTTTATAGTCTCGAAAGAGTTAAATCGATCGTAGATCTTACTTCCGACGTTACCGATGGGAATTCGATTCCGAGAACCTGACTTTCCGAAAATTTTAATAGACCCGGGGTTTCACCCGTGGGAAAAATACACACGTTCGCCCACGAGTGTTGTAAAAGTGCGTTCTCTAACTAGCATTATGTCGCGATGTGTTTGCCTATGTGAAAGTACACAAAGATGGACCAGGATGACCCTTAAGTGGATATCCCTAACATCCTTGTGCCCGATACGACAAGTAGAATGTTCCGCTATTCCTACATGTTATTATAGAAAGATAAATTTCTATAATTTAATTCTAATTAAAAGGCTACTCATTTTATTATTGATAATTAACTTATCATATATCTTATGCTAATCATGATTATATTAATATTATAATCATTTCAATCGCTCACGTATGCAGGATGCCGATTTTTTCGATAGATAACCGACAGCAAGAAACGAGTTATACATTTTTTGTTTTTCATCGAATTATCGGCTGTTTACAGTATTTACGGCGTGATACTGTCTGTCCTTTATATCTTTATTTACTCACGCTTGCAATGAACCGAGAGGCGGCTTAAGCGTTATCCATCGACGCGATATCATTCGAACAGCACGGTCATTCGCGTACGCAAAGATCCGATTTTTTTGACAAGTAACTGACAGTAAAGGACGACTTATGCTCTCCTTTTTACGGCTATACATATAGGTGTGACGGCGCAACCTTCCTTTCTCTCTGCCACCTACGCGCTCTTGCCTTAAACGATTAACAAGGACACGAGAGATTGACGCACAGAAAGCAAATCAAAATATTTTTAAGTATTTTTCGCTATTCCTTCATTACGTACAAGTCATTAATTTCTCATTAAAAAATATACATTGCCAAAAAGTTTAGGGGGTAGTCAATAGCGAATTGGAGCAAAAATAAAATGGTACTTTGGACGATTGTCTCACCAAGAGGAATTCGTAGCGATCGACTCTCCACGATCTAAGATTCGTCCTGCCCCTCCCAGGTAAAAGGCGATGAGAAAAAAGCAAGCAAAAGGTGGCAGGATTGTCCGATGAGGGACCTGGCGCCTACACGGTGCCTGGCACACCTGTGCCTGCCCGTCTTTCCCTCCCTCTCCCACCTCTCGCTCCTATTATTTCCCTTTTCCTTACCCCGACCCCAGGCGCGGGGTTCTATACCACGTCTTCTCTATTCTCTCTGTCTCTGCGCCGCGCTATATCGAGTCTTCTCTACACGGTGCCAAGGAATCACACATGCAAACTTCAACATTGCAAAGCGAGAAAGAGAGTTGGATACGAATCTGAAGAAATCTTTTATCTTTAATTTAGAAGACAATGAGTTGAAACAAGTTCCTCCATTGAATAGATAGATTAATTTCAAGTTAGCTTTATTTAAAGATTTTTAAAGCAAGCTTTAGCCATCAAGAGATAACTGATCATTAGAAATTAAAAAGATGTTTAAAAAAATATACAGCCAGTTGAACTACATTTTCTCGATAAAATTATCGACTTCGAATCAGTTGAAAAGTCTAGATGATGTTCGTCTGTGTAGTTTTACGACACCCGATATAAGCACCATCTCCGTCTTTATATCTTTCCGGTAGATTTCAGAGCGGATCCAGCTTCTATCTTCTCGATCTACTTCATCGGTGGGCCGGCGCAAAAGCCATTTCTTCGTCTGTAGGGCTTTAGCCACCTGAAACGCTTCACGTCTTTCAAGTTTCGAACATTACGTGACCGTTTCTTTATCATCTTGTCGAAAGAGAGAGAATGCCAATTTGACATGTCTACGTGACGAGGTTTGGATTTCGTCGGCTTTCGATCGCTCGCTTCTTTCCTTTTCGTGTAAATCGATTTTACAATCGAATCCGTCGACCAAATATGAGATTATCGTCTTTCACCGTGAAAGAATCAGTATTCTGTCCGCATTTCTTGGTTTTAAATATTGTTAATGGAGTGCCAGAATATTGTGATAAATTGCTTGATGCATTCACGTTTGTACCCTGTGTGTGTGTTTTCAAGATATTTATTTAAAAAAATAAGATAAGGGAAACTCTATCAAAAAAATTTGTTTTTTTTTTAAATATTGTATTATAGATTTTTTGAATTATTTGAAGTCATATGTGAGCCCATCTTTTGCTGAAATATATGATATAAATCTAAATATATATCTATTATACAAAATATATACTTGGAGTTTTTAAACATATACACTTTAATATATTTAATATATTTAATATATTTTATTTGACTCCAACAATATTCTTTGAAGTAATTAAGTAATAAAAAGAGTGCTATTCGAAAAATTGTTAAAGCACGTTGCTTATTAGAGAAAATATCGGTTGCGTTGCTTAAATCCAAAATAGAAGAGATGAAAAGAGAAAAAGGTTCTCGTAGGTAGGTGGTATCGTCGAGAAAGGTCGGAGCAACCGTTGGCGCATCAACAGGTGGGTATCGGGTGGCGGAATGAGAGTCGAATCGAAGCAAGGTGAGGCAAGGCGGGGCATGGGCATGCACGCACTCACACAGCCGCGTCTGAAATGGCTTTTCTCCGAGCGCGGCTGGAGCGATCGTATTTCATCTCTCGTACATACGCGGTACCGCTTATTTCTCACGTTCTTAAAGCCCCGGCCATCCGGCTTCCTGACTTACGGACCTCGATGAGGCGCGTCGCGAATAGCAACGCTCGACTGCGATATCGATACTTTTGCTTGTGTAGATCCTTATTAATGCAGTTTTAATATTTTGGAATAATTCTAAAGAATTTATTTTTTAGGAGAATGTACGTATTAACTATTTATAGAGTAAAGTATCATCTGCATTAATTTATCATGAAAAATGTCTTTTTTTTTTTTAAATAAAATTTACGTAATTTAATCGTAGAATAGATTTAGATTGCAGAGTGGAGGACAATTTATCACAAAAATCGTCATTGAAATAAATTCTTCAGTTTGACAGTAAGGCTGAAAGGGCGAAGTAGTTTCTGTATATAAGTATATACAATTTATTGACGTCATCGGACGCATGAAGATAATTTATTTAATCTTCTTCTGAGTAGTTTTTTTTATCGAGTAACCGTATCCATCCACGACGCGACGACGTCGTCGCGATTGATAAATGTCTCACGGACGGCTCGAACTGTTCTTCTCGAGAGGTCTCGATTGCGAGAAGTATATCATGCCGTTCGGCCCATTTGGCAGGATGATTACACGAGGCGGAAGAGGAGAGAAGTAGCACCTCGAGGAGAAGTCTACCACGCATCGGCTACCTCGATACGCGTTTCCGCGAAGCCGTAAATCAGCGGCGCTGCGATTACGCACTCGTGGCCGCGTAATTTATCTTTAAGAAGGCCGCCATCAAATGAAGGAAGAAAGGGACTGAGTGGAGGAGAGAGAGAGAGAGAGAGAGAGAGAGAGAGAGAGAGAGAGAGAGAGAGAGAGAGAGAGAGAGAGAGAGAGAGAGAGAGAGAGAGAGAGAGAATGAGACAAAGAGAGAAAGAGAGGAGGAGGCGGAGAGAGTGGAAAACGTCTCTCCGGTGATGGTGGGACCTCTTTCGACCCGGTTCGTTCGACGCGAGTGTTACAGGTGCGCCGGAGCCTGGGAGTTGGGACCGGATCACTCGTTAAACACGCCACGACGCACCTGCCGCGGCATCATTCATTGCCTTTATTTCCCTCTGCTCTCCTCTTCCTCTCCCCCCTCTGTCTTCCCGTCGCTCTTCTTCGTCGGGTCCTGGGTTCTCGATCCCGTTTCCTCTCCTTCGTTCATCCCTTTTCTCGCTTCTCGCTTGCGGAGAACCCTCAGCGACGCGTTCCATACGTGCCATCATCTTTCTCGTCCCTTCTTCTGCTTGCTCTCTTCTGTTACCCGCTATAGAAATTCATCCGTGTATCCCTTCTCCACGTCTACGCGGAGTTAGTCTCGGCACACCCTTTGGATTGGATTTATTATGCGCTATTTTTGGAATAAGGGGAAATTTCTTTGGCACGAAATGGAGAAGATTTGATGATTAGTTCCTTCCTACACACATCAGAAACGGTGTGTATTTTAATAACGATGTTTTCAAATCATTTAGTGTCGATTTTTCCCTAGAGAAAGTTTGACAAAAACGACTGTCTGATGTGATTTACTAATTTTTGAGAAGATCAAATATTCTATAAATCAAGCTTTGAAAGTACCGTTAAAATGTACTTCAAACTGATTGAGAAAAAAATAGTCTTTACGTAATGTTTGCTTTGCGTAAATGTTCCCTGAAATGAAGCGGAGCACTTTGTTCCGTATGTCACACTTATAAATTTTCTTTTAACGCTTAATATTCTTGAGTATTATACTCATACCTTTGTCACGGAAGCAACAAATATAACAAGTGTAAACAAAGATTTTTATGGCTAATCAAGCTAAGGAATATCGATTCCTAATCACCAATGCGTAATGGCGTCCAATCGCGCGACAAAGAGAGAATCGATAAGACGGAATAAAAGTCTTTTCATTTTTTCTCTTTTACAAAGCACAAAATTTAATTTTCATTTTTTGCTATATGAAAGAAGATTGTGATTAGAGACTTTTCTTGACATTGTCCTTTCTCGATATAGAGAATGTTCTATCAGTTTTACAGAAATACCTAAAAGCTTTGCTGGCGGCTTAAGATTTCAGATTGAAAAATACTTTAATTTATGACCGATATTATCTGTCGCGCCTACGCAGCTAGAAAACTGCGCAGTTATGCTCGGAATGCAAAAGTCTGGAATTTTTTGACATTTTTCTAGTGGAAAGAACTTTCAGTCTCAAGAGGGAATTACGTTATGCATACAATAAACTCTATCTTTCTCGAGAAAAAATTTTGAAAGGGCTTTTAACAGTCGGATTAGTTGCGCCTCGAGTGGCCTGCCGTGGCAAGCCGAACAGGTGCCATCGGTGATCGGTTCTAGGTAGGTATCAGTTACAAAACGCAGCAAGGGTCCCGCCATCCCCGAAAGTTAGTGGCGTCGACTGACGCCATTGTGCATTTAAAGGAATTTATACTATCGCTGCGCCACATTTCGATAGGACGTTCCGGAGAATTTTGACTAGATAGCTGGATACTCGTTGCGCAAGGAGCCTCTTCCTTGACCGAGGCATTTATCTGATTTATGTTAGGTTTATGTAAAGAGAATAGCCTTCGAGACAGGTGCTGAGTCCATACGGCTTTTTGAAAAATATACATAATCTCGTCGACAGTTAGAAATAGATAAATATTTCATAGGTCTTTTGAAATTTTCAGATGATATTGAGAAAGTGAATAATTAATATGTTTCTTTTATAATTTTGTTAGATTTGGATTAATTTAGCATGAATAATAATCATAATTATCGAGGGCAAATTGAATTCTTGAATATGAAAATTATGCTGCCACTCAGTGGCATATTTCCAGTAAAAAGTATTTTTTTTTACATGTGCAAATTTATAACAATATTTGAGGATCTAATTTCAATATTTACTATCTTTTTTCTCTCTTTTTTAAAAGTCTTCCTGCTTTGGTTTTTATGTTGAAACGCACGCTTAATATTAGAACAATCAGCGTTGTTTTGATAGAGTAGACATCCTATATACAGAACTTCGAAATTAAAATAAATTGGCATATATTATCATTTTTTTATCTCGACAAAAGTCAACATAAATTCCAACAAAAACACCTCAATTTAATTGAAATCCGTCGTTTTGACGGAATTGATTGCTTTAGTGTAAATCTCTTTATTGTAATAAAGAGAAATTAAATATTCAAATACCGATCAATTGAATATCTTGTCAACGAAATGTTGTATGTTCTTCTAAAATTGTTGAGTATAAGTTAAAATTATAAGCCATTATAACCCAATATTTTACAAGATAGACGAGACAAAGACGAGCCCAAATAGGGCTGAACCGCAAGGGCTTCAGGTATCGCGGGTAAAAAGTCCGCACGAGGACGACCTCGGTCGGGATCTTAGCCGTTAATATCGCATCACTCATTTTCTCATTCTCTTCCAACCGGAGAAAGAGAAGAAGGGACTCGGTGGGTGTGTTGTAGGCAAGTAGACACAGGTGTTAAGAGAACTCGAGAGAGAGAAAACTGGGTCCGCGTCGACTCGGTGACCCAGGTGGCACGGCCGTTGTGTATCGATGTCACCGGTATTCCAAATATACTTTTCTGCCTCGCTGTTATAAATTGTAAGCAATAGTCTCAGGTTACACTGCACTGGCGCGAGAACGGGCCACGGGATTTTTACCTGCGTTTCCCTCGACCCGCCTAATTAGCGGTACCTTCGTGCAGTCGCTACGTTTCTCCTGGATCCACAACAAACGCGCATACGGAGAGATTAGTTAGGCGTGTTTCTAACTTTCTTGGCTTTCTTTGCAAAATATGTATACATATATATACAGAGACAGATCTCTCACGGAACGATTTTATCGCGTAATACATGAGATTCGCGTCTTACGGGACCGAGACTCGAGCGATTCCAGAAAACGTGGGCCTATAGTAAACGGGAATATAAAATGAGGAAAAGGGGAAACCCGATACTCGCGCGCGATGGCACGCGTCTCGTTCCGCATAGAGAGAACGGGTCGTATGCATAATCCGCGAAGATCGCTCTCCTACGCCGGGAACACAAAGTGCCGCGGCAGCCTCGTTCTACAAATCATAATGCGCGTATATCTCTCGACGAGTGCGCGCCTCCGCCATCATTAGTTCCTCGTGGTTGTGGGGAGTTGAGCTTGTCTTTGGCGACTGTTTATGCGCGCCGAGGAATTACCCGGGAACGTAATAATATTACAGGCACTTGCTCGACCGTTCGTCTTTCCTCGCCGGGCGTCATTATCCCTAATGGAATCGCGCCGTTTGAATCGTTAGTCGTTATTATGATTACGTTATTATCGGCTTTTCGAATCAAGTCGGCTGTTTTAAGGTTGACGACCGATTCTCTTTGTTTCTTCGGCCTAATTGCAACCGTTCTCCCGCGGTCCACTGGGTTAAGTTGCCCGCTGATCCACCGAAAGATAGAAGTTCGGTCCTTCCGCGGCCGGTAGGTCCTCCGCGTTTGTAGCGAGAAAACCTCGCGCAAACAAGATAATCTCGGCGCGGCGCTCCCATTGAATCGTTCCTGGAAGCGGGACCGACGGCGAGGACACCGGTGAGAGGAAAGAGCCGCCAGGTACACGCACTTAGAAAGCGGGAAAAAAAATGAGACTTTGCGAAGGCGTTTATCGTCGTCATATAAACACGACGACCAATGCTACCGGATGCCTGGCAGCCATTCGGACGGTCGGTTCTGCGCGCCTCGAGCTGATCTTCCATATCGCGCCTTGAAAAGAATCGCCGATTCGACAACGGTAAAGAATAAAGATAAAGCGAAATTCAATTTGACCTGTAAACTCACAAAACAGAATAAAAATTTTCTTCTTTGACATCACAGCTTGAATTTCACGTTAAACGGATGAGTTAAATTTCAAAATTTAGAGATTTTTTATTGATGAGTTTATTAGATTAATCGTTAAATGTCTTTGTCTTGCTTGTTACTCGGCACTTTGGATCTGAACGAAATGAAATGCGGAAGCACGATTTCTTTTTAGTCCCTCAAGGACTCGCCAGCTTCTCCATCGAGCGTGATAATCGATAATCGAGTTATCTCCCACACGGCTCATTGCCCTAATGGCCCTGTTTTCTCGTTAGCGTGCGGAGATCAGCGGTTATCTTCGTCGGCGGCATGCGATCTCGATCTCTGCCTTCGAAACGGGCTCGTAGCCGGCGGCCCGATCGATTCCGGGAAGGATATCTCGTAAATGTTAATTTACGGGTCCGACATCCCGACGAGAGGCGACAGATACCTCGCGTCCCGATACCTTCTCGCCGATACCTACGCGCGAAACGTAGTTATCGCGAGCGTGATTCACGCGTCATTGAGGAACGAGACGTTTATGGAGCATTCGTGTGTGTTCGATTCGAGCGGAATGGTCCCTCATCGATGTTCTCAACATCAGCCGGAGATCGTTCGGCGCAGATGCGGAAAATGCGCGGCAGATGCGCCTTCTACGAGATATATGTGATCTCATAATCTCTTCATTCAAGCCGGCAAACCGCTCTTGCGAAATCGCCCGCCGATTGTATGAATCGACGCGAATTGCCGATTCTCCTTGGAACGAGAACAACGTCAGCCAGCGACTCATTGTCAGATGAGATAAAAGGATGAATGTCTCGTATCTCAGCGAGATGTTTTGCTCCTTCGAACTTTGTCAAACCGTTCGTTCATGTGACTCAGCCTTGGAAATTGCATCCAATGGTATTTAAATGGCTTGTTATCACGTGATAAAAATTTTAATGACTTGTCATCAGTGGTTAATATTTAAATGGCTTCACGAAAACAATCACGATTCGATTTTGTTGCTATTTGATATTTTGCGATTAAAAAGATGAGATTCGGGACTTTTACTCTTATTGTTATTATTGTTATAGCAAGTTTTAGGTGGAACGTCAAAATAGTAGAAAGGTGTCATTTACAGTTGATACGTATGTAAATTAGAAATAAAGAAATCAACTTTCGTAAAAAAATTCTCCGATTTTTTGTTAAAAAAAAAACAACTAGGTTTGCACGATATCGATATATGGCTGAGATTGCGATCCTAGCCAAGTGAGACGCTTCACAGAGCGAAGACCAGTAACGACCAAACGGATTGGTCATTACTACGTGCAAACGAGCGTGCCAGGTGCAAATGTGTAAATCGTAAAATTTCACAAGACTCGTGTATCGGTAGCAAAATAATAATTCACGCGTTTCACGCGCGCGTTAATACTGTCGCCAGGCCCGAGCTGTTATTTTCATCGCGCCACGGCCAGATGTGAACGTTAAACGCGGTGACTAATGCAATTTCATGCTTTCTGGCAATCGGTATCCTTTGAGTCGTTACACTGCATTATACTGGGTGTCCCAGAAATGTCGTCACATTTTTTGTGGATGCGCCGCTGCGATAAAAAAATTAAATTAATTACACGAACACCTAAATCCTGCGATGTATAGTTGCCACTCTAATTATTCGTGTCATCTTTTCAAACGATCAGATATTTAAAAAAAATGGAGATGGCGCACGCGAGATCTCCCGTCGTGTAATAGCCTCCGCAAAATGTGGCGAACCGTTGGAGTTTTTCGGGACTCCCCAAGCACACGTTTTTAGGGTCAGGATAATTTTTTACCGGTTGCCCGTTCCGCCGGCGTCGCTACCGATGTCGGCACCAACGACCGGTCGCGCATAAACTCGCCGTTATTGTTGCGGCTATAGAAACACGATACGCGGTTCCAATGTCTCTTCGCGCGAAAGGCAGACCTCTCGGCTGCGAGAACGATAAAAAAGGATACGGGAGTGGGAGCGAGATGGAACGGGAGAGCGAGGGAGCGAGAGAAAGGTCGATGCTGCGATGGCGACGGTTGCGGGAACGGGTCGCGCGGGGAAACCGCGCGACCGCCGGCCGGCGTAAAGATTACGAGGCGAGACATCTGGCGCCACGCACACACGCGCGCACGTACGTGCCATGTGTTTTATGCCGAGACTGCCGTGAGCTCTCGCGGAGATCGCGGCTCGGGGGATCGAGTCGCTCGCTCGCCCACACTGGCCACACTCTTTACAGCCCGGTAGCCCGGACGAGGCGCGAGGCGCGAGCCGCCGTGTAGATCCGCTCACTCGAAGGCGAACGGCACTCGCCCTCGCGAATGTTTTACGGCCCGCCGTATATGCAGGCGCGAACAATAGCAGCGTGTATACGAGCGGAATACATGAAACAAGCCTGAACATCCATTCCATGTGTAACCAGTGAGAGAGAGTAGGCTTGCCATGGCAGGTTGATAGGGAAATTATTAAAATGAAATGACAGGATGTACTGCAGAAAATATGAAGTAGAAAATATATTAAAAATAGAATTAGAATTAGAATAGAACTAGAATTAAAAAATATAGAATAGAATATATTTTATTATAAAGTATTATTAAATATGAGAAGTATTCTCTTTGCAAAAATATTAGACGAGGCAGATACTAAAATCATGTAGTTCCATGACAATCCTTTTTTTTGTCTTTTTTTCTGGCGGTTTCCACATATAATACATTCCTGTTTGATGTCGAGAGCGCCGCGTCAGTTGTCGGGACATTTGTCAGGAACTCAAAGCTGGCATCTTCGCCGAACGCCTCGAGATGCTCTAATTATACATCCACAACGCTAGAAACTCGGGACCATTTCTATTCCACCCGCGGAACACCTGCACGCATTCGTCTGGTCGCGTGGTCATGCGCGAAGTGTCACACAGCCACAACGACGACGACTATACGACGCGTCGCCGCGACTTACAAAACAAGGACGTCGGATCGCGACGACGCCACGGCGCCGACGTCCAGCTGGCATCCCTGTCACCCTCTTGACACGTGCCGCAGCCGCGTCGCCGCGAATTCCGCGCTATCTCGATCGCGCCGGTCCGCCGCGATGTCGTTTTCTCTGGCGCGGTGAAAGGCGAACGCATCCGTCTCGAGTTACGCGCAACACCCTTTATCAAAGGGCGTCGATTCGCGATTTTGTTAACTCAGGGAAATTAACACCAGCGACGTTTAATTATTCATCTAATATTTCATGAGGAAGAAGCTACTTCCAAATTGGTAAAACAGTTCACAAGCGATAGAACTAGTGATTCTATCAGATTTTATACAAAATTACGCACACTGCGTTTATAGAATCTTTAATTCCTTTCACCTTCCTTTCAGTTTGGACATGTATGTTTCATCATGTCGATTGTTTTTATTACAATAAAATGTGTCCCACATAATGCGCTGTATTAGAATTAAGAACATGGAAGCTACCCAAGAATGGAAGTGAAAGATTAACAAATGGCACCATTTATATATATCGCTTCGAGCACTATTCTCGAGGCAAGTGTGCTCGCCCGCCGCGTTGTTATTTCGCGCCAGCTGACCGCGAGGCATCCCAGAATCCGTCGGTCGGTCCAGCGGCTGCGGGGCCGCGGGTGGGTATTTTCAATCTGGCTTGTCGTCCCCACGAGTCTTTTCTCCCGCGCGTATTCGTCTCCCTCGAAACGTTCTAATTCCGTAGACACGTGCCCGGATGGAAACAGATGTACCCGCCTCCTCCTCCGTGCCCTCCACCATCCCTTTCCACCCCCCGCCTGCCCTCCGCGTGTCTCCTGTCGTATAAATATATTCGGTAGGCTTGAGTCGTTGAGTCGTGACCGGGTATGTCGGCCCTCACCAGTGCCGTACTCACAGAGGGACGTGCTGATATAGAGTTACCGGCGCCACACTGGCCGGACATTCGCGGTATTCGCCGTCCGGGTGACACTGTCCGGGTGTAAGCAGCGAATCCGACGCCGCGGATATTTTCTTCCCAGTCAGCGGGACATCTGCGCGAAAACAACAACAATGGCTCGGGGGATAAAATATGGATCGATGCTCGCGACGTCGAATTAATTTTAACCGCGGGCCAATAGGGCGCCATTAGCCGCGATCTATCTTGCGTCACGTGCAGACGGAGTTTTATAATAGAGAATTATATAACGGAAAGAGAGAAAGAAAGAGAGATTGTATACATTTTATGTCCCATCCCTAGATCTTTTCTCGGTTGAGAATAAATCTGCGCTTAAAAATGAAACTGGGATATCGAAATATTTTAATCCCACTGCTATTTCGCTCATCTCTCAGCTTATTTATGCAAAGTTTTCATTATTAAGAGCCTTACATTAGCACGAAAATCACGTTGTTCGCGATTAGTACTGTTTGCGATTGATTGGGACACGGGGACTTAATTATTCGCGAACCGCATCTTCTCCTTTAGAGATCTCGTTCGCAAACGGAGACGGGCGCCTCGCTATTAAGAAGTCCGAACAGAGCGAGGCGTTCCCCGAAACACGGGCGCGGAGATCTCTGCGGGAATGCGGGGGTTGGCAGATAGATAAGTAGATGGTTAGATAGCTGGTGGTGTAGGTAGGTAGGTAGGTAGGCGGATAGTCCCGGTGTAACCGCGCTGGCGTATGCGCTCGTGTTGCATTATTATGCATCGCATGCGAGCCGCAGCGCACGTTTGTCGGGTCGGTCCGAGGCGGATCGGAGAACAGAATGAATCCTAGGAACACGGACTTACCCAGAAGGGAGGAAGTACAGCATCGGCGACATCCTCGTCCTTCTCCCGTGCGCTTCACTCTTTCTCTCTTCCGGTCTTCCCTTTTTCCGCGCGATCGAACGTTCTCCGTCTCGTCGACGTTGACGCCGCGTGCGACGACCCGATTCCTCGAAAGAGATGATCACTCGCCAGGCGACACCTGTCCCCGCGGAACTCGGTCGTATCTTAATTTGATGTATCTCCATTCGCGCGCGCGCGCGAGGGCAGTTCTTTTTTTTCCCGAGAGCGAGGGTGAGAAAGCGTCGCGTGGGCGTACGCCTCCTTTTCCTCCTTCCCTCGCGTCCTCGTATCGAATGAGTCATCGACACGAGTTCGCGATCGCTCGCTTGCTCGCTCACACGACTTGCTTTATTATTCATGAGAGCCGGTAGCGCGAAACCCGGAATACGCGCGCGAGTCGTATGCCACGTGCTGTCGAAACTGTCGATGAAGTCGAAGAAACACGGTTTCTATCGAAGCGGAGATTGTGATGTGACAAAAACATTTAAACTCGATCTTTAAGTTTGGATAAGATATGAAAAACATTTTATTATTATTACTTGTATATCCATTAAAAATCAAACAGTGATAATAAAAGCCGTGTGTGGGGGTGACACGTTAAGGGGGAACATATGAGTAGACCGCAAGAAAAAAAGGTGAAATTCGGGAATTTTTATCTTGGAAACTATTAATTCGATTCGATCCGGGTTTTTTTTATTTAAAAGTACCTACATTGAGGCACGTTCACAAATTTTTTTAAGGGAATTTTTTTTACTCAACTAGTTTTTTTTTATCAGACTATAAAGGTCGAAAATTTGGGTCGAAAAATGAATCTTGAGTTCAAACAGTCGACGTTTCGGTAACAAATTTTTTTTTTATGAAATCTGCCGATGGAAATTGCTTTATGTATTGCTATTTAAGAATCCGTTTGAATTTTACGTTTCAGATCAACCGACTGCGCGAAATCTTACCCACCGTGAACCGTGTCCGCGAGGAACACAATTTACGCCGGCCACGAGAACAGCGCTCCGAGGGAATAAATTCCCTTAAAAAAATTTGTGAACGTGTCTCAATGTAGGTACTTTTAAATAAAAAAAACCCGGATCGAATCGAATTAATAGTTTCCAAGATAAAAATTCCCGAATTTCACCTTTTTTTCTTGCGGTCTACTCATATGTTCCCCCTTAATAATAATTACCTAATTAGATAATAATTAATATAATAAAGAGCAATTCGCTGATAATTCGTAAAGCAATAGAGAAAGTATATTTTTAAAAATCAATTTATTTCTTAAGTAGTAAAGTGACGTTGAAAGATGACATAATGACATCTATTTAACCAAACAAGATATTCGTTTGCCAAATAGGTATCCCTTCTCAAATACCTACATATCCATTTTAAGTTGCGATTGTGTTACGAGGAAGGAAAGAGAGAGAATAGCGAAGTAGATACGAAATTAGAGACACGTCTCATATTATAATAAGCTGCGGAATCCCGGTGGCTACGATGACACGCGCGAACAATCACGTGGACGTAATTTTATGGTCTCTTACTATCTTCGCTTACGCGTCGCGCGGAACACAAGTTCGTATGCACACACGGGAGTTGTTAGAGTGTGCGCGCGCGTGGATGTGTGCCTAACGCAGAAACGTGCGTGTGCAAAAGGGCGACGCCGAGAAATGCGCGTGTGGCGCCAATGGCGGTGAATGCAACGCGATTCGAGCGGAGCCGGCTCCGGAATGCAGTTCCGAGCCAAACTCAGAGGTAGCCTCTCGTCTCTCGGCTACTGTGCGCAGAAACAAGAACGAGGGGTAGAGGGAGGAAGGAAGGATCGGTGAGGAACGGGCCCCGTCGTAACCCTTCCCCCCCCCTCCCTCCCTCTGGGGCCCTTTATCATCGCGGATGCGAAACGAGATGTCGAAGCGCGCCGCGTCGGAGATACGGTCCACCTTCCAGCCGGTCGATATGGGATACAAAACATATAATCCTTTATTTTTTAGTATCTGGGTGATACAGGTGGTCAGGACGTAAAATGCATTTAGATACGTAAAAATGTATCTATATATATAGGATACAAAGAAAAATCACTACAGTTAAATGCTTTATGTTGTTAGCCACGGCAGCTTATTTTTATCTCACACAGAGATGTACTTACGGACTCTCACGAGCCTTTTTGCTCGATATTGCCTCTCGGATAAGAACAGACTCGGAAATGAACTAACGCAGATGCCAAAAGTAAATAACCGACAAAAGGATGTTTCTGTTTAGACGTAAAATTTTGTTAATTGCCAATGCTTTTCATTTGACATTATAAATATGTATATATAAAAAAAATCGATACGAAAAAAATCACTCTCTTACAATGGCGAAGATCCAACAGAAATTGATTGACATCTGATTTTAACAATTTGATCTTAATAATTGAAGCAATAATTAAAATCGTTGCTTTGCTGTTATAAATAATGAACACTTAAGATATGCATATTCCGAAAACTGTTTCTCGCTTAGGAGATATGAACTATAATTTACCGGCCGCAAGCTGACGATCGTACATTAATCTTATCGCTTCTTAGCGCGTAGAAATAATCTTGAAATTCTCCCCGCGATTTGATTAACAAGTAAGTAGCGTTGATACAAAAAACGAGGGAGCGAGAGAGGCGCCGACGAGTCTTTCCACCGGCGGCGCGGCAGATCAACTTTTTGCGGCGCGCAGGTAGAGGCGTTCCTGCGGCGTGTCTCCTCTCTGCGCTCGATGCGCTCGATGTCATGACGCTGCTCGGAATGACGTGGCGTAGTCTCGGGAGCTGCGCGGCAAAACCCCGCGAGAAAGAAGGAGCCGTTAACTCGAGCCGAGAAAGAGCCAGCCGGGTTCGGGTTCACGAGGAACACGAGCCGCGCGCTTTAATTACTTCTTTCGCACGACGTCGTTAATGATACCGCGATTATGATTCGGCTTTTATGGCCATTGAGAGACACTCTTTCTCTCCTTTGCTTTCTCTCTTTCATTTCTCGGAATGAACCACGGCATGGGAAAGAGAAGCTCTCTTTTTCTCATCTTCTCGTCTTCCTTTCGCTTTCCTTGTCGTCCAGTTTCTAATCTTATCTTAGAAATGGGATTCGCAGAAAGAAATTGATATTTTCTGCGATTTGAGGTAGTTAACATTTGCAAATGCGGCCTTCTATGAGCTTATAAATCCATTGATGATCGATGAGGCGAGATCCGCCTTGGACAGTTTAGAACGAGCCTTGAAATGATGGATGACCGAATTTTCAAAATAATCCACTTAGTACAATCAACTCTCAAATATTATACATTCACGTGTTAATGGAAGAGTGAAAAAAATGTACACATTATTGTGGTAACATGATTTTTGGAGTCATTGAACTTTTCCTTCCGAAATTAGAAACAAACATGCTTAAGCGTATGTGCATATATGTTTAGGCTTTAAAAAGCGAGCATCGACCCAGTGCGAAAGAGTTGCTAATAACAGTTTGCGCCATATTGTATTATGTAGTAAAACAAATAAATTTGTGATAACGGTCAACTTCGATTATTCTCGATTTTGATTATTTTCATTCTTAAATAAATTCGACAATATTAATAAAAATTTATATATAGAAAACGTGAAAGCTAATTCAGAATCTAATTTTTGCACACTGATACTTTTTGCAAAAAACAGATGACCGAAGAGTCCGATCAAAAATATTTTATTTCTATTTCTAATCCATGTAAAAAAATGCATCGTGTTAAACGAACGCAGAAGCGATCTAATTAGAAGCTGGACCGTTACTCCACGATCGTTCCGGCCGTCCTTTCTGTTTATGTGGATTTATGGTACTTACGCTCCAGAACGACCGACAGAATGACGCGGGCGGCTCCGGCGGCGGCTCGTTCGTTTGCGTAATGCGAAACGGTGATCGACTAGTAGCCTCTCGGTTTGCACGCCATATGGTGTCAGCCAGGCAGCGAATCACGGTCTCCATGCCTCGTCGGCCGCAAACGAGATGCCCTTTTTGCGTCGGATTCCTTTTTTCCATCTGTCCCTCTCGCGCTGTTCTTCCGCGCTGACTGGAAGAAGGGTGAGAAACTCGAGAGCGAACTTTCGGTGGCGCGATTGCGCTTCGCTTCTAATTATCGAATATTCGCCGCACAATTATTTAGTACAGGAATGCAAATCTATAAACAAACATTTCGCTATTAAGAGAGTACTTTAGTTTTGTGCGTATTAATTTAATTTAAAACTCAATTTAATAATTATTTGATAAATAAAACAAATTTCATTAATAAATATTTAAGTAGATTTAAATGAATTTTGATATCCCATGCTCAAATTAGTAACACTAATTTTTATTCGGCGAAAGACGCTACTTAGGTTTCTTATGTGAAACGCCATATGGTGTTATAACGCCGAGAGGGAGATAGGAGGCAGGAATTCAATCAGCCATTTCGCAGATTAGAAATTTCAATCTTACGAAATGAATTCTCATAATTCTCCCCTCTTAATTCATCTATTTCTTGCGAAGTAAGAGCTCCGCGACGCTAATCGCCGCACACGCGGAAAGGACTTTGATTATCGACCCGCGGGGCGTGTAATTGGTCGGGAAGATCGTTAGTGCTTGTACGAGAGACTCGAGACCGGCAATTTCTTTCGCGATCGCCCGTGAATTATTGCGCCTTCGCTTCGTAGAGTCCCGCGTCGTGGCCGTCTTAATACGGCGAGGTTGTAGAATCACGCCTGACCGGCGGAGAGGGACGTTTCCGGTGTTTAGGAGGATCATTCTGGCCCCGGTAATCACCACCTGCCACCGCTAATTGCCAGCATTTGGACCGCCCCGAATGTCCGATGTGTTTCGACGATAATATTTGTCCGACACCAGCTTGCGCGTAGTTTTCCGCGCCGATTGTTCACTGAATGCTCACCTGTGATCTCCGTGCTGTTAAGCGTACAGCGCGACAGTTTAATTTGTCTAGCGGGATCCGTTGATCTCTCAAAGAAAGAATGAGGCAGCTTTGTGTCATGAGAGTAATTTATCAGTTAATGCTTTTTTAATTTCTCGGAGTCGCATGGTCATGCGAAATTGATCGTGCCATGCGAAAATTGTGTAGCAATGTTGTTGATAAACGACGAGCTCGAATAACTGACAGTAATTTACACGCAAATGTTGCGCTTAATAATTTCGTGTAAGACCAACTCGTAAGCAATTATTTATGGCAATGATACTACTTTATTTAGTGGAAATATTTTGTTTAATTCCAAGGTTACGGTATAAAAGAAAACAGTCGTCGGTTAGCATGCAACGCATTAAACCGACCGACGCGGCGACGTCGTGTAACACGTTTCTCGTCTTGCGACGATGTTAATCGGCGTCACTGCTCGCCCGTGAAACGCGAAGCGAATATTGGACGACCGACCGACCGACCTGCTCTCGCACCTGCGACATGGCCATTAAAGGATCCATCTCTTCGTCCTCGTGTATCAAAGCATATCTTCACGTCTTTCGGGACGAGAAAATATGCGATTCTTGTCGCTTATTCATTCTTCTTTGCAAATTTTTCGGTCATTTCGAAATGGGACGAGTTCTTTGATGAATTTAGTGTCGATCTTTCTTAAGATATATATCTTCAAGCATGGCTCGCTCATTGTACGATCATATCGATTGCATCCCGAATCGATTTGCGCGCGAGGGCATTTTCGGGCAGCAGCCGGGCAGTAATTATTTTCAGCGGGCCATTTGTCGAGCCGCGCGCCCTTTCCTTGTCTCAATTCGCGATCATTAACATCTCTATCTGTTGATCTACAAGCGCGGCTCTTCGATGCATCAGGTGCACAATGCAGAGAGAAGGGGGACCCTAGGCAGGGTGGCAACGGCACATCGCGGACGTTCGTATGCTCGGGCAGGTGGATACGCGTGTGTGTGTGTGTGTGTGTGTATGTGTTTGTATGCACGTTCAGCGTGTTCACGCTCGCGAGTGCAAACAGCCGGAATGCTTAAGCACGCGCCGGAACCGGAAGCTGCTGGGTGAGCACGCGAGCAGCGCTGCACTTCGTGCACCGTCAGGTGCTACGGCGCAGGAAATTAGGGTGAAACGCTTCGCGATGGAGGAGAGAGCGAGAGGGAGGTGAGACAGGGGTATGTCAGCGAAATTTGCATTAACAAGACAGCCGCAACAACGAATCGATCCGCGATCTTGAGAGTCGCGACTCTCGTGCGCGTTCAGGTGCGCGTATAATTATAGCTCGATAAGGTGTTACTGAGACGAGTTGTATCTGCATATTTCTTAATGTCCCCACACAAGTACAAACGCAGACTATATAGTTACATATATGTTTTATGAAATACTGACATTTTGGTCCATCAAAATCTAACTGAAAACCTTTTCGCAATATTCGAAGCTTGACATTAGACATTTAAATAACGTTGATATTAAATACTGAGTAAAACTGTTATACTTTTATTAAAAGTAACCTACTCAAAGTTAAATCGTGAGAACGATATTTCATTGTCATTGAAATTTTAATTGATATTTAGTATTAATAATCGATAGTTCTCAGATACTGACACGTAACATTTTACGTGTAACTGACATATTAATCTTATAGACGAGGTAAACGTAATGCATTATCGTCATAAAGTCAATATTACATAATTATCGCGCGGAGTCATCTCAGGTTGGAACGGCGCAAAAAGCACCAGCTGCAACTCAAGAGAATTTCTTTCTGCAAGAACCGCAACGGCAACGCACACTCGACCAGTGTAGGGTGTTCCTCACGGGTCGTTCACGCGCGCGAACGTGTACGCGCGGCGTACTCCTCGGAGGCGTCTCGGGCAGATCCGGAATTGGTTCCCGGTGTAAACACCTGTACGCTTAATAATCGGGAATTTCTGGCGATTATCGAGTGCCGGGCGGGCCCCGGTGGCTTTCGTTGCGCGTTGCCCCGCCGCGCCGCGCGCTCACTCTCCTCGTCTCGCCTCACATTATGTTACATCGCCCGCGAGAGCGGCATCTTGCAGTGCGCGCGAGTGCACGGGGATACAGGTGTTGCCTTTTAATTTCCAGAAGGTGCACAGAAGCAGGTATCGTTTACGCGGAAGTTGTTTTCACTTCAGGAATACCTTTGCTTTTTACACAAAGACACAAGTATAAATATGAAAAAAAGAGAATATTTCAAATACGAATAAACATATAAATATTAGAATTTTACGAATAAGTATGGGAATTGTCTCATGCGAAATCAAGACTGTTGCTATCTTATATAAACATAATAAAACTTATATATTATATATGCTATTATATATTATATATTGCTTTATTATCAACTATATACGGTTATAAAAATTAGAATAAAACATATAAAATATGCTAAAGCGGTTCAGTTTGCGATTGTGAATAGGCAATCCTTTTTAATAGAGATAAATAACTTAATAAGTCGTGTAACAAAAATAGCTTGCCAGTTTGACAGATAAGATAACTAAATCATATTTGGTGATCCCCGCCACATTTTTATTCATCACGCACGTTTGAAATAAAGAACTTTAACGAGAATAATCTCGCTTCCTCGTTGATCATAGGAGCAGGTCGCGCGACGCTCGCGGCGATACCGCGATATCGCGCGTATCGAACCGCCCGCGCCGTAAATCCCCCGAGCATACGTCGCGGGCTCGAAATTATTCGACGTTTTAATGGCACGGCCCGGACGATATCGATGCCCGGTGAACATCGGCCGGATGTGGGTCAGATGTCATGTGGGCGACCCCTATAAACGGCATCGGCCGTCGCACAAAAGCCACAACGCGGCGGCACGGCGAGCCGAAAAGCCGTGTCGCTCGTGTTATATATAATATACACGAAACGCGCGTGTGACTCGTCGCAGGTGAACACGAGCGAGCTTCACCTGGCGCGTGCCAACTGTCTAATTAATGACAATCGCCGTGCGCGAGCGAGACAACCGCCGCTTCTATTCATACGCGCGCAATTTGCCGGGCTACGCACGTAGCCGGTAATGCCCGGGTCCGGCTTATCGATCTCGCCATAATGCTGCGAGATATCGGCCCAAAATTGGCCGTCCCTAGAGAAAGAGACGGGTGCCGCGCGTAAGGATTACATCGCGCGCGAATTTACATGAGAATCGCGCGAGCGCACACGACTTTAATGTTTTCAATTTATTAAGCATTTCGTGAAGAATATTGCAAATCTAAAAATTGTGTAGGGATCTGCAATACGTTATTGTACTTAATAACATACAAATAAGTATGATTCTGCACGGATTACCATTTATTTTAAATTGTTTATTCGGTCTCGCACGTCACGGCGGTAGTTTCAACGCATTCCTTATCGAATATGCTAAGAATTGCTGAAAGCTTCTTAAAGGTTTATCGTTCCACCTTTTCGTATTTGGAGGTAAATTATAGCTCATTTATTCAGGAGAATGTATTCTTACCTATACGGCGGTTTAATTGCTTATAAAACACAATTTAATAGTAAAATCTTCCTGTTCGGTTACTGGGCCAAGCAAATCATATGCTGTACCCCTATCGAGACGCTGTTCGGATACTGGTACAACTCTGCGAAGTTCGCTAGTCCCAGTAACCGCACGTAATCGCGTAGCACGCTGTCTCTCGATCGATGCAGTTTTTAATTCTGGTGTTTCGATTAAAAAAAACAAATTATCGTGTGGAAAACCGATTGATAAGTAGTACTCATTGTCGATAATATATCTGCAATAAATCTAATGTGCATGCTGAATCTGTGCAACCAGTATCAGGAAAATTGTTTGGTGTTTACATGGAGAGGTTATGTTACGGCTGAATATATTTTTGTGTAATAATCGATAATTTTATAATAAAATATATAAATTATAGTGAATATTGAATGTAATGAGATCTCCATGCAAAGGACTATATTTCATTGCAGAAATCCTGCATCATGCCGAAGGCATCGAAAAAAAAATATTGCCAATCTTCGGTTGACAGTGCTGTAGATGCTGTGGCCTGTGGATCAACGATAAGAGCAGCGAGTGCACAGTATGGAGTGCCATCGAGCACATTATTTGGCAAACTTAAATACAAAGCTCCAGTAAAGGCGTCGATGGGACCTAGCTCGATTCTCACAGCAACCGAAGAACAACATCTCGTCGATTGGATTTTTCACGTCAGTGAAAGAGGATTTCCCATCACTAAAGAGCAACTCCTCAATGCTGTTCAGAAGTTAGTCGTCGAATTAGAACGAGAAACACCTTTTACGAACAATCGTCCGGGTCGTCACTGGTACGAAGCATTTTGTCGTCGGCATAAGGAACTGTCTCAACGTATTGCTCAAAACTTAACGTACAGTCGTGCGTCGGCGACGGAAGAAAAATTGAGGGGTTGGTTCCAGGAAGTTTCTCAGTACTTGAAGAGCAAAGGCCTGCTGAACATCGACCCTTCGCGAGTCTATAATTGTGATGAAAGTGGGTTCTTCTTATGCCCAAAGGCTGATCATGTCATCGTTCGAAAAGGGGCGAAGAGAGTTTACAACGTCGTCAATGCCGACGAAAAGGAGAATCTCACGACTCTTTTCATGGTAAACGCAGCAGGGATGTTAGTTCCTCCGATGGTGATGTTTTGGTATCAGCGTGTACCGAAATCTGTAACCGATAATGTTCCGTCGGGTTGGAGCATCGGTACTTCCGATAGAGGCTGGATGACTGCCGAGACGTTTTTCGAGTATGTAACGAACGTCTTCTACCCTTGGCTGCAGCAAAACAACGTCGAGTTCCCAGTCGTTCTCTACGTTGACGGACATTCATCTCATTGCACTCTACCGCTGAGTAATTTTTGCAGAGAAAAGAACATCGAACTCATCGCGTTGTATCCCAACGCTACACATATTTTACAGCCGTTGGATGTCGCCGTTTTTCATCCGTTGAAAAGTGCGTGGAAAAAAACCGTGAATCAGTGGAGATTCGAGAACTGCGGAAATCGTTTGAAAAAAGAACAATTTGCACCTTTATTGAAGGTTGCACTTGATTCTTTGGATTTAACAGCAACGATAAGAAACGGATTTCGATCGTGCGGGCTCGCCCCTTTCTCAGCGGATGCGGTTGATTTCAATGTTCTTCGAAAAGGAATGTCATCGAGCGATGATACTTGTCATAACGATCCGAGCACGCTTCAAGCTGAGACGAAATTTGTCGAACATTTACGGTTGATGGAACAGCAATTACCGGCTAACGTGATCAGCGCTTTCGAGGAATCGCATCGTTCTGGGGTTTGGAGTGGTGAAAGCACGATGAAGGACTATATCAATATTGGCTGAAAATTAAGAGACTCGCTGGTATATTAGACGTGAAATAAAATGTTGTGGACAATTTTATATAAAGACTTTTTCGTATCGCGATACGGTTAATTTCGGCATTTAAAATTGATTTCGTGTCGAGATACGGTTATTTCGGCATTTAAAATTGATTAATTAATCATTGTTTCGATCTGTTTTAATATATTTAGCTAATAATGGGCAGAATGACATTCAGCTGGAGGCACTAGAAGACGGGACTAGAGCCAACGACATCCTTCATTTCGCTGCTGATTTGGGAATTGGATTCAGATCGGAGACCGAATCCACTTTTCAACAAGGAGACTCTATCATTTTAACCTTCAATGGTGATGATATCATCGATGCGGAGAGCTCAGAACCCGTAGGAGTTGAAGGTTCGTGTTTGAAATAGCGCCGTGATTATCATGTTCTGTAATTAACAATTATCATATTGACAGTAATCGACGAGAGTTGCATCACAATTCTCACGGAGGGATGCGTTAACAGCATTGCGGAGGACAGCAGTGAAAAAATCGAGGGAATCGTCGAAGAATGTGACGAGAATATCGCGAAAATCGTCGAAGAATGTAACGAGAACATCGCGGAAATCGTCGAGGAGGCTATTGGTACAGGCGTTCAAAGCGTCGTGCAAACAACTGGGGTAAAACAAAACAGCTTAAACACAGAGGAATCCGCCGCGAAAGCTGTTGGCGAGACGCGAAGAAGTCCGCTGAACGTTCTGAATAGTGTAAATGTACAAATTGCCGATAATACTCCGAAAAGTGCGGCTAAAAGAGCTGAAGAGATTCCATCAGTTTTTAAAAATTCGCTCTTCTGGCCGGAAGACAGAAAGAAAGTTACGAAAAAGAAGAAGACGACCGAGAAACTTCCTTCTGTCGCTACCAGCGATCAATGGCTATTATTAGCTTCGCAGAAAGAGGAAGAAAAGCTGAAGATGTTGCAAGAAAAAGAAGAGAGACGAATAAAAAGAGAAAAGATGCAAGAACAAAAAAAGTCACACAGTTGGAAAAGCAAAAATTACAAGAAGATAAAAAAAGCAGCAAGAAGAGAAGAAGAAAGAGCAGGAAGAGATCAAAAAACAGCAGCAAGAAGAGAAAAAGAAACACCAAGAAGAAAAAAGAAACAGCAAGAAGAGAAGATGAAACAGCAAAAAGAGAAGAAGAAACAGCAGAAGAGAAAAAGAAACAACAGCAAGAGAAGAAGAAACAGCAAGAAGAGAAAAGAAAACAGCAAGAAGAGAAGAAAAAACAGCAAAAAGAGAACGAGAAACAGCAAGAAGAGAACGAGAAACAGCAAGAAGAGAACGAGAAACAGCAAGAAGAGAACGAGAAACTGGAGAAGGAAATAGAAGGAAAAACAAACAAAGTTGTTGTAATTGTCATGTGACATATTTTTCAATAAATGTTTATCGTTCAACGTTATATCAGCCATTGTCATAATTTTAAATTGATTAAATCTTTTGCTGTTCTTTCTTCTCTTCTTTCAGGCATCTCTACCTTCATCTACACTTCTTAGCCTTAGCAGTTGGATATTTTTTATTATGTATACTACTTTTAGATTTATTATGAAAACCGAGTAATAAAGGTTATGCGGACACTGGGTCTCGGCACTGGGACATGCCGAGAAAAGCTGTGCGGGCACTGGTACATTTGACCATTTTATCATTTTCGCGGCATAAATAATAAATGACTGAATATTAAAATAAACATTGCATGTGTTTTAGAAACTAGAAACCCTAAGCTTCAAGATGGTTCAAGTCATTTGTACCAAGCATGCGTCTAAATGGGCTAAATTTGTATCACAATCTGAA
The DNA here is from genome assembly GCF_030848795.1 of Temnothorax nylanderi. Classification (NCBI taxonomy): domain Eukaryota; kingdom Metazoa; phylum Arthropoda; class Insecta; order Hymenoptera; family Formicidae; genus Temnothorax; species Temnothorax nylanderi. The sequence goes on along the minus strand of NW_027249180.1, from coordinate 61,533 downwards.
TTGTGGCTTAAGTGTACATGAGAATCGCGCGAGCGTGTCCCGCGTTCGCGTCAGCGTCCAGTTGAGCGAAGAGAATCTAAAGTTAAAAGATCAAAAAAAAAAAAAAAATTCGAAGCATATTGTATAAAAGCCAAATTGCATGAATGAGGAAATTAATTGCGATAAAAGTTTAATTATAACGTTTCTCGTTATATGATTAATTTTGATGTTTCTTTAATCCTTATTTTAAAAAGAAATTGGGGAAAGGAAAGTTATTCAATTTTTGAACGACGCGTTCCCGATGTCACGTTTCACTTTTCAATTTCCACGATCTTTTAATTATCGCCCGTCCAATTTGTTCGACACATCCATACCCTGCAGACAGTGTTTGTAATTGACCGAGAATTTTTCGTTTTCGCGGCACGATCGCGCTCGGTAGTAGTGCAAGTTATACGATAGATTCGATTTGGTCGTGCATATCGATCGCCGACATGCATCGTATCCCCGCGAGCGGTCGGTAGGCGGAGATGAACCTGTAATGCACCGGAGAGCGTGGGACCGCTATGCGGGAAAAGTGCGCTCTTCCTCGCGGATGATATCGCGCGTATATAGCGGCTACTACGTGTTTATGGGTGCCCCTCTTGGAGATCGGCACGAGGACTTTTTGCATCTGGCGAGGAATTATAGAGGACCCTGAATTAGCCTCGTGAGACGTATAATAATGGAAAAACACAGCATTTATCCTAATAATTCTTATTGATTTTGTTTGTACATTCTGGGCCACTTTTTTGTCATCACGTATCGATTGACAAGAAATCTCTTTATATATGATTATGATTGCATATCGTTATGTATCTACTGCTCTAGAAGAAGTAATGGGCGCTCTAATAATACATGGGCGACGGTAGGGTTGCTAGTCGCACGGCGTTCTTCTTCCCTGGTAGCAATATATTTCAGGATAAAGAACGCTTTGCAGAAGATACAAGAAACTGTACTTTAGGAAATAAATTAGAAATATCATGTTTCGTAGTAATGACTCTCGAGTTGCGATCGAATTTTGATTTTTATTATTATGCTAATATTGCTAATTGCTCGTCGTATAAAAAATTCACGGCTTTGCGAAACGTTTCTAATGATTTCACATGTTTGCTCGCATCGTGACGATATACGCAAGGAACACATTTTCATTTCCCGGAGAACAAATCGAGAGGAATGTCTAAGAGTGCCAAAAGAAAAAAAAGAAAGAACGGGCCTACACTGGAAATTACAGAAGGCCGCGGCGGGGCACGAGATTACCCATGATGTCTGAAACTCAGAAATGATCGCGAGGAGGGCCCCGCGTTGTGCCCCTCTTTCCTTCTACCTGCAGGTTCGCGTGATGACGGCGTGTGCCCGCGGGGGCGTTCGATTCTCCTCGAGAGTTGCGGATCGCGTGCGAGTCTCGCAGCTGGAGACGAGAGGGAAAAGAGTTCCCGAGCCGGGAGTTTATCGCGGGGCCCCCGGGGGCACGCGGGGCCCCGCTCGCAACGGGCACCTTAAACGTGGGCGGAATGGCAGGGGCGCCCCCAGGGTGTTTCTCACACGCATACCTGACGTACGTGCCAGCCACCTTCTCATCCTCCTCCCCCTCCCCCGTCTCCCGCTTCGGCTCCTTCTGCTCTTCTCTCGTCCTCACCATTACCATTCGGCTTCTTGATCCTCTCCCGCTCTCCTTCCGTCTCTTCATCTTCCTTTTGGATCGTCATCATTCTCTCTTTCTTTTCGCTTAGGAATTACTTAGCGCGCTCGTGCTTGTACGAGATAAGAATTCTTGATAGGCGGATCGCCCTTTTATTTCTACTTGAGGATTTCCTACACTGTTAAAGGTTAGAGGATGAAATTTAAACCAATACCATGAGTTAGATTTATTTTGTTATTTTTAACTACCATGTGCGTCAAAATTTATTAGTTTGAAACAAAATAGGATTATTTTAACTCCATTGGTTTAGTCAAATTAACATTGTTTTAGTTAAATTAACTACATATTGAGTAGGAGCAGTGGCGAGGTGGCGAGGTATGGAATAGTTAAAAATTACTCAAAATTGAGTATAATTTAACCCTATTAATTTAACAGTGTAGGATGGGATTAGAGAGTATCGGGAATATAATGTATGAGGGAAAGTAGGAATATATGAAATATTGCGCTGTGCGTAGATATAGAAATACTATTACGCTCGACTACCATAAAATTAGACACTTAATTATACGAATTTATTCTCGTGTTCGTGTCTCGTATATTTATGCGCATTCCAGCGAGATAAGCGCGAGCCACCGCCGCGCGCTGATGAGGGTTAATTTTCGCGGCGACCGTTCTATTCGGGAATAACGGAGTCCGTTCGTTCGGGAGAGTCCAATTTGTTCACGGCGCGGAATCCGGCGTGAGATCCGTTATCGAGCCGTCCGAGATTCTTTTCCGTAGACACGAAAGCCGCCGCCGCCGCCGACGCCGCCGCATTCCCGCGAAATTATTGCCTACTGGTAAACTCTCGGACCTTCCGCCGGCCAATGCCGGGTGTCTCGGAATTAGAATCGTAGAGGAGCGGCCTCGGGAAGAAGCGGGATGGAACTCTGGTCCCACAATGAGGAACAGAGATGTTGAGAAACCGTTCGCATGAGCACCGTGAGAGAGAGAAGACGTAGGGCATAATGCATCCCTTTGGATATCCACGAGCACAGAAGCTTTAATTAAAATGTAGCGTTAATTAAGATTTTTCGTTTATATTCTTTTAATGCAAATTTCATTATTTATTTTTTACAACAAGTATATATAATTAAAAGAGCGAAGAGAGCGAAATTAATAGCAGTTCTTTAAAGACGTACACGCACAGATGACAATTTTTTATTCTTGAGAAGTCATTCGTCTTTTTGTGAAATTTTCGTACAACGAACGATGAATAATTGCAATTTTTTAAATGACGGTTGTTATTTCTGTAATTACTATTTCGTGGCTGCTATTGCAATCGATTCATGCCTAATGATTTCGCAGAAACTATCTGGGGATTGTGAACGCGCAATCGACTCCGACGCAATTCTAATGAGGGAGCCTTAGATTTTAATAAGTTCCTAAGAAAAATTCCGACGGCGCGGCGGCTCTACGGCTGTGCGCGATCCCGTCGACCCTATGCTGCCCCGAGGACGTTCCCATGAGTCGGGGGCGGCCACGCCGACGCTTTCGTAGGCTCTGGAAGATGCTGGGTCCGAGAGAGCACCCGGGGGCCATGCCATGTTCCACCTCGTGAGCGGTGCGTGCAACCGCGCGCTCTCACAAACACGTTATTACACGAACCCTTAATAACCCGGTGCGAAAGTTAACCTCTGCCTCTCTTTTTCTCTCTCTTTCTTTATCTCCCTCGAAGATACTTCCTTTCGTTTCTTCTTCCTCGCTTCGATTCCAACTATCGGATTAGCTGTTCTTCCAACAACGTACACAGTAGCCAGTTGCCTCGATGCAGCCTCAGACATATCTTGTGGCTTTATCGACGGTCAGAACTGACGAAGCTTAATTCGTTTTTTTTTTCTTGGAAACTTATTAAAATCTAAAGCTCCCTCATTAGAATTGCGTCGGAGTCATTAGGATTGTGTAAGGAAAAATGGTTCACTTATAATTAAGCCTATTCAATATTTTTATTAATCTTGACAATAGGCAATAATTGCATATATAATTTTAATTACAAATTTTTGATTGTCGAAGATCATTAAACTTTACATTTTTTTTTAAATGTGAAAAACTGATTCCGAACAGTCGATATTAATTCGTGAAACATTTAATGCTCTGATACTCCACGGCTTCAGTTCTTGAAAGATATTCTTTGGAGGATTAGCTTGTAAAATGTCTATCTTGCGTAATCAAAGCAGCAGATGTAACAAGGAATGCGAATAATTTCACTATTGGTGAACGCATTACGTCGCATATGATTCGCCGCGAATATTTCGCGACGATGTCGCGATGGGATAAACCAGGAAGCGATGCGAGGCAAGAAGTTCTTGGCCTTCACAGATCAATGTCGACAGAAGGTATTTGCGCGCGCGGTCGTTTGTTACTCGCAACGCTTCCGCGAGATGAAGCTTTCATTCTCGAAATAAATTGTCATCATTTGCGACAATTGGTTTCTTATTGACACATTTTAATGAAAAATTATCGAAATTACCTGTCGACAATTAAATATGGGTAACGCAACTTTATATTTCTTTATATTTCAAGACAAGTGCTGAATGTTAACGATCAAACTTGACATATATCTATCTGACGAAACCTGTCATCGTGATCGATCGAAAGGACTGCGCGGTATAAATAAACGCATCGTCGTTTTTATATAGCATGGCATAAAAGTGAAAATGAATAGGAGCGATATCTCTCGCCCTCGTTGCCGAACATTCAGCGGGAGCGCGCTGTCGCGAGCTATTATCGATTCTCGCAGTCCTCGCAGACGGCGGCGGCGGCGCGGCGTCCCGGACGCGCGCTGGCACGTCTCGCGCGTCACGAAGAGACTCTGCATCTAAGATCCCGCGAATTTCGGTATTAGGACCGTATGAAGGCCGGCCGAGTGCGCGGGACGAGAGTGCCTCGGGAAGCGACGACGCGGTCGCGGGCTCGTCCCCGGAGCCAGCGACCGGAACACGACGCGCGTCTCTCGTTGACGCGCACGACGTCGTATTCATATTAGTAGGATCCCCCGACGGCGCCGGAGGTGTTTTCGGCCGCCGCGCCGGCCGGGTCCGGGCGAGATAGTCCGGCGGATTATCATGCGCGTGCATGACGACAAAGGAAGTTTAGCTTGTAAAGCTGATTAAACCTTAGTTAATCACAACCGAGCAGGCCGGCATGAGGTGACTGGAGGTGTACGCCGGATCCCCCTTCCCTCCCAGTCGACCGCGCCCTTCCGCTCTCGCGATAGGGGCGTTCACCGTCTCCCGCTCCCCGGGCGTTCTCCCCCACGGCTCCTCTCATACGCGCGCATGTCCCCCAGTCTGGCCCCAGTTGCCCCCGCTTCCTACGGAGCGCTACGGAGCGCTACGGAGCGCTCCCCTGTCTGCGCGCGACGGTACGGACTCCTCGGGCACGTGTTCCCCCGGTAGCGGCTCGTGCGAGCGGGCGGTCCCGCGCGGCAAACCGACGCGCGCAACGCGCGCTCCGCGCCGCTCATGTTCGCCCGCTGCGCGCGACATAGCAACTGAATTCGGTACTGCAGTCCGCGAATTCCGGAGATTCTGCCGTCATACCTGCGTGCGTGCGGCTGCTCCCTTTTCGCGACGTCCGACTGCGGTTTTCCCTCCCATTCGTTTCCTACTTCCGTCCCGGAGGTCGAGGACGAGGAGAAGAGACGGCGTCGAACGCCGCGCCGGCGCGAAGCTTCAGCGCTGTGAGATCAGATACATTGACATCTCTGACGGAGGAGTATCAATCAAAATAATTTATTCTTCGGGAATGAAATTCCTCACGTCTTGCTGAAGGGAAAACACCCGCAAGACTGTCGTTCCGTTTCTAGCATATGCTCGCTTTCGGCTCGTTATAAACGCGCGGACCGTCAGATCGCAGGGATATACGTACTGATGCACACGAGGCGGAGAACGAGAGTGATTCTCCCGCGTGCGCGCGTTCCAGCGCGAGGACGCGGAGAAACGCGAGCGGATAACGGTGGTTCGACGGAGAGCGAGCGAGTACGGGCGGGGAAACGATAGAGACAGAAGTATGGAGGAAACCTCCTCGGACAGCTGATCCCCTGGCACATCGGCGCAGCGCCGCAGCGCCACGCGTCACGGCGAGCACCATCGCAACGCGCGGCGCCCTTACGCCGGCCACCGCGACGCGGCCACGCCGTGATACGTTATACGCGCCTTTGACTCCTTCCTGCCGACCATCGTCGCGATGCTGCGACGGCGCTCCTCGAACCGTCGCGTCGGGCGGGCGTCCAGCAACGTCCGGCATGCAGATGACGATGGGAACGGGGCAACAGCGTGCCAAGACGCTCGAGCACCTTAAGCCAAGCTGATCTGAAAGCTTTACCGCACGCGAAACAAAAGCCGCAGTCTTGAGTTATCTAAAACCCGCTTTAGGCAATCCTTAGTTCGTGTCAGAACTCAGGATAGAGTTCTGTTTTTTATGTTATGTAATATGAATGATTACACATATATATAAAAAATGTATATTAAAATACGGCGCATATAAAATTATAATAGAAAACTAATGCGAATTTTAGATCCAAAATGGGCTTTAAAAATCAATTAAACCAATTTTTGAGTTAGAAAAAAACTTGCGTTTGAGAGACAAACTTATTCTTGGTGATATGGATTTTGTTTCAGTAGAATTTTAATTCGAATCTTAGTGAGACAATTGAATAATAAAGATATACTCTAATAGTTAATCGAGGGCATTTACGAGTTTCAGTCTATTAGTTTAATATATAAATATTAGTTAATTATAAATATTAGAAGTAATGGGTCGTAAAAAAGTTCTTTTTATATTCTGCCTTTGATATATATGATTTAAAAACCACGATTTAAAGGGCACTGATTCATTCTGGAATTGCTGTGTTTATCCAGCATTCGACGCCACCTCTTGGTCAGAGAACATACGAAGAAGCAACAGTCATTGTTCAGCAACTTGGCATACTGACGTTAACAATCAGTAGGATGTCTTCATGGTAGATGGCAATACCGATGTGAAGTTGAGTTTCTTTACCAACATGCGTTCTAAAGTTAATTCACTGATCAGTCAGGCACTGCGCTGGTATCGTTAATGACAATCATCATTTAAGATTTTATCTTTGTCGTTGGCCGTTGGTATCATCAATCAGATTAGTCTCTATATTATAAAAATCACGTACTTTCTCTGTTTCGTAGAAATTAAATAGTAAGTTGAATGTGTTAACTTGTCATATCATGACATAAATAATTTATACATTGGTCAGCTACATTATTACTTAGTTATGATAATAATGTGTATATTTTAATAAGATTTTAATTAATAAAGCTTTTTCTTATATGAACCCTTAAGACTGGTATCATAGTTGTCATTTTAGAGGAAATTTGATATAAATTTGCTAAAAATTGTATATTTATTTATATAATATCGAGTGAACACACTGAATTTTCTACTAGATACTTCTAGCCGCGTGTCTTTTCTTTTCTCTTTCAGTAACTGTACGAACTTATACTATCAATAGAAAATGAGTGTAAAAACGCACTCAATTATTCTATATTATTCAATCCTAAACTTGGCAAAACTAAAGAAGCGATTTTAACTCGATATACATATAATTGTGATAAAAGCTCTGCACATTAACCCTTAAAGGCTACACTTCAAGTCTCAACCACTTGAGACTACACTGTCCGTATATGGACCTCGCAACTTTGATCGCGTATAACTCTGGATCTAATCAAACAAATTTAAAAAAATTATATATGAACTAGGGTAGAAAAGATTGAAGAATATAATAGAATTTAAAAAATTGCTAATTATTAATATTAAATTGTTCAAAAACATCAATTTTTGAAGATGTACACGCGAAATTACACTTTTATGTATAGGTCCATATATGGATCTCCTAGTAGGCTTTAAGGATTAAAAAATCGGTCTTACAATTACAAAAAAATCTCTTTTTAACGCTATTTAAAAAAAAGTAAAATATTAAATTATAATAAATTACATCGATTTTGAGAATTAAAAGCCTTATTTCAAATCTCTAAGTTAGAAATTAGGCTATTAAAAGATAGGAAAGTCTTGCAAACTACTGCCAAGCTGAGAGGGACTCATCGTCCTAAAATCCGAAGGTAATGAAAACGAATACTGTCCCGTTTGGAATTTATCGTGTCGCAATAAATCGACATCCTCTTCGTCAATCTCTTAGCAGAATCTAAGCGTTTCCGTTTAAAATGCTACGAAATCGTTTTGCTCTTGAGAGGAACCGATTCGGCGCCGTCTTCCACCGTCATGCCGTTCTCTTTCGTGTGGCTGCCGGACGGATTGTTCCAGCTTTGTAACTCGCCGGTGCCGAAAACGGCGAATGTCACTGCGCCGGCGAAGTAGACGGCCGCTAGGATCCAGAAGATGATGCTCCACTGCGTGTAGGTCTGATTGTGGTACGTGATGTTGCCGACCATGAAGCTGCTGAGGAAACCGCCTATCGAGCTGAAGGTGTTGGCGATGCCGAATATAGTCCCGGAGAAATTGGGCGCGATGTCGAGACCGTTTCCGAGATAACCGGCAGTTATGCCGCCGTTTATCGTTAAAGCGACGGTGAACACGGCGACCGACGCTGCGCGATCGCAACCGTAGTACGCTTGCATCACCATGAGCATGCTGGGTGTTAGCACAGCTAGAAAAAAAAATCGAAGTTTCTGTATTAGCCAAAAAGATTAAAATTTTCTATTTATAACAGTCAAATACTTTATCAACGCGTTGACTATATATGATCACGAATAATTGGCGCATGATTGAAATTTTTACAAACCATTACAAAAAACAAATGCCATCTAATATAATATTTTAAATGGCATATTCAGCTATGCAACAATGTAGAATAAAAAGTGCGCTATTTAACATACAATATCTATAAGAATATGGTCTTATTTAATCATTATATATTTATGATAATGAAAATTTTACTGTAAGACACGTAGAATTTGGTGTTAAAATTTATATATCTAAAAAGATTTTATACAGCATTAAAAAAATTATTAGTTACAAAATCTGATCTTATCGTCCAAGTAGACAAGAGGCATAAAAAAAGAGAGAACGTTTGCGAACGTTTTACTCACCAAACGTCGTAAAAATTTTACGTATTGCCGTCACAGATAACTTGTTATTGCGGAGCAGGTAATCGGCCAAGATGGACATCGATAAGGCAAAAATGTACTTGCCTAAGTAAGGTAACGAGGATAACAGGCCGTTCTGTAAATATCATTCCTATCAGTGTGTGTTCCATTAATAAATACCATTTCTATTGAATACAGTATATCGATCAGTGAAACAACGACGACATGAAAAAGGTTTTATCCAGTAATATAATTAACGATATATACCTCTTTAATATTGAAGTGCAAGATGTACTTCATATAAGTCGGAAGCTGATTAACAATGGTATGGTAACCGAAGACGCTACACGCGTGCGTTATCACGATAGCCCAAACTGGTCCTGAGGTGATAAGTGCGCGCCATGGTATCGGCAGATGCTGCAGTTAAAGTATTGCATTATTAAAGTATCTTAAACATTGTTTAATATCTCGCAGAAGAGGAAGTAAAACGAGGTTTTTCCAACCGGGACTAATAAATAAATTTGTCACAATTTATATTGTTATTTGGTCCTTCTTAGAAGATTAAAATAGATGAAGGTAAAATAATGAAAAGAAAAAACTAAAATAGAATAAAATGTGCACTCTGGGACTAGAATGGATGCTCTCTACTATCACAACCTTAGTGGTGGTCGTCGTTCCAATCGCGCTCTCGATAAAGTGCCGCTCCTCCGCACTGATGCGCGGATGCTGCGACGGTGAGTCGAACACCAGCAAGAACCACGCCACGCTCCAGATAATCCCGATCACGCCGGTCACGTAGAATACCGACTCCCAGCCGAGCGAGGCGATAAGGAATCCGCACATCAGCATAGTTATCGCGGCGCCGAGCGACGAGGCTGCAAGTTTAACGATGCAAAAGTTTACGGCGCGGCGATTGACGCAACCGCGCATCTCTGTCGCGCGACCATAAAACGGCCGCGTCTATCTCGTGTATATACGTTTCGCAGTTTCTTAAGGCCCCAAGAACGAGGGCGGGCAGACGATTATGGCATCGATTGGCCTGGATTTCGCGATCGCGTGGCGAATTAGATCATGATCATTTACCCATCATGTGAGAGACGAACTTGCTACGCTCCGTCGGTGGAATCCATCGAGCAGTCATTGGCTGGATGGCAGGCCAGGTGGCACCCTGATTTACGAGACGAATCAATTTTGAGAGATTGTCAGTAATGATTGCGTGATCGTTTGCAGTCACGTGAAACTCGATCGATGAGCGTAATTTGATTACGTGCAGAGAGAGAGAGAGAAAGAGAGATGCTCGATAGATTCAGATGTCAGATTTTTCGCCTGTTAGATCGTTTCTCACGAGGCGGACGCGCACATTTATTGTAATTATGATGATGCCTAGATGAGATAACGACGTACCAGCATAAATCCCAGTACGACTCTTAATGCGACGACCACGGTGTAGCCCAAGCTGGCCGCCAGTGGTGTCAGCAGAGTGACGAAGCTTGACGCCATCATACTGTAGCCAAAGACCCGTTTGGTGCCAATTATCTCCGCGAGTCGGCCACCGGGAAACTCCGTGCAGATGTAACCCCAGAAGAAGCTGCCAAGAATCATATTCACCTCATATTCGTTCCATGGATACTTGGTCTGGGCTCGTTCCTCCTGAGATTGAAAATCGAGGATTTCGTGAAAGGAAAATTGAATTCGAAGGAAAATTGAACGAAGAAAAAAAAAGATTGCTTAATTCCGATTAAGATAATTTTCGCTTCGATCAACGAAAATACGAATTCGAGTGAATCAGGAAAAGATAGTTCTAATAATCGACCAGAGCAAAACAATCCTTCTGTTCCGATTAATCGCGGTTAAACATCGTATCGATTTTGCATTTAAATGAAATCTCGCTCGCGCGACGTGTTCGCCACACTGAGAAAAAAATGTTGTTAATTTGACTAAACTCATTTAGTTGTAGTGATTTGTTTAATGTAAATATTAATATATTTAAATCAAATATACGTGAGTAATATCAAGAAATATTTTATTTTATTTTATATAATATTTTTTGAATTAACAAATGTTAGCTTGACAGCCCGTGACCGCTGCATTTAGTTGAATTAAATAATATTTCTTTGAATCAACGATTTTTTTGTCTCAGTGCATGGGCGATTGCTAAGGTCATTCACCGTGCAAGTTCGGCTTTACGCGAGTTTCAACGAACCCGGTGCCAGTGTGGGAGCGCCGCGAGCGTGCTGTCGTTGTTCAACTCGTTGACTCTATTAACGTCGACGCCGATCGCCGGGGTCCTGGTGTCGCCGATCGGGGTGAAGTCGTTCATCATCGTCGCCTGGCCACCGCACTCATCCGGCACCGACGCCGATCCGTTGGAATGCGAATGTTGACCGCTGCTATTGCTCGGTATCACCATCGAAACGATCGCTATCGTTAGATTCATGCGTAGCATGTAGTTTAACATGAAGCCGAGAATCACCATGATATTCAGTACCTGACTGCATGATAGACGATCTGGAAAAACATTTGCGGTCATTCGTTTTGCGGTCCTGTGCGGCTCGAAATCGACCGCAAGCATTTAGTCGATGCATTAAACTGATGCATATAGTAATAGTTGATTTTAATGTTGTTATTTATTTATTTCTTATTATAAATTGCAAAATAAGATATTTATATTTCTGATAACATGATATAAAATATAAATATATTATTTCTAAATAAATGAATATCTCGTTCAAAATTTTAAATATTTTTAATGATGTATTTGTGGAAATCCAGAAAAGACTATTTGATTTCCGTCTTATATGCACGAGTAACGTTAGTTTTATTTACATGAAAATTATTTTGCCTTCCAGGATTTCTTTTACACAATTCAACAGTGTATGTCGAAAACAGGACGTACTTATCTATGTCATACGTCTCACAAGTGCTGTAAACAATTTTTACGTAACTTCAGCACGCAATACACGTGACTACGTATAGTTTCGGTCCATTATCGATCTCGGTGCTATTGTACACAACTGCGATTCATCTCGAGGTCATCATTGGGGAGCCCGGAGGTTCCAACGCGCGAGATCACGCTTTCTCTCGGTCGTATCATCGGACACCGCGTTATCACACACGAAATCCCGAATTATCAAGCAACTACGCAAATGTCTACAGTTTGCAGCGCAAATCAAAGGCGGAATGGATTAATTAAAAGCGCGTCGCGCGATTGTGCCAATTCACGACTCGGCCGATCGCGTCTGTTTCGCTTTAATGAGTCGTCGTATACCTAGGTGATATTGAACCTCTCCGGTCACATGAGTGTCGCCCGACGGTTTCCTCGTTCTTTGGCAGGTCGCCGATGTTATTTCAGGAATGGCGCAAACGGGCCAATTATTTTCCCTTCCCTTTCCTTCATCGTTCGCGCGAACATTTCGCGATTTCACAAATCGCGGACACGTGCGCGTGTCGAGGTATGAAAGTTCCAGATTTCGCGGGACGTTACGTCAATGTGCCGAACGAGCTGTAGAAGAAAGAAGCTTTGCGGGGCGAAGACGCGGGGCAAGCCCCGCACTTAATCGCAGAGCGCAAACAGGCGCGCACCTCGTCCCCGATATTAATAGTCAGCATTAGGTCGCCTTGCGTCGTCCGCTTTGCATGCACTACGTGATCGTATCCGTAAAACCGACTGATTACTTTGCTTATCGCGAATTTGCGTTCGAGGTTATCGCGGTAACATTCGATGCTACTGTATACACACAATGAATCATGCTTTACAAGTATCAAATTCCAGTCCGTATAGAATCTGATGAAAAATCCCCTTAGTCGATTTTTTTTCACGCTGCAAACACGAATCGAAACAAAAAGCAATGTGTGCGTACGCAACTTTCAAATAATTATTGAAAATTAATTAAGGCCATTGCACGTAACAAAGTTTTAGTCATAATCGTAAGGCCGTAAGAAAATAGACCAATCACAGTCGATTATTCTCCTTGAGCTCGAAGAATAATCGAGTGTGATTGCTCTATTTTTTTTACGGCCTTACGATTACGACTAAAACTTTGTTACGTGCAATGGCCTTTATTGGAAACGAAGCTTATTTTCTGCAATTTAAATAAACAGCAAATAGATAGACCGTAGGCAAGTTGATTTCATATGGACTTTACTTCAGAATTTTATTTGATTTATCTGCGAGGAATAACAGATTGCTAAAAATGTACTATATGATGGGGTGAAGCCAGCGGTTCTTACGTCAATTTACTCTGTCTAATCGTTCTCGTCTTTGACGCATTTAGTTGTTACAACAGAGAAGCGCGTGTCGAGAGACAAATAAGTTTGTGCCCCGTTGCGCAATCGCAACGTACGTGTCTGCCTTTGACTATGAAAGTCATCAATACGCGGGATTAGAATTTCCTGAAAAGGTAAGTAGCCTCGTCGTTGCGACAAAAAGTCGGTGGACAATTTGCAAGTTAAACATTCGTCGACGCAAACCTATGTCAGCGATTGCCGATGTAAAGTCGTGCTCTAACCACGGTATCTGACGTAACTAAAACCGTGAGTAAGGTCGTATGAAATTGCAGGCAGGTGCATTCTTATCGCGAGGAAGTAATACTCTTATTTCGACAGATTTGAGCGGTTTCGTGCGTTAAAGCCGCTTCCGTATTTTCCGGCTTCCGTATTTTGCGTACAAATCGCTCAACTTAATTAGTAAATTAATGCTGGCTTCCCGATTGATAAAAGATGTGGAAAATAAATGTAATTGGCCTAAAACACATTTTGTACAATGATAAATAAGATACTTCTTTTTTAAATCTATATTTAACATAAAGGTAATTTTATTACACATTGTTTAAATTTTACTTTTAATTTTATTTACAACTTTTCTTAAAGACTTATTTGTAATTTTATTTATTATGCGCTAACGTAATAAAACTCCGAGATTAACTTTGCTTTCTCAATCAATGCTGCTCCTTTTTGAATGAGGAAATTTAATTTGCGTCAATGGATTATATTGTCTCACTCTTTCTCTCTCTCCGTTTTTCCACGTCACATGAAGAAACGGCAATACTGGCGACAATAATGAAATTAATTAAGAATGATCACTTTCTTATTTTCACTTTAATCGATTTGTGTGTCCACTGACATCCTCATTCTATTTATATTACATAAAGTTTTTCTTTGATCTAAAATTTGCCAAATTGACATTGTAGCGTTACAGTTATACGCACTATTTGATATTTTACCGTCGTACTTTTCATTTTAACGTATCAGCCATATACGTTATCCGCGCATGTAGGATTGCTTTGGGGAGGACGAGATGCCCGTGGATGTAATTCGGACGATTGGAGAGGAGTGCCTATTTAAAAGCCCAATCTGACCGATATAATAATGACATTCGTGAATCGAGAGCCACGTGTGTCGTGCTACCCACTTAACCGCTATTGCGATCATTACGCTCCCCGATCATGTGGCAATGGAACTTGGTACTTTAAATGCGGGGAATATATCGTGTTTCTAGTATTTGAAATTTGTCGACTTTGAACGTCTGCTGATAATAGCGACGTATTATGATAATAAAAACATGCGATTCAGTTCGAGTCTGATGTCAAAGCGAAAAATTTCGATCGACAAGCGAGACAGGGAGATTGCAATATGTGGAAGATAAATAAATCGACGAAGAGAGAGATTACATGAGGTCAATTATAGTTCAACATAATTTACTCAATTTACAGACTTCATCGATCTTAATATCTATTAAGATCTAATTCTAATGAATATATTGTGCCGCATTATTAAATTAATCAAAGTGAGGTCGAATATTAATATTACAAGAAATGATAATTTATCTTTGAATTGAGTTGAAGATAGATAAAGATAGAATTTTCCAAAATGTTAATTGTTTTAATTAATTAATAATAGAATAAATAATTCCATGTCAATGTTATTCAATCAATTGAAGTCATTCAATAGAATATATAAATTCATATATACAATATATACAATATTCATATATACAAATTTATTTAATAGAATATATATATTCAATATTATTCATTTTCAAAAGACAGTAGCGCTTTCTCTTCTGCTACTAATAAGCAGTCTACGTTGGTCATAAATTTATATAAAACATATTAATGTCAATTACACATTGTTTCATGTTAGTGTGTAGCAGGGTCAGCCTGACCAATACGCGGCGCCTCTAATCACGATTTTTACGGCTGCCTTTATACTTGATTACCAAGCCGATTTCACTTGAGCGCAGGGTTATATCGTAGATGACCTCGATAACGTGACACCGGTTTTAATAGTCTTGGAAAACTTGGTAACATGATCCGATATGATCGGTGTACATTGACCTTTATTCCCGAAAATAGCGGATCTTTTTCAATTAATTCTATACGAAATGTAATTAAGGTACCTAAATCAAAACCGAGTCTGCTCAATAAAAATATTAAGATATTAATAAGTCGTGTAAGTAATGAGATGTACAAAATACACATTAACGCAGTTATTTATATATAAACGTTAAACACTTTCGCCTTTCCCTTCACATACCGGTCTATAAAAAATTAACACAGGGTAACGCATAAAATATTATACGATTCTTTTGTATAAATAATTGATAAAATTGCAAACCATACATAAATCTTACATTATAAAATTGTGAAAAATTAATAGATAAATGTTTGCAACGTGATCTTTGCTCTGTCTCACAATCTCGTGGAAACGCATTCTCGTATTGAGATGCATGACATTTTGTGCGCCATCGTTTGTGTCGTACATCACAGAGGCTATTACGACCTTCACCCAGAACTCTGTGCACGTTTTCCCGTGGACTATTTATAGCGCTTTCGTCGTTTCGCGAAGGCTCAAAATAGTATACCTGCTTTTCTTAAAGTCGAGTTTGATGACTTGCAGCTTCGACAGTCGGAAGCACCGGATTCGGGTCAAGACACGAGTTTAACGATGCAGACGGCATTATTATCTATGAGATTCATCGCTATACGCAGTCTAATTGGCCAAAGATTAGAGGCTGGTACATACGTCGCGTCGCGTGGACTATATAAGCGTTGAACTATCAATACCGTCTTCTATCGAACGTCATGAGCGAGTGTTGATGATACATGTTAACTCTATAGGAATGTAGAGGTGAGGGTTCGGGGCAAACCGGGCAAACGGCGATTGCGAATTTTCAATCGCGATAAACTATGGTCACATTTTATATAAACTTCATTCAGAGAGATCATAGATTACCCGAACAATCATTTCCTCTATACATATGTATTAAGTATACCGAGCCTCTCTAATGCGCTCTAATACCTTTTCTCTTGTACTCTACAACTCTACCTTATTAATTCTATCTCATCCAATATTTATATCTTTAGACAAAGTTAACATTATTCATTTCACTATAAATATATAGAATTTATTTGTATTTATTGTTTTCAATTATTCTTTAAAACTCTATTGTCTTTAGGTTGACTCTTATTTTATATATGATTTACCTTCTTATACGTATATAAAGTTAATAAGATAGAAAGAATAATATAGTAACATGCATATATGTTTTCTGATAATAAATAATATAAATATATATTATAATATATATAATAATATGTATAATATATTTAATATATATAATATATATTATACAGGAAGTTGATGCTTTTATCAACTTTAATTCACCGTCGACTGGTCGAATTATGCGTCGGCATCTTGACGAATCATCATCCCTTCCCGTAATAAAGAATACATTAACGTCCAAGCGGAAGCCGCGTTCGTTGCCGTCCGTCACGAGACACGCATGCAACTCAAGCTTGTCCACACATGAATCCGTTCATTTTCTTTCAAGAAAGTTATGTGCCCGCATAAGAGTTTTTTCAGGAACATAATAATTATTTTTGAAGAAACGTAACATGATATTAGAAATTGAATTTAAGTGATGTTCTGATTCGTGTCTAGAAGAGGACGAAATAATCCTTCAATAATACTTCATAATCTATTACGAAGTAATTTTTATCCATATTCACATCGATTACAATGATAATAATCAATAGTTTTTAAATTATTAAATTCAATTTTATAATGTTATTCGTTTGAAATCGGAAAGCCGAACGCACGCGAAAAAGATGCGAGATGTGTAAAACAAACATGTCACTTGAACTAATTATGACTTCGTGTTGGTACATCATGCTAATGGTGGAAAATCTAATAAAACCAATTATGGAATCTTTTGTCACTTCTGCGAATTCAAACATCCAATAAGTACGATATCACATATCACACGTTTAGAATACATAAGATCACATGTTTAGAAATATAACACTAATAATGTACTATAAAACAAAAGCACTTCAATAAATAAATTTCCGTCATACAATACTCAAGAAATTTTGACCTTATAAATGTGCAACTTGCTAAAGACTCTTTTTACATTCTGACACAACGAGATATAAATTTGTATTCAAACCTAACGGTATTAAATCAAGATAAACAAGGTATTAGGTTAAAATAAATATTACTGCTTCAGCTATTTTATTAATTGTTAAGACTTACGCTTCCTTTTTCTTCGCGTTAATCACGTTTACTACAAATAATAATTGTGCCAATGTTCAATGATATTTACGATAACATAACTTTAATCTCTTTTCACTATATTATTTTTTTATATTTACTTTGTAAATATAACAGACATGCTTTAATAGATCTCACACATTTTTCGTTTGCTAATCACTTATTTTGTTAAAATGATCTGTGATCTTAAAGGACTTAAAGAGATAACAAATTATTCATCCCTCTAACCCCTTGTCAACCACTGCGACTTACCTAGCACGCTGCGATTGGATGCCATGTCACCGGTGATGATGATTCTCCACCGGTTTTCCGGTCTTTCTGTTTTTCAATTTCAGCGCACTTGTTAAAAAATCGGATTTAATTTAGAAATAATAAAAAAAAGTTTTTTATTATATTTCTACACGAATAGACTTATATTCTTGCAACTGAATTGAAATTTTTCACGTGTAAACCATCATGTCACTCGAACGATTCTTGATACGAGAAAGAGCATTCAACCCCTCTTAGAGAAGTGAAGAGCTTGGAAGAGCTTGCTTTTCGTCTACGAACGCTTTCACTAGCGTTGCAACTGGCTCGTTCGCTCGCCGCGCTTTGACTGTGCTCTGCTCTAAACGCTCTGCCAAAAATCTCAGCTTCAAATTGCGGCGCTGGCTGCTCGGAAGACGAAAGGCGAAGAGACGGCGAAGAAGAGGCCCGTCAACAGCGTCAGTCGTTGCGACACCGACGTCTTCCGCGGGCTGCGTCGTTCTCCCGCTTCGCGTTTCGCTTCGTTCCGTCGTAACGTTCCTCGTCGTGTCGTAACGAAGGCTGCATGAAACGACGAGGTAGTAGAGGCAGAGGGAAAGAGAGAGAGAAAGAGGGGCACGACCACGCACGTCACGAACGTCCGCGGTTGTGTACAATGACGTGCTTTGTTCGCCGCGCCAAAGAGAAGATAAATGCGCCCTATCAAATGAACGGACGGTTTTTCCTACCCCCCGTGTCTGCCACTCGCCCAGAGGGAGGCGAACAGCGAGGGATCAGCTACGTGGAACCAAAATGTTAATGAAACGTTTTCCTTTGCGTTGGAAAGAGATATATAGAAGATTCAAAAACCTTCGAATACTCAATTCCTGCAGTGTTTCGATTTTTTAAATAATATTTTTATCGCCTTAAAATTTTTTCTCATCTAACTTTTAGATGAACTATAATAACTATATTAAACTAGTTTGTTCTTGTTATACATTTATCGAAGTTATAGATCTTCGCAAACTTTTGTTAAATTCAAGTAATAATGTGAGAAAAAAATAACTAGATGGTCATAATATACAATTTCAAACTATTATTAATTATACAAATATATTATATAGAAATATCAATTGTTATATACATACAATTTTTCTTAGATAATATATCGTGGATTCGTGCTCAGTGATATCGCAGTTAAGGGGTTAGTATAATTCCACGCACAAAATATCTCGCATTCGTTCCTTGCTCCGTTATTTCACGAAGAGATAAATCTTCGCGAAGAGGCGGAAGATAACTGTTGTCCGAGCGATATATGTTGTAACGCGCCAGGCGTTATCGTGACGTTGTAGTTATTAATCAACGTCAGCATTAATTCGCTGATCTGTCGCTTCAGCGTTCTAATGACTGTAATTGGTAGTTACCAAGCATATTCGTCACGCTGCTGATGATTCTCTCTGACACGATTAATTAGGCCTAGAATCGCCAACTGTCTCTCTTCGGACACTTTGCGCGATTAAATGCTAGATTGTCCGTTGAAGTAACCGAATTGAAATGAACGGAGAACGATATTTCCGTTGAGTCCAGTGGAAATAATCGGAGAAAGTAATTAAAGTGAGGAACAGATTTTCTTTTTTTTTCAATAGCGATAAAGTTAAAAGTAATGAAACTGAAATTGATAAACGGCAATAGGCTATCTCAAACTTTACAATGCAAACGAATTGTAAGACTTATTCGTATGTACGTATATCGCAACGTACTATATAATTCAAGACGCATGATAATTAACTTTAATTACGCAGTTCCGACGTATCTTCGTCTCCGTTTGACGCACTTCACGAAACGATTACTGTACATTGTTTTACGAACAAATATTTCAGTAATCGTATTTTCGAAAGATTGTTCTCATCCTCCGTTATTTTAAGTAAAACGGACGAATTACTTGTAAGTTCCCATTTATTTGAGTTCTTGGAACCATCAAATAACTATTAAATTCCACTCCGTTCCAAGATAGTTTCCATAAAAATAAAGATCAAGATATGCATATGTATATGTTTGATATTACAGAGTTAATTACAAACGAGGAGGTTCTGCGACGAAACGTATAAAGTATTTTTTCGATTTCATCTTAGATCATCTGTACAGTACGTGCTAGTCTTACGAGTTATCGAACACGCTTCGTGTTGTGTAATTCCGTGATACCATCTTATACGTTCATTTATTATCTCGACTACCAGCATATATTTCTTTCTCACATTCACACAGACTCTTTCCATATTGCGTAAGTCCCGTTATTTTTGGAAAGATTTCATGGTACATAAATCCGCGCGTTTATACGATTAAACACAATACTCACATCACACGCATTTCTTTCGACAAACAGAAAAGGCATTCGCAAGATTAATCGAGGATATTAAGCTTGCTGTTGGTCTTCCTTAATTGCGCCCGCCAAGGTATAATCTGACCGTCGTCGGAGTCGTCCTTGGCAGGATCATCCCGCTTCTCATCGACCTCGGGTTTATCTTCCTTCTTGATGACGCCCGACGGCGCCGCCGGCGAAGCGTCCCTCTTCGGGTTTACCGACGTTGCCTCGATTTTCATTGTCGATGTGCTCGTCGACGCGGTTACCTGCGTCGGATTCAGTCTGTAATCAAACCGATAATGGCGATAATTCGACGCTTGAATAAGGCGCGTGAAAAATTTTTCCATTAATATTTAATTAATTGTTAATTAATGAGTACAAAAGTTAATTGATAAGATAAAATCATTTCGTAATAATTGACGTAATAAAGGAAATAGAGTAACAGAAAGGGATGCTTGAGAAGATCTCGAGAAGTATATAAAATATAAAAATTAAATTCTCTCTTTCTCTCGTTCTCAATATTCTCCTCCCTTTCGTTTTATTTGAAAATTTAAGAAAATTCAAGACGTTCTGAATAACAAGATGTTTCTATACTTGGAAATGGTCAATTGTCAGATTTGAGGGGCCAATCTTTTAATACACGCATAAAATATTATGCATAATATTATACATATCGCGTAATTTTGCATGTAACGCGAAACGGGGGAACTTGAGACCAATTGCAACGAGGAGCAATTGTAATACTCGCAATAATTGGAGCACTTAGCCCTCTCCCCCTCTTGCCTGCGTTAAAAACGGAGTTAAATATAGTAAAATAACGCGAGATGAATCTCTTCTGCAATGTGTCACAATCCAAGTACGATTTTATGACGAGCAGTTAAAATTACGTTCCCCACTCGTTGCAAAACTCGTTCTAATTAAATCTGGCTTTCTCCAATCACCGAGAAATAGCATTCAATTACATTTCTGATTGATTGATTGATACAGATCCATTAATCTTCGTACCTCTTTTCTTCGTTGTCCTTCTTAGCGAGAAGCTGTCGCTTCCACGGTGGAATCGCCTTCTGCCGCCTCTCCTCGTTTTCTCGCGCTATTTGCTCCTCGAGCTCCTTTTTCGCTCGTTCGGCGGCTTTTCGCGCCAGCATCTGTCGCTTCCAGATTGGTATTACGTTTCCCGAGCTGTCCTTTTCGGGAATCTACAAAAACAAAGATTCGAAATTTTAAAACTGGACTGCATAAAATTATAAAAGTATCATAAAAGGAAAAAACATTTTTAATGAAACATTAAAAAGATTAGAGATTTTTTATAATTTCTTGTATATGATTGTACGTATATTTTTCAAGAAGAATGACAAATAAAATGCTCTTACTTGATCAACGAAATTTGTAACGCTGAACGCTTTGCTAATTTCCGACATGAGGTTCTGTTCCTGAGTCTTCTCGACCTGCGCCCTCTCCACCTTTAGCTTTTTGATACCAGGTATATCCTTTGTGCGCTTCAATTCGGCGATTAGGTCCGTCTTTTGCACGAAGAATGGCTCCGAGACTGAGATCGATACAGTCTTATTTGAATTTGTCCATGATTCTATTTTTAAACTTTATAGCAAGGTAATATGATCGTATAAATTTCGTGTAGCATGCGTAACGACATAGTAGAAATGACCTCAGAATAAATATACGCTAATGTAACGTAGATTATAGTTACAAACAAGGAATTTCTCGGATAAGGATAATGAACTCTGAATCTTTACACTGTTAAATTCGTAGTGTCGAATTATACTCAATTTGAATCATTTTTAACCATTTCTGTAGGTCACCACTGCTCCCACTCAATAAGTCGATAATTTAACTAAAACAATGTTAATTTAACTAAACTAATGGTTAAAATAATAAATTCCGGCACACACATAGTAATTCAAAATAACAAAATGTTATTTAACTCAAGGTATTACTTAAAATTGCATCCTTTAATATTTAACAGTGTACGCTCGAGTCCGTACAAAAGCGTGAAATTATACGTGCATGTGTGTCGCGGACCAGCTTACCGTTAGTCATGGACACGCTGCGAGGAGGCGGAGCGGAGAACGTCTTGGTGGCGTTCATCTTCGTGCTGGTCCGTCGTAGCTGGATACTTGTGAGGTCCTGGATGCTGATTGTGGCCAAGGGTTGTTGCGGGGAGCTCTTGGAGCTTTCGGTCTCGTTGCCGGTGCCGGCGTTACCCGGGGCCTGATTCCCTCCCCGTGCACGTTGCTGCAAGGGAGACAGGGGCGGTGGCGGGGGGCCCGTAGGAGACCCCTTGGCCTCCTCGCTGCTCCTTCGCGCCCCCTCCTCCTCGTCCGCCTCCTCCTCCTCCTCCTCCTCCTCCTCCTCACCCTGCTCCGTATTCCGGCTCTGAATGTCCAAGTTGTCCACTGACCTGCGAGCGCGATTTTCGCATTGTCACGCGAGCGGAAAATTTGGTAATAGCGCGGCTCGAAGATAGATTTATTTATATTTGAATAACATTTGTTTTATACCTTTTAGAGAATCATTACGTTTATTTTGTTGAGCGTTTGTTAAATATGTATATTAATAAACATATATTTTTAATTATATTCATATAAAAGCATATATAAATAAATGTATTGGAAGATTTGAAACGTTTCATATATTAATTTCTGTTTGAGAAAGATTTTTGTCAAATTTTAATTATTTCGAAGGGAAAATGCCTTCTCAGTAAGAAGTATTTCTTCGCAAGAAAAACGTCAATCATGTTAAATTGATTTCTTACATTTCTGCGCATGTAATCGGTAGGTCAAATGCACACGCATGAGTTTACATTTCGCCGCATAGCTGAAAGGCTTTAACTGGTGACACCTGTTACATCAGCCGTAAAGCTGATTTTAGCGATCATTACGAAAGTGATTGTCGATATTATTTCATGTGCGCGAAGATTGAATTGATAAATCATAGATGTTAACGATAAATAACAGACTTCAAAGTGTTAGATGTTTATCAAACTACTTTTCGTGATTTAAATTGCATGCAACATGCTATAAAATGTTGCGCGCCTACAGTATAAAGTAATCGTACAAACACTATAAATGAAACACTTCAAACAGATTTTAAATCACCACTTTCTAAGTAATCTAAGCAGATGAAGCACACAAAGCAATCCTTATTTCGCGTTATTCGCTCGTTCCATATATTCCAGACATCCCTGAAGTGCACTATATATGTCTTGAATATTCAAATCGTCAATTTGAAATTGATTTAATTAAACGAACAATAGAAGAATGTTCGCCACTTCAACAACACGACAATCGCGACATACTTTATACGCGAAAGGTTACGAAACAGATAGAAGTAAACACTATATGTAATAAGTATGTAATAGGAAGGGTCACTGACCTCGCCTTCGACAGGCTGTTTTTAGCTGACACCTTGCAGATACTCTTCAGGTACTCCGATGGCTTGAGCAGGGTGTTGGAGTCCGCGTTGGCGAACTTTGGCGGTATGAACGGCAGCACCATGTGCCTGTTTACCAGGTGGGACGCCTGGCTCGCTTTAATTTCGTCCGCGTCCGCCGGCGCACTGGCGGGAGCCGGCACTTCCGGCTGTTGCGGATGCTCGCCGGAGGATGATGCGTCGGACTTGTTGGCCGCTGTTCCGAAACCGACCAGCCAGCGTTAGAGAAAGAGAAAGAGACGGAGATAGACGGGGGGAGATAGAGAGAAGGTGGAGTAAGAGGAGAGAGGGCTTCTCTCGTTATATCCTCTAGCATTGGATGACGGTCGTTACCGAGGGGCAAGTGAAATCTAGGTAAGTATATTATATGCCCGGTGAGCGCCATGGTCTAGTAAGTGAGGCCACCTCCGCTGAGCATGATCCGCTAACAGTTTAATTAAATGCCGAAGTATACGCGTTTGCAGCCCAAATCGAGATCGCGACGCGACGGGGAGCCCGCGCCTCCCTCCCACCCTCTCATCCCCCACACCCTTCCTCCTTACCCGCGCCTTCGTCCGATCGCGAGTCGAGCCGGCCTAATTAGACTTGTGGCGCTGATTAACATCATACGAATTAATTTCACCCGATTTTAACTGTAATTGCTGATCACAGTCGATTCAGCTAATTGCCTTCACGT
This sequence comes from Temnothorax nylanderi, assembly GCF_030848795.1. Classification (NCBI taxonomy): domain Eukaryota; kingdom Metazoa; phylum Arthropoda; class Insecta; order Hymenoptera; family Formicidae; genus Temnothorax; species Temnothorax nylanderi. The sequence goes on along the minus strand of NW_027249180.1, from coordinate 37,498 downwards.
TTGTATCGAAGAGTCGGGAGGCACGCGCCCCGAAAATGTAAGCGTAATTCGCACGAGCGTAACACGGCCGTCGAGGCAATTACCGCAGCGATAAAAAAAGAATACGGTAATAGCGAATTGTATATAACGGAGTTATCGCATTTCCTGGTTATAGTCCGGTGGGGACTTGAACGAATTCAGAGTTGATCTTTCTCTCCGACAAAAATCAACTAATTACAGCGGAGATAATTAAGTTACGGAAGTATATTAAATGTCGAAGACAAACTCCGAATCTGGGGAGATACTTCGTAACTAGCGCCATTAAGACAGATCGACTCGTTAAGTAAAATTTGTCGAGGAAGTGATTGGGAGCACGATGGTCTTCGCGTTGACCGGTAGTCGTAAGATGCTTATCGATCGGTCATAAAATCGTCGATGCGCGACGCGATCTCTTTTCACGATTGTTGCGAATAACGTGAAATTACGGTTATTATATATTAAGAAAATGTCCTTTTATATCCATCGTGGAGTAATGTAAAAGACATAAACATAATTTCAATGACTGCGTTTACATAGCACGCGCGCGAGAAGTAGCGGATTTTTCTTCGATCTTTCCAAGAGATCTTTCGAAGCTGTAATTGCAGGAGAAACGCCCGATTCGGATTGAAAGCATTTTTCGCAGTGAACGCGCGTGGAAAATGTCAGGTGAATGTGCGTGCACGCATTTCTGCTCAAAGTCGAGCTGCAACTTTCACGTGGCAATTTCGCAAGGGAACGAGAGGATATCGAAGAGGAAATGGGCGTCAAGCGCAATTTCTCACCAAAAGACTCGGTCCTTACGTCCTGGCTGTTTCCTCGCGCATCTTTCTTGTCGGCGTCTGCGTTCGGCTTTGCGTTCACCAGGACGACCACTACGTCGTCGTCCGGCGGCGGCGGCGGCGGCGGTGGCGGTGGTTTCAAGAGACTATGGAATAAACATCTTGTTTTTAATGTGACGTGAAAAATATCATTCAAAGAATATAAATGTTAGAAAAATAAATTAATACCGTAAAAATGTTGTTGTTAAATAATATTGATTAAAAGAGTATTGATAAATATTCGTTGCTCGAGCGCGAATGATAAAGTTTGATTGTATAAACGTTTTTATTGGTCCCATGTACTAATGAAAGTAAATCATCTTTCTGACAAAGAAAATTACGGAAAATTGGTGAAGTTAAGTTTTATCATTCCGTATCATAGTAATCGATTGCAGCGTTTGATAAAAATAAATAGTAGTAATAAAAATCTCGTCTATTAAATAATTAAGGGATTAGATAACGTTGATCAATTTTATGAAGACAAGTGAAAGTAAAAATCATAGAGAACAATCATGGTAATAGTTTGCAAACACCTAATTGCACCTAATTGCAGACAATGATAGTAAATGTAAACGAGCGAAAATATGTGGAAAGTTAAACGGTTATAAGATAATAAAATTGATGGAGGTGCCGACGCGGATAGACATCTTGTTTCGAAAGTAATTCCTTCATTCAAGGATCTTTTAGAGTCTCTTTTTATCTAAGGTCACTGTGTCTGGGGTTAATGCTAATCGACTTTAATCCGTTCGCGCTCGCCTGAACGAATCGTACGATTCGGATTATCGTTGCGATTATTCACGTTCGTTTTACATTAATATATTAATAGCCGGAGATGATTACTAGCGAGAAAACGGCCTTTACAAAATATGCCCTATCCGCATGATATCTCAAAGGAAATGCTTCGGAGATCATTGGAGAACAAAGTCAATGGCGAGAAGGAAAGAAGCGAATCGAATCGCGCGAAGTAGCGAGCAGCTCCGCCGTTCGATCGACTTTCGATCGAGCTTTCTTCTCTTATTGGCGCGGCTTTAACTCAAGTCTCGATCCGGTATCGATTCGCCCTACTTACCTAGGTCCGCCGTTGCCATTTGTACGGATCTCCTTTTCACTTTCCACCTGCGCGCCGGACGAGTCCTTCCTCTCTGCGAACCGAAACAGAATCGCGTATACCGGTCAATCGCGGCCGTTCTCGTCATCGTATTTATTCGAGACTCCGCAGGATAGCCACTATATAATGCCCTGTCACTTTTTGTCGAAAAATTGTCAGCGCCGATTTGCATCGTGTTAACTTGATGACGAATAAAGACAAGTTGTTTCCAACTCCATTACTCATTGGACACGGGCACACAATCACACACAATCGTAGAATGTAGTAATAACAAAAGGTAAACGAACGCACACTAGAAAACCGTTCTTTGTTTTCTACCTCGTATAATTGTCTTTATGAATAATACATTCCGATTTTTTATTCTCTCTTGTTGAAACGATTTCTTTTCTTCTCACACGATGATTTATATATATTTTATACTTATTAATCTTATTATCCAATAGATCACACATAATAAAAGTTGAAAAGATATTTCACTTCGGTTATTTAAAGTCATTAATAATGACTCGTTACGGTACATAATTTGTGCATACGCGATACTTTGCGCGTACGACTCTTTGATCATAGACACTGTGGCCATCCTGCAGAGATTTCCGGCTACTTTCGACGTACCGTGTGGTGCTTCCGCATTTGTCTTGATTCCCGGCTTGCCGATCCGTTCGCTGCTACTGTGCCGCGATAAGGACGGAGTGGACGTCGTCGAGGAGAGACCGTGGACCTCGCTGCTCATGTTCGACGATTCGCTGGCGCTGCTGGATCGACTGTATCGCCTGTCGGTTTTGCGAGAACGACTGAAACGACTGAAACGGTCAGAGACGGTTCTATCGATGTGTTTCGCGAATCCACGAATCGAGTTAAGTTTAATCTACGCGCGATTAAGTACCTGGCGCGCGATCGCTTATCTGCGAGATAAATGACGGGCGAGAAAAATAGCGATACGATGCTGTTCCCCGAACGCGCCCACGAACAGTCATCTCTTAACGATTATAAAGACAATTTCGATCGTAACAGGATTACACACTGTTCCACTTGTTGATACGTCGCTTGATATTGCTTACCTTCGTGGTCGCTTTTATAGTGCCTGATATTTTGTTGTGCTGCGCTCATCAAGAATCTCTTTTTAGAAGCTTGACGTGTAATTCGTGGTATCGCGAGAACGACTTTAATGTCTACTTGAGTTAACAAATTCATTTTGCCAGACAAATTTTTACACGTGACTTAACTTTTATAAAACAAGATGTCTAATAAACACATATGATCCGTATCTTTTCTGAAAAGTTTCTTTTATTCTACAATTTTTATATATTATTTTTTATATTATTTTACGTTTTAGGACGCGTATCCGTTTTGGAACGATTGATTCAGTTAAAAGCTTTACAATGAATTTCTTTTTTAAAAACTTGGGAAAATTGATTTTTTATAATTGAGAGAATTAAATTTAAATTAATTCTTCCAATTTTAGGAGATTAGGTCAGATGTTTTGGACTAAACCCTTTTGATCTCGCTCGCGAAATTGCTCGAATCGCGTTACCTGCTGTCGGAGGCATTGTCCGCCGGCTTCTTGCGCGACGACGAACTCACGCTGCTCGTTTCCTCCTGTCTCACGCAGATCTGCTCATAAGCATGATCCGAGGACTCCCTCGCGATCTCGGAGCGCGCCGCATGTCCGTTGCCGGTATGCGGCCGGCCGACGAATCCGCCGCCGTTGTTGATGTGCACGTCCACTTTCACTGAAAGCCAAAGCCCCGCTCGGAATATTACGTATCGCACACGAGAAAACTGCCTTCCACAAGAAAACATCACGCTCGAGAAGTTTTCCAGAAAACATCTTGAGCTAAACTCAAACTAACGATTCGCAAACTTGCGACTAGTAAAAGTTGCCGACAGCTTTGTAGAAATTTATCATTTCTATAGCGCCGCGCGCGAGAGAGAGATCGGAGTTCGACTTTTTATAAAATTTTAAATTTCTTTTTTATTTCGATTCTCGCGCTGTGTCGGCGACTTTTACGCGTTTCGCTGGAACTCGCTCGATCCATCGATCGCTGTTTTTATTGCTCTTGCTTATTAAGAGCCAGTGCACAGTAACGGCTTAACGGTATCCGCGGTAAATCGCGCGCGAGTCTTTAACCCGGTTTCGCAGAGCGCGCGTGTTGTTCGCGACGTGTGTGGCTTTTTTCGCTCCCTTGACAATTATCCAAGTATCTCTCTTTCTTCGAGATCAATCTTGCGACAGTCTATCATGCACTAGTCACGTGTCGTTCGTAAAACGAACGATTAAACTTACTGTTGCAAAGTAAAACGAATAAGCAGGGCAATTACGATTAAAATTCTCTTAGATCTTGTGCAGCAGACGTCGACTTACGCGCGATTTTTATTTAATCATTAATTAACATTTGCCAGAAAAATATATATACCCTAATCTCTTATGGATGCGAATCGATACATGAAGCGGAAGCAATGCTTCATGACAAATGGTTCCATTTGCTCGATCTTTGTAAATATCATTGAGAAGAGCGAAAGAGAGACGATACCGAACATCGGATGCGAATCGAGGTCGCCCTGGAGCCACAGTGGTTGTCGAGAACCGACGGAGTAAATAGGGTGTCTCAGAATTATCACTTTAATTTACAGCCATAAATAATTCAATTAATGGAATTCATCTTTTCTTAAATTCGAGTTGTTTGCTCGGGGTATCTTTCCGATATATCTTTGAACTCTCGTATTTCACACTTTAATTTAAATAGCCATGCCTTGAGTTAAGATCCTAAGAATGCTCACCATTTGTTTCATCTACGAATTAATATTGTAAATCCGGTGACTTGTCACTTCGAATAATCGCTATTTGGTTAAAACCCCTTCACTTTCGACGATCAACGACAGGATACCTTCTGGACACCGTGTATAGCGCGCGTTATAATGTAGCGATGAAGTATCTGGGACGTGCTACTTACCAGTCAGAGTCTCGTCTTTCCTCTCCGGCGTATGGCGCTGCTCCGCCGCGACGCCGTTCCGCGGCTTCTCGGCGTCGCCGAACAGCCGCGTGATCCTGGTGTAGACGAGATCGTGCGGGCTGTGCAGGTAGAAGGACTCGGCCGTGTCCTTGGGCTTGGGCGACTCGCCGATGTACGCACTCATGGGATTTATGTAGATACCGTCCCGCGGCCGAGAGCCCGGCGGATGCAGAAAGAACGGCTCTTGGAACATGCCGCAGCCGCGTAACGAGCACTGCAATGGGTTTTAGTGACGTCTTTAGCATTCAAAAATGCACGAGAAGAGAAAGACAGATAATTCACTGGGTTAAATTCATAGTGTCAAATTATACTTAATTTGAGTCATTTTTAATCATTTCTATAAATCGCTACTGCTCCTACTCAATATGTCGTTAATTTAACTAAACCAATGAAATTAAAATAATAAATTTCTAAATACATGGTAGTTAAAAATAACAAAATATTATTTAACTCAAAGTATTTGTTTAAATTTAATCCTTTAATATTTAATAATGTGTTGCATTTGTAATATCTTTTTTAAACTTTAGAAAGAAGTATTTCTCTCTCTCTCGCCAATTAAGATTTTATAAGATAATTTAATGTTGAGTATACATGTACATTTTATAAATAAATTCTCAAGAATAAATAAAATAGTCAAAACAAAAAAATCTCTTAGATCTTGTTTATACAATCCAGAAGCAAGTCCTGCCTTAATATTTTGAGAAAAAGAAGTAAAATTGTCGAATAAAATCAAGGAAACTTTTGATGTCATTTATGACGCTTTTCTTTCTTTAAAAGGTTGGTTTAAAAGTAAACTTTTGCAAATTTTCTCTTGACACGATGTCTAATAACCAATTATGGTTAATAAATATTTGGGTGCATGAAGTCCATCCTCTTACCTTGTCGATGGAGCTCGCGACGCAGCTGCACGTGGTGGTGTCGCTCATGTGGCCTGAGTAGTCCGACCCGGCACGATCCCTGGCCATCTTCGGGGTGACATTAGGAGGTGGAGGCTTGCCGGTCTCCTGCTGCATACCGGGACAAATGCAAGAGCGATTAGAACCGATCGGCGTTTATCCGCAGATCCATTAGATCGAAATGATCCTGATTGTAGCCGTGGGACCTGTCGCGGAAGCGATCGCCTCTTCCTTATTGAGCGAGTAATAAAAGCGCCCGAACCTCCTTTCTCTCTCTCTCTCTCTTTTTCCCTCACTCTTCTCTCATTCTCCCTATCTCTCTGGCTCGTTTCCTCGAGATACCGCAATCGATTGCGTTTGCCGAACACTATGCCCGCGGACTTGCGATAATCCCCGTTGCCTAATAGCGATTATCTACAGTTGCGCAAAAGTCTGGGATTGACCTCGTTCACCGGAAAAGTTTATTCCAAGAAAGAAGGAGGAAAATGCCGATAATTCGGCGAACGTCGCAAGAACGCTACTATTGTCGCGGGAGGATGCGGTTATTTAGATAACCTTGCATATGTAAGCGGTTCGTAATAAGGCGGAGGAAAGTGGAAGCGCGCAGGTTGCGATTAATGCTTCTATATAATTTTTGCGAAGGTCAGGAGAAGGAATTTATTTCTTTCTTTACAGAGCGAGCGCGGAATAGGTAATAAAGTTTAGGGTCTGGGAACGACAAAAATGAGAGAAGTGAGAAAATATAAAATATTACCGATTATCTTCGCTTAATTCACAGAAACAATTAAATCTTTTTTTTTATATGTAATATATTGATTTATAATGAACTTATGAAAAAACATACCTGTATTCCTATCATCAATTCCTCATTTTACAGACTATCTTAAATTAATTAATTAATTAATTAAACAATGATGTTTTACGATTTAAGTAAAGCGGAAAGATCGTGAAAGGAAAACGTAATTAATTGGCTTCGCGCAATATTGATAAAATATGTTCCGCATTAATCTGTTCTAACGGCTAGAAATAATATAATATTGATTATAACGATTTGCGCGAAGCAGTGGCGGACGTCGACTTCTTATCGATCGCTCCATCGACACAGGAAAAGCAAATTGAATCTATATGGTCCAAAACACGTGTCGCAGGTCTTTGCAGAACCCCAGGCGGGACAACTTTAACTAGCACGTCGCCAGTCGAGAAACCGGATTATTTTACATTTTGTTAGACCGGTAACCCGCTGACACGCTATACCGTAAGCTACCAGGCTTATAACTCCCTTTCCGCGTAATTCCAGGTAGGTACGCGTGGAAATCGCGCGCCGCGTCCGTCGCTTCCCAATCGCTCTCGTTTCATCGAGGTGAAACCGCGTTGTTGATACAGCGCAAGATACCACACTCGAGCGTGCGATTAACTCGACATGAAATGCACTCGACAAAAGGGAGTTCTTTTTTAGGACACATTTTGGAATATCTTTTCGTGCGAAACAAATAAAACTGATTTTATCGGTTAATCGAAAAATGTAGAAGCATCCAGCATCGATTGAATGTAACATTATTAAACACGAATTTTTATTTAGCCATATTTAGCATCATAATTGTTTGATCAATTGTCATTAATTAATTAACATTACAATTACAGAAATATTAAAAATATTTATAATACAATTTGTCTAAAATTAATAAAATTTATTATACCGAAATATTTTGTTTCGAAAGAAACGGAGAAAAGGATTGGATGAGTGATCAAGAGATTAGTTCTTGCTCTACCGTGCGTCTTAGCATTGCGGAAATACACTTGTACGTCGTAGTTATGCAAATTCGCGTGCGATGTGCTTGGCCTGTGGCGTAATTGGGTCGCGTGATGAAAGAAGGAAGCGAAAGAGGAGCGCACGATCGCGTAAGAGAAGATCTAGTCTCTACAGAGCGATAAAAGTGACAAATCTCGTGTCGCTTGGCCTGCACGCGGGAAAGTGGTTTAGATACTTTAAATGATTTAAACGATGGCCACACGCGTACTCTAATTTCCGTGCCGGTCGAGAGGAGAAATTCGCGCCGCGAAATCTCTCGTTCTCGCACCGTTCTCGCGTCTAAATACGGATCAATCAGCTTCTCACGATTACTATCTTACCAATCGTCACAATTTGTATTACAAACTCATTAAATTTTTGTCTTCTTGAAGAATCCTTTTTGTTTTAATCTAGATTTCTTTTACTCGAGAGAAATATATATATGTCTCATCTTGTTCTCATCAAAACTGACAGGAGAAAACGCAACTGTGATTTCACAGTCTGCCGCAGTCTTATTGACTTCTTGATCAGAGTATTGCGTGAGCCTGAGTGACATCTCGGATCTTTACGAAGGTATGAAAATGTATCGTGACGGAAAGGAATGACAGATAGCCGCGACAGCGCGATGTCACTGGTCACCGATGGGCACCACCCCGGAAAAAATGCCCGTCCACGCGAATCCTTTCCCTGTGACGTGTATCCCGTTGCGATACGCGCCAACGACACGCTTTCCGCTCAACCGGGTGAAGGACGAAAAGCGAAAAAGAAAAAAATGTATTCATACGGTGCGCCCAGGCGGATTTTTAATAGAATTCGGAGCGCGAACGAAACAAGCTAACGCAAGGTAACAGTGCGTTAATAAAGTAAATTTTGTAAGTGGAGTCTTTAACGAAGTGTCGGGTAATTATGGCAATGAACTCTTCGCATCGGTGTGCGATCACGCGAGGATTTCCTCTCCTTGATCGTCGATCAAATCACCGCTGACATATTGTTTTAATAGTCGGTTCATTGCCCACCGTAATTACGAGCAACGTTTGGCGCATCTCTCGCTTCCGACTAAGCAGCTTCCTCCCGCTATCTCGCGCATTTTTGCCGTAAATCAAAGTAAGCAAATTCGTGTGAGCAAACATTAGAAAGCCACGGATTTATAGCCGTTACATCTTTATTGTCGGATCGGTGATTTTAGACACGCGTCAAGTCAAATGTATCGGTCTCGAGAAAGTCGACAAAAACTTCCTTCTTCTAATTTCACTTGAAAATGGATTTAATGTTATAGATTTTAGATCTTATACTGGTCTTACTGTTAGAATCAACAGATAAACCGTTGAAAATAAACTGTCCGAGGAAACTTAAAAATATCTAAAAAGACTTTTTAAAATACAAAAGTATGTAAAATTTAATAAGATGATTAATTAATCAACCGTCACTTTCTCCTAAGAGAAATTAAAAGTAAGACAAAAATAATAAGAGCAGTGAAAATTCATATAAAATAAGAAAGTACCGTGTTTAGACTTAACTGATCCCTGGAATTATTTATTTAAATTCAAGAAATCAATCCTTCTCGTGTTTTCTGAGCTGCGATGTTTTTATTTCGCGCTTGACGTCGCAAACGTTTCCATTGTTGCGGACAACGCGCTTAAAAGTCGCTTTAACCTCGTCTCGTTATCGGCCATGAACCGCGTCGTAGCGTCCGTCTTATCTTCGCGAGCGCATTCGCGCGGACGGTTGACGTTCAAGGTGATACGCGGAGAGAGATCCGAGTCTCATGCGTGGAACTGACCCGCGCAAGGTCGACTCGCCACGCTGCAAAATGCAATTCGCGATACTGCGATTCCGTTTCATTCACGACGGACCGCGGACGAATGACAGTGCCGATCGACCGAGCGTAAAGCGTAAATCGCGAACGAAGATACTTATATTGGTGAACGTAAGAAAATTCGCGAACAATCGAAGAAGCTTTCCCAAAAATTTATTCTCTATTTAATTGAACTTGTAGAAAACGCGTGATGTCCGTTTTACATCTCATACATTTTCATTGCGGCACGTTATGCGTTAAATTTATAATGTTAATTAATTGTCCGAACGTGATACTTCGAGTTAAATTAAACGCAAGTTGCATCTTTAATCCGAGTAAAACCTGAGACCGCCATATGTTGAGCTGAATTTACGAGAGATTAAGTGTGCCGATGATGCTGGATTAAATTAATATCCGAGAAGAATTCGCCAGTCATACGGGCAATAAGCATTTCGGATATCGATTTTACAATCTTTTATCTCGATCTTCGACGCGGAAATACGCACGTAAGCGTGTATTTTCCCATTTACACGCATGAACGTTCGCGCCGCTCATTAACGAGTGAAAAGTAGCAGCTATTAGATTTGCACGCAAAACCGGATCGTACGTTAGAAACCGCGGTTCTCCGTTACAGCTAGCCGATTTTACTAACTTTCGAGTCATCGTCGAAAGGCGAGTCGGTGTCAGCGTGGAGTCGACCTTCAAGTTTTGAACTTCGAATTATTTAAATTTGCTAATCAAATTTCTAACATTATACTGTGAAAAAAAAAAAACAACGAATACTATTTTATGCGAAACTTTCTTCGTACAGCTTAATATTTTTAACTGTTTAAAACGCAAATCTAAATACGTAGCACGCGTTATCTCGAAGTCATCTGCGAAGAGAGTTCAACAGCGCTAAACGTTGCCTCACGGGAACGCAGGAGTAGTCCCCGCGACATTACGGTACTTACGGATTACGGTTCACTTACATATACACCCATGCAAAACCGGATTTCGCTGCAGCCGCGTAACGCCGTAAAACCAAAAGCCTCAGGTCGACCGGTCGCCGTTCAGGGAAGTCCTCTCCGTCCTGGAAGAAGATGCAGATTTCGTTCGATCCTCCCGTCCATGTATCGGAGCACACGCTTCGCTGTCCTAGTTCGGACCAGTCGAGACTCGCTGAGGCTCGCGCCGTCAAGGCCGTTTATCCGCGAGTCTCCAGCACGACCAGAGACAACGGTACTTCCGCTCCGCGTCGGTTGAACGGCTGATCTTCCTCGTACTCCAGACGAGAGTCCAGGGGAATCTCAGAGTCTTCCAAACTACTGTCGGAAACCTTCTAAGCGAGATGGGCTTCAGTTATTCTCGACCTTCTTTAAATTTCAAGTGAAAGATTCAGTGGATTCGGATTTCTAAACTAGTCCGTCCAGGTGTCTAATTTTTTCCAAGCCTGTATGGCTACTTCTTATCCTCCTCGCGCTGTAGGCAAGTATCCAGGATTTTCCAAAATATCACAAATATGAAAACTGTGATCCCTCCAAAGAATATTCGAAACTTTCCCAGGTGTTTACGGTCACTTCTGATTATCTTCGCACTTTAGAAAACGGAATCTTTCGCAGATTCAAATGTCAAGTCTGGTCCATGAAAAAGGTCTTTAATTTTGGACAAATCTCCAGGTGGATCTTCCGGTTATTTTAAATAGCTCCAAATTTTTTAAAGCAGTCAGAATTCTCCAGAGTCCTCGAAGTTTCTATAATCACGCGACGCTGTTTCCCACCGACTCTTGCCAGCTCGGCGAACACGTCCGGTCAGCGCGAGCGGGCGCGCGACTATGACTGCGAGCTAACACCGGAGTCACGCGCGAGTTAGCACCTGCCGGCAGGCTGGGTGACGCGGGTCGATTTCTCGACTGGAACCCACGATGCTCGCGCGGGTTCTCCTCCGGTCGACGGGGCGGAGACGGGAACCACGCAGGCGAGTCGAACCGCACCCGCGCCACGTTCAGGTCCGGGTGCCCTTTTCCCGACCCAGCTTCCAGAATCTGGTGTGGCCGTCCCAGATGGAGAACAGCAAATGCGAGAGCGATCGGGAAAACGGGCGTGCGGGTGACGGTCGGCCAACGAACTCTCGCGCGAGTCTCTCTCTCGGAGGCCGGTGCGTGCCACCGCGGTGCGAGCGCAGGAGGCGGCAGACCGGGACTCTCTCGCCGCTCTCGAGCAGATCGTCGAGAGCTCACCTGCTCTCGCCCGGACGTTCGAGGTAGGGATATACGGCTCTGCGGCTCTCCACCGGAGAAGACCTCTCTCGCGGATCTCGTCCTTTTACCTTTCTTCGCAGTCGTCCTAGTCCTGACTACGCCAAATCCTGCGGCTTTTCCCGCTACATTCCGTTTTACCTTCCGATCTTTGGAAGGATCGAGGTTAATTGGTCCTCGCGGAAGGTTTTTTTTTATTAGAGGCATTTGTATCTTGATATTATTCTTGAATGATGATACTTGAGAAACTTTTTCTATGCAACTTGTATGTAAAATTTTTTATTTCATTTTATTTACATTTTTTCTTTGAGAATTCTCTGTGAATTTCCTGTTATTGTCGGATTGTAGATGATTCGGAAATTTCTGGGAAACTTAAGAACGGTGTGCGTTTCTCATTTATTAATTTTCAAATATTAAACAAGAATTGACGGAAATATTCGCTTCGTCAAATGATTTTTTTGCTTCTACTTGTCTTAAACAAATCTCGATCACAATTCGAACTAAATCTCGATTCGAACAAGTGGTGTCTTTATTGAAACATAAAAATTAACATTCATCTTCGGTTTTGCTCCTTATTAGTTCGATGAGAAGACGACGCGCGCCTCCTTGAAAAGTAAGCGCGACCTAGAAAGCGTGCACGGGATCGAGCTCTTTTTCTTCAGGTGTGCATCTGTGCATTCCCCGTTAGTTCTCTCTCCCGAGATGCAAAAGGAAGTCTCCTCTCGAACGGGGAGATGGAAGAGAGAAGTCGTCGCCGCCGCGAGGTGGCACCGCTCTTTCCTCTCTTCGAGGTGGACTTTATCATCTCCCACCAAGAGGAGAATTTCTCGCCTCCTCCTCGCTTGTAGTCCCACTACGCCTAACTGTAAAGAATAATTCCCTGCTGTTGCTGCTGGGCTGCGTTTCTTCTTTCAGGTGCTACTGCAAGTCTCGCACCGAACGATCGCGAGTTCTCCGTGATCGCGGGCTCTATTCATAAGCGATTTATGAATAGAGACTCGTAAATTCGTAAAATTACCAACGCAACACTTCTTGTGAATAATACTTCCGAATGATTCATCGTGGGATTAAGCGATTTTAAATACCGCTTGAAGAAAGTCTAGTCTAGTCAACGTAGACCAAACGTTTCCTTTCTTCATTTCATTTTATTAACGCGGATTGCTTCAGTATTTTCTCTTCTCATGTCCACTTAATCGAGTAACATTGGTAGTCTGAAATATGCAAAGAAAGTCCAAAGTCATTGCTTTTTATTATTTAAATTTAAAATATAAAATGTAAATTGACATGACAAGGAATAATTCAAGATTCTTATTATTTGTTTGTTTGATTATGAAGATTAATTACAATTATAACGTTTTAATTGTAATATTACTGATCAAAGTCTTTTACTGTTTCTTACAGAGATTTTGCATTTTTAATTAAACTAGAATTCGATAAAATGTCACGATTACTAGTTTGCTGGATGTGAATTAATGAATGTGAAAGCAATAAATTTAAGGTCTACTAAGTTTAGCGTTGTTAAATCATCTGTGAAATTAGGTTGGGCGTACATTAATTTTTCAACAAGTCTGCATTTTCAATTTTTGTGACTGGAATAAAACTAGCCGTCCCGAGTTGACGTCGTCAGCGTTTCGAGAATTTATTCGCGCCCCGACACGCAGCCGGTTATCGAAAAAGCCTTAGACTGTCACTTCGATTTTTATCAGTTTGAGAACCAGTCGGATCAGTGTTGCGCAATGCACAGAGTGCAGTAGAATTTTCCATTGTTTTTTATGTATCGGAATTTTTGTAAAGTAACATCTGGCGGTTAAACCGCGAAGCGTATAAATACAGATAGATGAATTATTATTTCGTCGTAAATCAGTAAAAAACTTGAAAATATCTAAGTATCATATATATAAGCATTAGATATTAACATCGTATAATAAAATACCATAAATACCAAATAAACCTAACGTGAAAATTTGTTTTTTATATAACGTATGTCTATTGTCTCGTGGGAGAAAATAGAATATTGCTGTGCCGGAAATAAGAATGACGGGAATAGGAATTGTCCTATTGCCCCACAATATTGCACTTTTGCGAATTGTTCTATTTGCCCTATTTGCATGATTGTGACTCACGCTCTGGCGCCTTTGTCGATTTATTCGCGATGCAACCGCGGATCGTAAAGCTGTTTACAGTTGCAGGTTGCAGCAAAAGCTGCAATTAGATTCCTCTTTATTTTCCGCAACCGCACATCGTGTCGCTCGCGAAAACAACGTGTATGCAAATTCATCACGCATCTTAATTATATAGCGTGGCGATTTCCATTTACTCGTAATATCGAGATCGGCGCGCAAAAAAACATTCCGATAATTCGATTCTGTTCACAGCGTAAAAAGACACCGAAGGCTTTCCTTCCTAAGCGAACGCGATCGACTTGTTATTATGTACCATCAGTAAATGACTGATTCTCCGCACGGTGAAAGTTCGAGAATATGGAGCGCAATTATGACAAATGCCTTGTTTATGGCAAGTGTTATTTTCTGCATTGCTTTCTGCGCTTTCCGCGAGCGAGCTTAAATCTGGAGCTCTAATACGAATATCATTTTGAATAATGGAAATATAATTCTACATATAATAACAGACTATTATATATATTAATGTGACTATTCGCGGGTGTAAATTAAATTTGCTTTATATTTTGGAAAACATAACATAAGTTTTAATGTAATGTTATATAAGACACAGATATAAATCTTATTTATAATTACTGTTTTGTATTATATTATCAAATAGTTACAAGAAAGCGTTGCGGAGTTGCCGGTAGCAGCAGACGATCTGGAATTAAACATTGCTTTCTTTACCGCTGCTTCATCTGGATTGCAGCGCATCAGACGTCTTCGTTGCGATCATGATTGATGGAAACTGCGCGTATAATTACGCCAAAGGTGCGAGGAGGCATACTCGTTCGGCGTGACGTAAAACGTAAAACTTTCTCGCGGTCAACAAACTCTCCGCGATAACCGATAACTAGCCGTCAAGGTGAAAACGATTAGATAAGTATATAGGATCCTCTGACGTTTGTGCATATATCATAAATGCGCGCGATGCTGTGTACTTACTCGTTAAATGCGCGCGAGCTATGTGCTCGTTTCAGAGGCGGCAAAACATTCAACTTCGACGAAAAGCGAAACGAATTCCTGTTAAATTACAGCATTGCCCGTCATTTACCAGAATAAAGATGTGAAAATTACTGAATTCCTAATCTTCACGAATCTGTAAGATAAGGTATGTTATGATAAAATGAAGAAATCGGTGCAGCTGTTGTTATCGGTGTTATTTAATTACGGAATTAAGAATAAATAAATGTTTTTCAATATTCTAATGTTTTTAAATTATTCCTTATTTCTTGAATTCTATACACATAATAGTTATATTTTATTATATGGCAATTATTGAGGAAGAATAATATAATAATTGTATAAAATAATTAAACAAATTATATGAATGTTATACTAGGTGCGCAACTAAGTTTCCGGGTTTCACACATAGATGGCACCAATAACACATGTACTCGACTTACATGTCTGAAGTTGTCTGAAGTTATAGCTTGGACATCTGTTAACAATAACCAGTCGTTATATAAACACATATCGCAACGCAAAAATATTTTTTCTAACAACGGAGATGTCGAGTTTTGTGCCAAATAAACAGCATTTGCGGGAAGCTTTGCTTTTTTGCTTTAACTTGAAAAAAAAATGCAGCTGAAGCACGTCGTTTGCTTGAGGAGGCCTACGGCGAACATGCACCATCGAAAACTACCTGTGAAAATTGGTTTAAACGCTTCAGAAGTGGCGATTTCGACACTGAGGACAAGGAGCGCTTTGGTGGGACCAGAAAGGAATCGTGTACTATGAGCTGCTGAAACCGGGCGAAACTGTCAATGGGCATCGCTACCGACAACAACTGATCAATTTAAACCATACATTGCTCGAAAAACGGCCAGAATGGGACACGAGACACGAACGAGTGATATTGCAGCACGACAACGCTCCGTGCCATCGCAGTTCCATCGTCCAGGACACCATCAAAACGCTGAAATGGGATCTGCTACCGCACCCGCCGTATTCGCCAGACCTGGCGCCTTCCGATTATCACTTGTTCCGGTCGATGGCGCATGGCTTGGCTGGGCTACACTTGACCAATTTCGAAGAAGTGCAAAATTGGTTGGATGAATGGTTTCGGTCCAAAGACGCGTCGTTTTATTGTCGCGGTATTCATGTATTGCCAGAGAGATGGCGAAAATGTATAGCTAGCGAGGGACGATACTTTGAATAAACCATTTTTTGTATTTCTCTTGAAATTTTCCATTTTTTATTGATCAAAAAAACCCGGAAACTTAGTTGCGCACCTAGTAGAACGCAAATGTACTTTGATACGTCATTGAATGTAACAAACAAGTCGAGTTTGTAAATTTTATAATGATATTAAGTCAGCAACAAAACAGCTATCTAATGTATGACACACGTGGTTAGTACACGCCTTTTCTACTCGTAAATCCTTCTCAAAGCTACGAGAGTGTTTCCAGGTAAACATGATGGAAATCGAGAAAGGGGAATTAAAAAATATAATGCATTAAAATTCTCATATTATTAAAAACGTTATCATATATCAATTACCAGATTAATAATTCCAATTTAAGTGCGAAACGGAGATATATCGGGTATATAACAATAAAAGAAAACGTCAAAGAGGAGAATATTACTATTAAATAGAATCTTCATTGTGTAAGTAATTTAAGGAGGTTAACCGCTAGAATTTAATTAATTGCCGAAATAATGAAATCATGATTTAATAGACGCTCTCACGGAAAATACCTGCTGGCGGTGTCAGAGACTGATTTGAATACGGTTCACACGACTCGGTAATATCGTACGATGAGCTTCGTGTCGTTGCGAGGGGCTCGTCCCGGCCGTGAGAGACCTGACGATAAATTCTGTCGCGTGATGTGGAATTTCTGGCTCTTCGACTGGTTATCAGAAGCAGCCGTGCCTACGCGGATAGTCGCGCTCGATTGGTCCAGGAGTGAGTAAACATGTTTTTTGTACAACACCGATCTCTTGTCGTTGCGTCGCCGTCGCCTAAGGACGACCGCGTTCATATAAAACGGGGGAGTGCCGCGGAAATTTCTGTATTTTACACCAGGAAAAGAAACGCCCGTGTCTCCGGAAAAAAGGATCGCTGGCGACATGAAGGACGAGCTCAAGGTAGCAAAACCGTTTTGATTCTGACAGATGAAAAGAATTCAGTGTGCAACACTTTTCGGAACGTATTTTCTGTTAAAAACAGCCTATCTTTTTATTGTGGAAATGATAGCTGGAAAATATTACCTGATCTAATTTTCAAATGGTGTCCCACGAGTAACCCAAACTCTTTCGTGTAATTTTGTTTAGAATTTAGTGTATATTTCTCATTTTAAATAAGAGAGTATAAAATACTGACAGTAAAGAATATTTTGATATAGGAAAATGTGATGTAGGAACCGCTGAAATCTAAACTAACGCTTGACATTGCAAGATAGTGTGTTAATTTAACGGGAAAAAGATAGAGTGCTTGTTCTATCGAGAAGTGTCTTTTAGTATCTTACGGGATTCGGCTGTGAGTTCTCCAGCGAGGATGAGCGTTGTCCAGGAGCACTACCCATTGGGCAGAATAACCCGCAGAAGTGTCCATACGGTCTTTATGCCGAACAATTGTCGGGCACAGCGTTCACTGGTGAATAAAAATCCTTTTATTCTTGAATTTGTCTTTAAAAATTTTCACTTCCTATTTTAATTATACGTTTTGATTTGATTCCTACACACTTTCAACTTTTACGGTTGTCAAACAAAAAGTCAGTCAGTATAAATTTAGAACTTAAAAAAATTTAATTTCATCCAAAATTTGTCAATCAAGGTATATATTTATAAAGTGAAATAAATGGAAAATTTACGTTTTGAAAGAGGTAAACTTATTGTTAGCTCGAATGCGATTAGATTTCTGTCTCGAGTCTTTAACTTGTTTCTTATCAAATTTTGATAAAGAGAAGTCTTAAGATAATATGAATTCTGTAGTAATAAATGTCACTTGGTTTTAATTTTTTATCAACGCGATACTAGATCAATTATAGTTCAATTTTTTTACTTCCCTAATATAATACTAGACATTAATTATTCGAAAATGCCAATTATTTCCATTTTCTAGTTCCGCGTGGACAAAATAAAAGATCATGGTTCTATCGAATAAGACCATCCGTTGTTCACAGCCCGTTCAAACCTTTCATTAAAATTCATGGAGCTGAATCTTATGTAAAGAATGATTGGAACGATACTCATCCTAATCCTAACCAGGTAAATTTTCGTAATATTAAATTCAAAGATTCGGTGCAACAACGATTTAACTAGACAATTAATATACATATAACTTTTTTTAGATCTCTTTTTTTCTTTTTCTCCTACGGTTTTTTTAAGTTTACAGAAAAATAAAATAGATCTCTGTTGTACTGAATATTTCAATCTACGAACTATCGGAAGGAGTAGCTTCTCTGAAGCTAATTGTTCGCGTTTCAGTTAAGATGGAAGACCTTTGACGTCCCGACTCGACGAGATCCCGAAGTCGACTTTATCGAGGGTCTTCACACTCTGTGCGGTGCCGGCGATCCCAAGATACGCCAGGGCGTTGCGGTACACGTGTACTTATGCAACGCTTCCATGAAGGATAGGGCTTTCTACAACGCTGATGGCGATTTTCTCATCGGTAGGTGGTAACAGGAATGCAACATCTACTTTTTTTTCTAAGGAAAAAAAGAATATACATACGTCAAATTTCGATTCCGGTTGCAGTGCCACAGTTGGGCGATCTGCAGATCGTCACCGAGTTCGGTAAGATGCGATGCGAGCCGAACGAGATATGCGTCATTCAGCAAGGTATGCGATTCTCCGTGACCGTCTTTGGTCCGTCCAGGGGTTATATCCTCGAGGTCTTCGACAATCATTTCCAGCTGCCCGAATTGGGACCAATAGGTAATTCGATTCGAAGAATTAATTGTGGAAGTAGCTTATAACACTTTTTTGTAGAAACTTAAGAAAATTAATCCACATTCCCAATTCTTTCAACGTTAATGGTAAATAAAACTTTTCGTATTTTATCTTCGAAACATAGCTGTTGAAAAACGACATAATGCTGTTATGCTGTCGTCGAACAATTACATCTCTTCCATTAGAGAGAGAATCGATACATTCACATTTCCTTAATAAGCGGATTAATGAGCTGGGCTGTGAATTAAATGCGCAGGGGCGAACGGTTTGGCGAGCCCGAGAGACTTTCAGACACCGGTGGCTTGGTACGATGATCGCGAGATCGATTACGAGATCATATGTAAATACCAGGGAAAGCTGTTCGTGGCCAATCAAGGTCACAGTCCCTTTGACGTCGTCGCATGGCACGGCAATTACGTACCGTACAAATACGATCTCAATAGGTTCATGGTCATCAATTCCGTTTCCTTTGATCACTGCGTGAGTATAAACAATATACATATATATATAACGCAAGGGAAAAGCTTATTAACGATTTAATATTATCTTCAATAGTAAATTGCGTTACTGCTTCTTCTTTAATTTTCTTTAGCATTTTACATTTTTGTGTTTTAACGTAACAAACATACGTGCGATAAGTAAGATTTTTTTTAAATTCTTCTACATATCCATCGGATGTTTCGGATTTTATCATGCTCACTCTCGGAATGTTAAGTAGCTCAATTAATTCCGCAGGATCCTTCCATCTTCACCGTGTTGACGTGCCCCACTAACAAGCCTGGAACCGCCGCGGCCGACTTTGTTATCTTTCCACCCCGATGGTCCGTACAGGAGCACACTTTCCGACCCCCTTATTATCATCGTAAGTATATTCCTAGAAAGTACATACCTTTTGCGTTCATATTATATATACGCGCCGATGTACAGATGAAACTGATCTGTGTAAACTTTTCTTAACGCGATTTAACGAGGGAAATTAAAGTGTATGCCAATAATATTTAATAAGATTACTGGATTACTTCTATAAGTGCTTCATAATTTTTAGTAGTTTGTTTAAATTTATAATTAAGCAAGAAAAAGATGCTAATTTGATAAATATCGTTCCAAATTATAGGAATATGTAAAAAATTGTAGAAATTATAGTTAAAGATTAGATATTGTATTTAAGGGTCTTTATTAGATATTATATTTTTATATAGATATTGTATTTAAGGGTATTTAAGGTAAACGTCTTAGATACTTGACATATCTTTCAAGTCTCTTTTAGATTGGTTCTTTGGTTTGCTTGGTAACCGCTTGGTACCTATCTTGATTAAACTACCGATTCGACGATCCGTGACGCGTTTACTAAACACGGTATACCACCAAGAAATTGCGGATTCTGCGGCTCTTTTCCCTGTCGCCGATCCCGTGGGGTCGATTACACGCGGCAAGAGTTCGAGCGCGAGTGCACCGTCGTACTCGACTCGGCGGCGTCTTCGTTCCAGAAGAGCGCCCCTGAAAATTGTGCAACCGAGTTGGCTCGGAGAAAACTCGAAATTTTTCCCGGCGACCGATCGCACAATGTCTCTTTCCCCGGTAGGTCGTTTCACCGATTTCCTGTCACTGCCGATCGCAATATGATGCCGATCGATTATGACGAGACGGGACGGGCCACTTTCGTTCGACGTCGCGGTTATCCTCGTCATATTCCGCTGCGTTATCGCGCTCTCTTGTTGAGAAAGTCCATCGCGTGCAAGGAGAAAGACGGGTAGGCACGATGTGCCTATCAACGAGGTTGCATTCTTACGAGTTGAGTAATTGAAAACCACAAGAAGCGGCCATTATCGGTGTCTTCAATGTGTACCATTCCGTGGTACAGAAGTTACGTGCAAAATTATAGGATCGATCGGAGTAATTGTGACAGCGGACTATAAACGCGCTGTGATAGTTTCCAATTGTAAAATTAATGCCGATTATCGGGAATCTTATTAAAATTGACGAAGGCTCGCTTAATAGCTGTGATAAATAAGCGGAGAGAATAATTGGCATTTTTGTTATCGGCGAATATCGAAAGTGTGTACATATACATATATATGCGTTTATTATGAAGGAAATTATATATACTTATTCCGTAATTATTCTGAAATCGATGGAAAACGGCTACGAAAACGTGACTAAAAATTGTATTCTTGTGAGACACTTTTATTACTTTCTATAAAAGTATTTCATGAAATAAAATTCAATGATAATTGGTTAAAGATAACTTCTCTTTAATCTTAATTTTATGAGTAATTTTATGAGTAAAGATTTCTAATATAGATTTTCTATTATTTATACTTCTATTAATTTTATACTTCTTACTTAATTCTTTAATCCAGTTAATTCACTTCGTATTTAGTTCTATTTCATTTTTCTTATTTTCAATATTTCTAGAACACTGGAATTTAATTAATATAATAGTTCAATTAATTAAATCTTCTTTATATACATTGCATTGATATTTATACAATTTTGCTAATGTGAAACCGCGCAACAACAACGTACGAGGCTATACAAGCAATACGTATCTCGAAATATGTTTGAGCACCAGTAAGAGTAGCCGTTCGCTGCTTTCTCCGAGATTTGATAAGCGGCCAGTATAGCGGCGTATTCAATGCGGGCCATTCTCCACGTTAATGAATAAATCGGCGGCGCGTGGAGAGCGATAATATGCAAAATACACGTAATTTCCATTGCAGATCCGGCCGCTGCGTCTTGTTGCGCGATCGCGAATCGCTCGTGACGTAAACGCGCCCGCATGTCGACTTGTCGATGGTATCCATCGACGATGAGGATTAACGTTGACGGATTAAGTCGGTCCATTGTTGATACTAAACGAATCATTCAGCATCTGCCAACACCGAGTTATGCGTTTCGCGAGAAGTTTTGTCGATATAATGATATTTGACATTTATAAAGTCAAAGCGTAGCTGTTATTTACAAAGAGTTTTATCGACGAATGTTGGAACTTGTATGAGCGAGTATTGATACATTCCAATAATTTTTTCTTGTATTTTTTTTAACAAGACGCGAATATTTCGCAGAATTAATTTGCACTATTGACGCAGTTAACGATTCAGCTGTTTATTTTGAAATTTAACTAGTTTAGATAATTTGAAAGAGACAATGAGCTATTTTTATCTTTTTTTATCTTTTTTTAAAACGTAATTTATGTTATACTTGTGGCTTATAGGTATATTATCGAACGTCCACGTTATCTATAAATATGTTATTTAAATGTCATTACTATTCGAGCAGAATTATTCGCTGTGGTATCTTTTCCTACGCGTAACGAAATCTTTTTGAAATTGTTAAAATTATATTAAAAATTATTAAATTTAATCCTTACACACTTTATAAAAAAATAAATTTTAGGAAATTACGGTATACATTAGTTTCTCATCTAATAAAATTGGAAATAAAATACTAAAAAGTAACTTTTTCCTAATAATTAATAATATTATTAGGTATTTACTATATGTTTGTCTATCTTTTTCTTTATCTAATTTCTTTTACAATAACTTATATTCGTAACATATAACGTATATTCAATAAGCCTGGCATTCTGCTATCGGATTTTTAGGAAACTGCATGAGCGAATTTATGGGATTAATAAAGGGCCGCTACGAGGCAAAGGAGGATGGTTTTTCTGCCGGTGGTGCATCGCTACATTCCATTATGACTCCGCACGGTCCCGATAAACAATGCTTCGAGGCTGCGTCCAACAGCGAGCTGGTGCCAGAACGGATCGCTGACGATACACAGGCCTTTATGTTCGAGACCTCGTATAGCATGGCCGTGACAGAATGGGCCAGTAAGCTTTGCAATAAGCTGGACGACGACTACTACAAATGCTGGCAGGGTCTACAAAAGCATTTCGATCTCACTGATAAACAGGCCAAAATTGCTTAACAAGTATGTTGAACAACATATCCACGTCTCTATCTTAACGTATTCACGAGGGAGACACTGTTGTCTCAGCTCTTAAAATAAATTTTTTACATCTCTTTTTCTCTCTTATTATTTTTGGACATTTTATTTTAGCAACTCTGTGTCATCTTCGAGAAAAGAAAAAAAAATATTTTGATGATTTATTTTGATGAAAAGAAAAAAACAAGCGAGAGCTTTTTTTGTTTTTTCTTTCAATAGCAACCAAAAGTCTTTCAGATATTTCTTATTAATAAATTATTATTATTATTGGTAATATATTGATATTTTTGTTATTGAAGGAGTGCGCTTTGCGATCTTTGTCTTCTTTGGTCGCCTCTTTTATGGGGTGTCGCATCCACGAAGATATCGTGCGAAACCTGCAAAGTTATCTGGTGCGTGTAAGCTGGGACTGATTATAAATTCGCCAACATCGCGTATGAAGAGTGTTACCGGGTGCAAGGAACTTTTAATCGCATCTACCTGTTACCGAAGTCAATTCTCGATATGCAATTTGAAAGTATGTTAAATTTATGCATTACTGACATTTAAAAGTATATACTAAAACTTATTTTGTACGGTGATTGTGTACTATAAAAATTTATTAATTATATACATATACATTATACTATATAAGTGATAGTTAAATATTATCAAATTATTAATTATGTTTTTAAAACTTGCTATGTAAATTGGATAAATTTCTTAGAAGCTAAATGATCACAATTCTATGAAATAAAAACTAGAAAGAATTGATGAAATTATAAAATCTATGGTGTCCTTTTTTTTTTAATTTTAACGTAGGGAAAACTCATCATGAGTACCGCCGCCCCCGGAGAAGGGCGGACGGTTATGCCGGACTCATACCGGCTAAAAACCCTACGTGTGGCCTTCACTGGTGTCTCGGGGGGCGCCCGGGAACTGGTTATCATTGCATCCGGAACGCCCCTCCACCGGACTCCGACCAGGAGTCCCCTACTCCTCGAAGGCCCATAGGGGCGGGCAAATACCCCGACCCCCTAATGGAACCCTAGAGCCCCCGCCGCGTGCGTCGATGATGGCGCACGGGGCGAGGGTAACCAGTCCTAGTTGCAGCGACGGGGGACCACCACCCCATCGCTGCGCCCCCTAGGGTATTGTGCGGGGGCGGAATCGAGGCTCAGGAATCTCCGCCTGAGCCTCGACCCCCACACGACCCGGGAGGAGGGGGATACGGACTGGCGCCCCCGTGGTGAGAGGAACCAGCCCACCCCTCCCCCGGGCCGCGGCTCAGGGGATCCGGGTTCGGGACTCAAGCCCCGAGACCGGATCCCCCGGCGGACCGAGGGGAGAATCTATGGTGTCCTGGTAAAATGAAGAAAATTACAAAAATGGAATTGGTCAGTTTGACTTCTGAGACGCTCAGTATTTCTAATTTCTTTTTAACTAATTGATGAATTGTACTAAATTAGCGTAGGTGAATTCAAAATGTAAGATAACTCGGTAATTAACTCCTACAATGACAATTAGAAAGTAATTAATAGATAGAATTTATTTACTTCAGCTTTACAAAATTAGCCAGGAAGGGACTTGGTTTACAATTTAAAACATCTTATCCACACTCATCCATCCATACCATGCGTACACTAGCTACTCTCTTACGCTAACCTAACTTCTTAAACCTAATCTATCACAGCCTTATTTTTGGCTTAATTTATTTCCTTAGAAAGTAATTAATATTAATATTGTTTTATGAGAATTATTATTGCGTAACTTTGAGTATTAATATCTACGCGATTGTTATCAGAAGTGGTATAATTCTTCATAATGAGATATTTTCTTCTGGATAAATGTTTTTGTAATTTAAATTAATAAGTATCTAATATCTAGTACTATATACTGACTTTGCATAATTAATCAACAGTTAAACATAATTACTTAATAAATTCTAAGATTATATATATATATATATATATATATATATCATATAATGTCCATTTTAGAAAAGGATTATATACATTTATATATATGTTGTTATATGAAAAATTTGTTGCCGGGGATTACGTTTTTCAATGAGAAAAACGAGTTATGGTAACGATAAGTTACTTTTTTTAGTGAGAATAATGAGTTATTATTATATTATTAATTAATTATAAATTTATTTAAAAAATATTATAAACAATTAAAATATATTATTATAACATATTCTTAAAATATATTGGGACAACTTCTAATAATTAAGAATCATGCATGATGTAATGATGATCAAATCGATGTTGAAACGATGTCAAATCGATGTCGATTTAAACTCTTTGACATCAATTTGACATAGTTTCGACATCGATTCGATTACTATTTCCCACTAGTTAGAGACTGAGCACGCGCTCTGAATATGTTTCGAGTGCAATTTCATGTGAGAAGGCATTTTCATTTCGTGAGTATGGTTAATACACACATCAAGACTGTCATTATTCTATTATTCTGTCAATAGGCCTATTTGTAATGAGCCGGCACTGGTTTCTGACATTCACCCGACATTAAGAAAAAATTATATTCGTATATCCGATTTGAAATTTTATTACTTTTTTTAAACTGAATTTGTTTCTTAAGAATTTTTGAAAAATTATATGTTTGTGCTGGTTATGACACATGTAGACTATATATAACACTTACATCAAATTAAGAAGTAGTCTACCACGTAAGACGGTTGGCTCACGATCCAGAGGTCCCGAGTTCGAATCCCATTAAGGTGTGTTTTTCAAGTACGAGAAAATATTTATAATCATAGGTTGCATCTTAAGAAACAAATTTAGTTAAAAAGTAGTAATAAAATTTCAAAATAAATATAATTTTTTTTTATGTCGGGTGAATTTCCTCATTAGAGTTCAAATTGACATCGATTCGACATTGTTTCGACATTGATTCGATTGCTATATTTTTCATAAATATCAAATAATTCTTCAAACAAAGAGGTTGGAATCCCTCCGTTTGCAGACTCTATTATGACATCAAAAAATGTTATAAAAGCGCTCTAGTCGCTCTAGTTATCATACGAAATATATCGATTTTTCAAAGATTTCGATGTCGATGAATGCTCGAAACTTTTTTTTTTGTTTTTTTGTTTACGCGGAAGAGGGGAAATGCCTCGCGCATGCCCGGCCCCGGCCGCCGGGTTATGTGGGGCTTGCACCCACTAAAACCCCTCTCCCTAACATTCAGCACATCGGACCACAGTTACGCTGCACGGAAGACCAGACGTATACATCATACAACGCAACAGTCCACACGCCAGGCGCTAGGAAAAACGTAACACTGCACAAGAGACACTCGGAAGTCACAGGAAGGAGGGGCACTTTGTCCCCCAAAAAGAAAGATCCCCAATCAAACGCCCGACACGCGACACCAATGATGTGAGGGCCCCGTGCCCTGCAAACATCCAGGGTCCACGCACCGCCATCCGACCGCCTCAGAGAGCCCCCATGATAGTAACCGCGGGCAGTCACATCATTGGGGGCTCCCCTCATCGGCTGCGGGACCGTTCGTTCAGGAGAGTCCGCGCCCCCCCGTAAAAGCAAGTACACGAAAGACGCGTACTAACAAAACGTACAGGAGCTCTCTCTATCCGGAGAGGAAGTTCCACAAAAATTTTGCGCGAAACTTAATTCGCAAGGACAAAGGGACACACCCACCAATACCAAAAATCGGAACCCGAGGTCCCGCGTCCCAAAACCGCGCAGGCGGAAAAGTATGAATGTCGCACCCCAACTACCCGAGGGCTGAAGGGGAGCGACAGGAAAAATTAAGTCGGAGGCAAAAATCTACCCCAAGGCCGCAAAACGGGACCCCCAGGGGACGACCAACCGGCGCCGGCCGCCACAAGAGGCTCCAAGCAACCATTGCGGAGCAATGGTGCCAGAGCCCCAAAAAGCAGCGAGCAACCAGCCCCGGCCGGCCAACCCCAGAGGGACCCCGCGACCCCAAGACAGCATCCCCGAGAAGAACAAATATATAGTACATAAGTGCCGCGCGACGAGGGACAACGAGCCCAGAAGGCGACAGCCGCCGGCCAAACCCGGCCCACCGCCCCCCCCAGGGATCCGGGAACATCGCTCACACGATGCACCGGACCCCAAGAGGGACGAGGCCCGAGCAAGACCAGCGCCAGCCACCCCCAGAGGAACATCACCACACCGCCGCAAAATCGCACGCCGCAAGAAAGCAAAGTCTAACATGTACAAAATAAACTAACCTAACCTAAAGACAGTTACGCGTCGTCAATATTTATACTAAGGTCCACAGGACCCCGCTGTCTAGTTCGCTCGTCCTCCTCCTTACGGGAGAGGACCCGCTCCGCAAAAACCGAGAAGGCACGCCATGCCTCTTGCGATTTACAAATCCGGTTAACAACCACCGCCAACGAAAGGTCCTGTCCAATCACTGCCGTCAGTTCCCCACGCTCACAGCCCCAAAACGGGCACGATTCCAGAGTGTGCTCTGGAGTATCCTCAGCCGAGGAACAATATCTACAGGTTGACGTCTCTTCTTTGCCGATTCGATAAAGGAAGGATCCAAAGCAGCCATGACCCGTAAGAAGCTGCGTAACGCGAAAGGTCAGGAAACCCGAACGTCAGTCCAACCACAGATCAAAGGACGGAGAAATCGCCTCTCGTGTTCTTTTACCGGGCAAACCACTATCGCCAATGTGCTCAAGCCACCGATCCCTCAGGATAGACCACTCAGATTCCCTCACATCTGAGGGAGAGTCGATAGTAAACGTTCCATCCTCCTTCAATTCACGCAGACGAAGATACGTGCGTTGTAGGTAATCCGCGTACAAATGAAGTGGAGGGGTCCTCGCTAGTAGGGTTGCAGCCTCATACGACACAGTCCGGTATGCCATAGTGGTGCGTAGGGCTGATAATCTAAGTGCCCTCCTCATGATCATTTGCATGTTTTCTGAAAAAAGGGCCTGGCTCCAGATGGGTGCAGCATATAAAGCTACAGAGAGGACAACCCTATAATATAGTCTACGTTTACTCTCTATCGGCCCACGCAGGTTCGGTAGGATGCCACACAGCGCCCTACCGACTCCGGACACCTTTTCCGCTGCATACTTTATGTGTCTAGCAAAGGTCCAGCCAGAATCTATTATTACTCCAAGGTACTTCATATACTTAGATATGGGGACCTCAACACCTTCGAAACTAAAGACCGCGTTTCGCGGATATTGGCCAAAAAACATGGCTTCAGATTTAGGCCAGGATATCTTGAGGCCTAGAAATTTTATGTTCTTCAACATATACCCGAGACACTCCACAGCCAAGGCACAAGCAGCGTCAAAATCGTCCTCCTCGATGATCAAGAGTGTATCGTCCGCATAGCAGACGATATGGCATCCACGGGGCAAAAGAGTCCTCAGGACCAGATCAAAAGCCAGGTTCCACAGGAGGGGACCCAACACGGATCCCTGTGGGACCCCCCTGCGAACCCTCCTCGTACGTCTGACTCCATTCACATCCCTAAACCGAACCTTTCGACCTTCAAGGTAGACCTCAACTATACGGCGGAGATATTTAGGAATGCGCTTAGACCTCAACGCATATCTAATGCCAGAAAACTTTATCGAATTAAACACATTCAATATATCGAGGGATAGCACCAAAACCGTCTTCCCCCTCGCACGAGCCTCCGTAATGATCTTCCTGACAAGGAAAATGGCATTGACGGTTGAGCGCGACCTCCTAAACCCAAAATGATTTACGGACAGATCGTATCTCGGATTTTCATTTAGCCAGTCATTAATACGATTTGCTATTACCCTCTCAAACGTTTTACCGATCTCATTTAAAAGGCAAATAGGCCTAGCCTTAGGCACCTCTCCCAAGGGGGGAGCCTCTCCCTTGGGGATTAAAATAAGATCCGCCACCTTCCAGCTGGGCGGGAATGCTCGAAACTGTGACCACCTGAATATCGAAATTGATGTGAAGATCGATTTTATGTTGATATCGAGATTTCGATATCTAATCGACGTCGATCCGATGTATCGTTTCTCACTGGGACATGGTGTAAACGTTTTGTTTAGAAGCCTATTTTAGGTCAGGGCATAGGTCAGGTCGCGATCAGGTCGCACGGTGTAAACTAGGCCAATGTACCGTAGGTGTATGTTTTTACCCCTCCATATACTGGCCGCAATCTTTTTTTTTTGTTTCCCGTAGGAAGAGAAAAAATGCCTCGCGCATCATCCCGGGCCCCGGCACCCGGGGTATGTGGGGCTTGCACCCACTAAAAAACTCTCTCCCTTAAACACCATACCATGGACTACAGTCACGTTACGCGGAATTACACGAGGTACGACGTCACGTAACGCAACAGTCCCTGAGCTCAGCGCCAGGAAACACATAATCCGAAAACAAAGACACACGGTATGTCATACCACGGAAGGCCGAACCCCGGGAGAATAAGCTTCCTAGTCGAAGGAGGTATGCAGTGCGCACCACCCTTCGACCGACTGGCCGTAATCTGGCCGTTAAAACCTAAGACACCTGTATATTTTTCGAATAAGAGCAGACATATTTTAAATTCTACTCTTATTCGAAAAATATAGGAAGAGCGCAATTATTTTATCGTGGTTCAATAATAACATATGTACATACCACCTTTTACTGCGAGAGCAAATGATTTTTCGTTGAAAATAAACGGCACTGCAGTCTAGGTATGAGGTTTGAACTTGTTACATATATTTGTATGATATTGTTACAAAGAGTACAAAAATTAAAGTTTGTAATAAATTAGAATATAATAAATATGTAATATAATAATTATTATAGACTATTTCATTATTAATATGCATTAAAATACAAAAAAAATTATTTTTTGCAAAAATTAATAAAGTGTATAACCCAACGTGGTTGAAATTACTCTATAAAAATCTACCTTCGAATGTTAATAACTAAACTAATAACATTAAACTTAATATAAATAAACGAAATTTGTTAGAATCACGTTG
Organism: Temnothorax nylanderi; assembly: GCF_030848795.1. Lineage (NCBI taxonomy): Eukaryota > Metazoa > Arthropoda > Insecta > Hymenoptera > Formicidae > Temnothorax > Temnothorax nylanderi. The sequence goes on along the minus strand of NW_027249180.1, from coordinate 7,833 downwards.
TAAAATTTAGCATTACAACTCAACAAGAACAAAGTTTAGTTATCTTTAATAGTTTTCAAGTTATCTTATAAAAGGTTTAGAGTGGTTCGAATTACTCCATCTTCCTCTAATTAATATTTTCAAAAATATCTGTTTTATGTAACAGTTTTTTTACGTTTACCCGCAGACATACATACTGCAATTTATTCTGCATTCTTCAAATAAGCCAAAAATAGAAATATTTTTAATTCACGTTATCGTGGCTCGATAACGAGGTATACACCACCCTTCACTGCGAGGCCGAAAGATTTTTCGTTGAAAATCAAAGGTACCGCAGTCTGGGAATGCGGTTTAAATCTGTATTTTGAAAGAAGACTTACGAGTCCGATTTTGGTTTGTATATTGCCAAATCGTAGACCTAAAAATTAATAATACTAATGGATAAAACTTATATAAAACGTTTGGATAGTAACCTATTATAGATTTAGCAAGTTTTTTCTTATTAATATAAAAAATATTTACTCATCTTTTTCATAGAAAAAAACCATACAAAAATTTAGAAAATTAAATTAATAAGTTATTAATTAATTTTTTTATAAATATTTTTGCGAAAAGAGCGAAACAACATATTTTAATTAAGTGTAATTTACCAAAATAAATATAATTTATATTTTATTAAATTTTCTTAATAAACATTCGCGTGATTCAACAATTATTATTAAAATAAAATCGAACAAAATGTTAAAAAATATTGTAATTTTTTAGATTAACGTACTCTCCTCCAATGACTTTAACCTTGACATGTGTTGTCCTGAGTAACTTTTTTTTATAACTTAATCGTCGGTCATTATTTAAAACTTATGAACAAACGAATTTAAATGAAATATACGTATTTTTCAAACAACGTGTATATAAGAATAGTGAGTTTGTATGTAGACCTACTGTAGGACATCACAATATTTATCATTGCTTATTAGAAGCTTTTACTTCTCTACTATTGCCAGTCTTTGCGTTACTCTTGTCGAGTTATTATGTATCTACACGAATTTCTACATTTAACAGTTTGTGTCAGTTGCCAAGGCAAGTAATTTACAGATATATGTGTATATAGACAGTACAAATGTAAACGGGAGAGGGGTGGATTTCGGTTCGCGTGGAAAGTTGAAAACCTGAACCGATATAATGATAGACCTTGTTGCGTCCTGTAAGCATGCAGAGACAGGATGGGGTGGATCGAAGCGAGGTTCACCACACCCAACCCCAGCCTGCTTATGTGGCAAAACAAGTAGGTCTCTTATTGTACGGTTACATGTACGCGTACTGTCTATACACACATATCAGTAAATTACTTCTCTTAGCATTGACACAATTAAACTATTATATTTCTCGAACTTTTTTGTTCTCAACTTTTAAATAAGCAATGACCGACGATTAAGTTATAAAGAAAAGTTACTCAGGGTTATATCAAAGTTAAAGTTATTGGAGGAGGGTACGCGTTAATCTAAATAATTACCAAATACATTTCTTAAATATAATTGAAGAAGTCTTTAAGACGCAACTATTGTGACGCTCCACATTGTGAATTAAAATGCAAATATTACAAAAGACAGACGTGCCCAAGACGATCAAAATAACTTTAAACAATAATTCGATAAATAAATTATTATAGATATATTAAGGCTTAAGGTGTGTGGTTGACGTTTCGCTGCGGAGCGGGTGGCTCGGCAGGGGGAAAGCCTATAGGTTAGATTTTCGTCGCGTGAAATAAACAAGTTTTAGCAAATAAATATGTGGAATGCATTCAATTGCTGTTTCTTAAGGTTTAAAAAATGTTGTTACAATTGAAACCCAAATACGTTATTATCCACGTTGAAATGTGACAATAATAAATGTGGTCCTGTTTTATTTTTACAATTTCTTGATAACTATGAAGATAAATCACTTCAGTCTTCGAAAAAGTCCTTCCTAAATATGTAAAGAATTATTTGCACCTATTTTCATTAAATTCTCATTATTTTTAATATGCTTTCGAGAGTTACATTACAGGTTAGGTAACATTTTTGCTATGTCCCGTGTATAAGAGAGAAAGAGAGAGAGTATAACTTCAATAATTAATTACTCAACAATCATGCAGACAATTGTCTTCAACTTTGGCATGGACGACAGATTTCCATAGACGAATATCCTCCATAAATTTCGACTAATTCTTATCATATTGATTTGAGCAACCACACACTTTATTGGATTTATTCATATCCTTACCAATGCACCTTCGTTTGCCTTCTCCAAATGGCAAAAAGGCATAATGGTGTCTTTTCGCTTTTTCATCTGCTGCGAATCGTTCCGGATCAAATCTTTCCGGGTCTGGATATATCGAGGGATCTCGGTGCAGCCCAAGCACCGGTATAACGATAGGAATCCCTTTAGGGACCCGGATATTTACTGTTGGCAAGTCTATTGTTTCTGTGCAAATGCGGTTCAACATTGGAAGTGGGGGGTATTTTCTCAGAGTCTCTGGAATATGTAGAAGAAAAGTATGAAAATATATATTATCCAAAATACAAGCAATTTATTTAAACTTACATATTAATAACGAAATATTTTTGTTACTTATTGTAATACTTGCCATTTATTACTTTTTCCAAATACTTCATTTCGTTAATAGCCTCGTAGGTGAGATCACCATGTTTTGCCAACGTTTCGTCGATTTCCTCGCGAACGTTGTCCTGTATATCTTGATTTTGTGCTAATTCGTATAGAGCGAATGTCGCTGTCGCCGCGGAGCTTTCAAAGCCAGCAAAAAAAAAGGCAAAAGCCTGTGCGGTTGCTTCCGCCATGGTAAGTGGCTCATTTATGGTTGCTACAAGTAAATTTCATAAGTTTCTTTAACAATCTATTTCAAGAGAAATCTCTTAATTATTTGATTTACAAAACTGCAACGTGAGATAACAGATGTAAATTTTTAAGACATACAGAGGAACTATTAATATAATATATACAATATGTATTAAAAATATATATTAACATTTTACGTCGGTCTTCTTGACATCGTCAGGATTAACGTAGCCTTTCTCCATAAGTTGAATGAGCAAATTCATAAAGTCGTTCGTTACGATATTATCAATTTTTCTGCGTTCCACATTTTCTCGAAACATATTCATAAAAAAGCTGGTGGTCTCTCGGTCCGCGAGGGATATGGAAAAGAAATCCATAATTTTTGGCAGGGACACAAACAGGATAAATCGTAATATTTTTATCCTTAAAAATTTTTTTCCTTGGATTAGACACTCATCATTCGGATCTTCAATACAGTTAGACGTCATGCCAAAAGCAGTTGACATTATTACATCTATAGTATATCTGTTGATCAAATTGGTAAATAATTTTTACTAACTTTTATCAAATTCTATCGAAATGTGCGAAACATCAAAGATGTTAAAAAATTATTGAAATTATGAGAAATAACTTGAACTAATAAAGAAAGATTGATATATAAAAAAAATTAAGTAAAAAAATTTCTTTATACAAATATGCTGTTTATCCTTTCATAATATTTACATTTTTTATCTTTAAATTCAGGAGTTTCTATTCCTTGTTGTTTGCAAAACTTTGTTTAAGTAACAATTAAAAAAAATAATTACCGTGCAAACATATCTTTCATCTGAACAGAATCTCTCGTCTGTGCTTTGCTTTCTAAATATTTCGCGAGTCTCTCACTACATTCCTTGACAATTGGGAACATCTGCTTTATTTTTGCCCCAGTAAAAGTATGTGTCATCTTGGCGCGCAGATCTCGCCATCTCTCTCCATTTATACAGAACAAATTGTCGAACAGTGGATTAAGTTGTGGATTGAAGTGTATTCCACGATTATGGAAACTTGTAAATTTCTCTGTTAGAACCACTTTAATAAGATCGGGATCGGCGATTATAAAGTATGGTTTAAAGAGGGCATACATTCCGAAAGCCCGATGTTCCTTATATTTCATGTAGGCATCATGCAAAAATACACCTGTTGAAAAAGCTTCATTTTACATATTTATTTGGCATATTATTTCTTGATGAAAAAACGATTTTTTGCGGAATTATATTGCAGATAAAAGTATAACTTATTAAGTCATATATTCTTTGATTGAATATGAATGTATAGTTAATGGAAATTTGTCTGGAAGTTATTCTAAATAATCCTAATTTACTTAACAATACCACATTACCTAATTTTTATTAAACTTTATGTTCGTAAATTACTTTTACTCTTAAATTTCAATTCTGTCCTTTTCATCTAAATTATTTATATATTTAATTTAATAAAAGATGTGGAGAGTTGCATTCGAAAAACTAATTGTACACTTACATTGTCTATGTCAATATTACGAAAGATAATAGATGTACTCGCCTATTTGCTTTTTTCCTCTTATAAGAGCCGTTATGTTTCCAGTTGGCACAACGGGTTCGATGTAAATGACGTTTCTCTTGCGCCAAAAATTGAATATGACAAACTTATAATAAATATATAGAGCGCTCAGGGCAATGATGATTAATTGGATGAGTACCATTTTGATCGTGAATCTAAAGCAAGAGGAAAACCAACTTTTTATAAAAATAAAATAATAAGAAGATAGCATACTGTAAAAGACGCTATAACGATCTTGCGCATAGATGTTATAAATATAAAAATTTATAAGCTCAATAAAACAAGAGCGGAAATAAAAACGATGTAAGAATAAGACATACACTCGTCATACATAACATCAAAATTTTGCATAATTTTAAATAAGGATACCTCATCGAAAAATTATCGTATTTAAAAAACTTTCTTTTTCTTTTAAAGGGTAAAGTTTCTACTTTAAGGGGGATGGTAAGGTTTCAAATTTCGAAAAATTCGATTTTTGATTTTTTTACATATTCTGGTAGTGTGATCCTTTAAGAATATTTCCCAGTTTGGTTTTTTGAGAAATTCGCAAAATTGAGCTCACAAGGGGAGGACCAGGTAGTGCCCTCACCGATTTAAATAAATTTTTAATATGTTGTAGGGTTAACCCCCCACTAATTAATGGTAAAGTGGCACGATGCAATACTCGAGCATTCGCAAGATATTTGCATCGAAATTTACTTATTGTCAAATGCATATTTTTTAAAAATTAAAAAATGAAAAAAAAATTTGGAAAAAGCTAGACTCGAACGCGTAACCTGCAGCGTTCTAACGCGTCGCCTTATCCACTGTGCCACACGAACTACTTGTGAAACTCGTTTGCGTGCTCGGTAGATAAGGTGCACGAAAACTTTCGATGCAAATGTCTTGCGAATGCTCGAGTATTGCATCGTGCCACTTGATGCCACTATTAAAAATTTATTTAAATCGGTGAGGGCACTACCTGGTCCTCTCCTTGTCAGGAAAGTTAAAAATGTGAGTTACTGATCGATAAAGAATCCGCGTGCAGGTTCGCCTTGTACTACACTTTTTCCTCGTGTCTAAAAGAGGCCAAGGCCGAAAAAAATCTATGATGTTCTGTGATTACAGCTGCAATGTAAGCTGACCTGGATACGTCATTTTATAGCGCGGGTAACTTTTGAGCTTTGTACGTATCAATTTTCTAGCTAAAACTAGTATCAAGAGACACGGTCCTCGGTGTCTCGCGCCAAGTACACGCGGAGCGAGACCGACCGTGACTCTTTTACGCGAACGCGACGAGTTGCGAGTACTCGAGATGTTGAGATCTCGATAACGAGTGAACGGATCAAGTTCTAAGTAGGCTTGATCGATAGTTTGGGGTCGAATTAGGGGGGGGGGTTTCTCTTATAATATTCCGCTACGTGCCCTACGAGCGGAGATATTGCGACGCAAAGTCCAAATGTGAAAATTTATTTTTAAGATACGTCGTCGTCGTCTACGTCGACCGTCTCTCATGCCATGCCATCATTTCATTGGCTGGAGTCGCGTCACTTTCACTTTTTCGACACCAGGGCGGTGCTAGTATCGCCAGTTTCGATATGCACATATATGTATCGTGTGTGTACTGCGCGATTAAAATGTCTGAGCGTTTTTAAATAAATAACAATGACTGTTGCCGATAAGCCTGAAAAAAAGATTTATATATATTTTTCAGCACGGATAAATAAAAGATGGAAATTAAAAAATCGAAAAAAAATAGATCCCGTCATTATCCTATTATAAATTTAGGCTTAAAAGTTGTGGAATCGATGATAGTTTTTTACAAAAAATTTTGGAGAAAATCGATCAGTACGTGTTTTTTGTAAATCAACAATTTGTGTCAAAAATTTGAAAATCTTATAGAAATACAGTTTAAAAAATTTTTTGGATATTTTTTATCAAAAGTGTGTTTAAAAAGAAAAATTTTGAAAAAAAAACGTCCCATTTGGCCCATTTTTCGTAAAGTTATGGGCGTTTAAAAAAAAAGTAACGTAATTTTTCAAAAATCGATATTTTGAAAACGTCTCGACAAAAAAATTTGAAAAAAATCATGGAGGCCTCTTTCAACCAATACTATAACATAAAAAATTTTCAAAAAATCGGAGATGCAAAAGCTAAATGGTGTCCGATTTGGCGTGGAACGCCCTGTATATATGTGTGATTTCTGCCCAGTGCTCTTATGTGATTTTCGCCCAGTGCTCTGAATGTCATCTAGTCATACATATCATGCTTTGATACAAGGAACGTGAAAAAGAGCAGGAAAAGAAAAGAACAAACAGAAGAGACAGATTCAAGCTTTGTCTTTTAATCTGGACGAAGACAATGCCGAAAAATCCCCGCAGTCAGAAAATGAGCAATCTGATGGCCTCGCGATTAAGAAGATTAAGAAAAATCCAGATGTAGATACAAGTTTCTTGCCAGATAGGGAAAGGGAGGAGGAGGAAAATAAACTTAAGGAAGAATTGAGGCAAGAATGGGCTAGAAAGCAGAACGCGTTGAAGGAAGAAGAAATTGAGATCACATTCAGTTATTGGGATGGATCTGGCTATCGTCGGAGTGTTATAATGAAGAAAGGTGAATGTCTCAGTAATTTAGAGAATTTTTAAGTTATTAAAATACTCCAGTGTCACTTTTGGAGTAACATTGGCGTGATATATAATGTTCTACTGCATAAATTAAATTTTACATACAGGTAATTCTATCTATCAGCTTCTTCAGAGATGTTTAGAAGTTCTGAAGCGTGAATTCAGCGAGCTTAAAACAGTAATGGCAGATCAGTTAATGTATGTCAAGAAGGATCTTTCTTATATTACCGCACCATTATACGTTTTACGATTTTATTGTAACTAAGGTAAAGATACTAAATGATAAAACTTATGAAGCAATATCACAATGTTGGCATGTTATTTTAATGTATGTAATATTGCAATTAGGCACGAGGAAAAAGCGAACCTCTGTTCACATTTGACGTTCACGATGATATTCGTGTTATGCACGATGCTTCTGTCGAAACCGAGGAATCACATGCCGGAAAAATTTTACTTAGGTATTTATCATTAAAAGAATACTTTGTATAATTCTCTCTTTTATGTTATTTCTCATTAGATCATGGTACGAGAGGAACAAACACATTTTTCCAGCGAGTAGATGGGAACCTTTTGATCCAACGAAAAGTTTTGACAAGTATACAGTGTCGGATAAAAATAGGAAGAAAGATAAAATCTGATAAACTTAGATTCAACGAATTGTCCAATTTCGTTTAAAGGATTCAGATTCAAAGGACGGTAATTTAGTAGAGCTACATAATCGAGTAAATGAATTAAATATTATCACATAACTGAATGAATTAAAATCACAGTCCTTAAAAATACAATGTAGCTACAATATATATACATATATATATATATATATATTATATATATA